>NC_055963.1:25399364-25529364 GCF_018492685.1 Alosa sapidissima
AATAAATATTCACAGTCTGAAGGTGTGTTCGCTTTGGTGTCAGGATGACTATAATCAGTGTGCTTCAAGCGTCCTCCAGCGCCTTGTTGTCAGTGATCTTGCTTGTGACGTATTTGGTTACCGCATCAGTCCACAGGCCCCTGCTGTGGTGTGGCTGGTGAAAAATGGATTGTTTTTGGGACAAAATAAATGAGCACTTCAGGAAGCCCTTTAACAGATGCTTTTTTTCCCCTTGTGTTACATTTTTCATTTCTTAATACTGTACAAGGTTTTTTCAATGTCATTGGTTGCTGTGGAGACAGGATAGTGGTTTAAAAAAAGGTTGAACCTGGGTGGTAATGAGAGACCGAATGGGATGTGAGCCCCTCTTGAGGAGACGCTCTAAACAGCCTCTCATGTCTAGCGCGACACTTGACGCAGCACCTGAAGGACATTTTGATGTGCACAAATAGACCAGTTCCAGTGATCTGTTTTCTTACCGTTTGTTCAGTGACGCCTGGTGAGAAAGGAACATTTTTTTTTTTTTTTCTCTGTTACTTTCCACCATCCTCTGTTCCTGACTAGGGGTAACTGAATGCTGTTTGAGCAACCCCTAGTAATAAAAGCTAATGATTAACTTCTGTGTGCTTGCACATTGTTGAGGGTGTATTGTAACTGTCCTTCGTTCCTTTGTGATTTATTAGCCAGGCCTTGAGTTGGGTGATCGTGCCTGTCAGCAGTACAGGCCTCTCAGTCCGTCCTGTTAGTCTCCCTCTCCTCCGATCCTTTCTTTCAACGCCCGTCCAAAAGCTCGTTAAGACTTCGCTTCCGCCGCTCAGACGATTAAAAACTCAGACAGCTTAGCCGCCGCGGGGCGTTAATGCCGGCCCTGGATGCCGGCCGGCGCTGCGCATGGTTTTGTTTTGCTTTGCTTTACTTCGGTGTCATTAGGCTTGACTATGCGTTGTTGTTGTCGTTTATTCCACTCCGTCCCACCTCAGGCACACGACTCTGCTGCCTCGTGGAGGATGTGGCCCGATGTGGGTCAGTGGTATTTAGCCAAGCGGTCAGTGTGTGTCACTGCTCAGAAACCTTTACCTAGGCTCTCTAGGAACCACACATCTCACGCCTGCAGATTTGATGGAGGCCGAGCCAATACAGTAAGCTTACATGTTGTATTGTCTATGTGGAGGCCTAATAGTCAGGTGACGGGGGCTTGAGTAAGTGGACATTGACTTTAGACCGTAGTGCTCTAGAATCTTTGGCTGGAACTAGTTGAGAGGCCAGGCCATAAAATTGATATCAGAAATTAACTTTTTGATAAAAGTGCCAATTTACAAAATTACATTTTTTATTTCAGTCTACAGGTCAAATGTGCACATTGAGTCACAGCACTGAAATGTTTGATAGCCCTTTGTATATTATAGTAACACATCACGCTAGTAATTTGTAAATTAATCGTCCCAACCCTTTGGGGAGCTATAAAATGAAAATGAGCTTTTTAAAGTGCACCACTGCACTTGGAGGTTTTGTAAAATCATGATGATAATATGGAGCCTGTAGTGATTCCCATGCTTACCAGCAACGAGGCCATCTTTTTAGTGGCTGATCTGTGATGTAACATTAGTTGAACATTGGCAGCGGGACAATTGTTCATGTCCAAACTTGGAGGAGCTGCTATTACTCGGCTGTAATTTTCCCTGGCAGTAATTGTCTGAAATGTGAATGCCCAGACGGGGGCCCTTGGATATGATTCAGAGAGAGTTTTGTGTGTGTAATGTGCCCTGATGAATCCTCAAGTATTGTGTTAGTTTCAGGAGGGAGCGGCGCCAGGGAGGCAGGACCTGGGTGACCTTGTGTCCGTGCTGATGGATCCGTTACTCATTGACCCTGGTGCTGACTAATGTGTAACCTAAGGGCAGGGGACTCGTGTCCGTCTCTACGTCTTCTCTTTCCAGGTCTCTCTCTCTCTCTCTGCCTTTCTGTGTCCACGACTACTGTCTATCTCTTTGTTTTTCTGTCTTCTCATTCTTCCATTCTTTTTTCTTGTTTGTCTTGTTCTGTTTCTTGTTTGTCACTTGTTTTCTAGCTTTCCTGCTTTCTGGCTTGTATTTTCACCTTTCTCCCCATCTTTCTCTCTCTATGGTTTTTGTCCTCCTCCAAGCCTTCTCTATTCTTGTCCTCCCCACTATAGTCATCCCATCCCAGAGTTATACTGTCTAGGATCACCTACGTCTTCTAGAGTTGCTGACGAACATTGTTTCTATGGTAACAGCCAAGCGGAACTGGTTCGATCAAGCTGATGTGGTTGGGGGTTGGGGCGGGGGAGGGGTTGACTTTGGAGCCTTGGGTACGTGTTGTCTGGGTTCTCCTATTGGGTGCTGGTAATTTAGTTATGAATCGCTGGTGATCCATCTCTCCTGGGGTAATAGGGTTTGGAGTCTGCAGAAGTATGGATATGCCCTCGCTTCTCTGGTTCTTTCCATCCTTACTTATTTCTTCCCATCACTGAGTTATTCTTCAGCTCTCTCTCGCTCTCTCTCGCTCTCTCTCTCTCGCTATCTCGACATGTTCTGCCTGGCTGAATATCTATTTTTTACTCTATAAATAAAGATGACTACAGAACCCCCCCGCCCCCCCCCCCCCCCCCCCCTTCTCCTCACATGTATAGACACACAGACATACTTGCGCGCACACACACTTCACACACAGCTCCTGTTCTGTTCTGTGAAATGGTTTTAAAAAGCAGAAGTGGCTGCAGCCTCTGGCTCTTACTGATGCTGATGCCTACAGTCAATTAGCTCCAGTCTTCTGTATGTGTCTGTCTGTCTGTCTGTCTGTCTGTCTGTCTGTCTGCTGTGGTGACACTCGACAGGATTCCTGCAACAGACATAGACGTTGTGCCACCACCACCACACAGCACACCACCGCTGCCCCTCCCCTCACCACTGATGCAAACTGGCTGGCCAGTGATGTAACCACCCTCAGCATTTTATTATTTCACACTTATTCTTTCTCTCTATCTCTTGCTCTCTCTCTCTCCTTTTCTCCGTCTCTGAGTCAGTGTGTCTACATAGCGCTCGTTTGCCCTCCCGCGCTGCTCATGAAATCTCCTTTGAGCGACGGAAGCTGCTTTTAGTGCAGCCAGCAATATGTAGTGTGGGTTTGTCTGTAATTGCTTTTCCTTTCGTTCCCATCCTTTTCATTACCTGTTCTTCCCTCTCCCGCTGTCTTTCCCCCCTTTCTCTTTCTCTTTCTCTTTGTCTCTCGCTTGTTTGCTTCTCCCTGTTTTTCATTGTTTGTCGCCTCTCTAAATCATGCTCTGTTATTCCTCCATTATCTAATGACTTCTTGGTAGCGCACTTCCAGTCCTTAGAATCTTTGTTCTCTCTCTCTTTTAACACTGCCTCACTCTCTCTCCTGTATCTCCTCTTCATTGCCCAGGTGTCTTTTCCTTGTTGACTTGTTCTCTTATCTCCTCTCTTTCTTCCTCTTGTCATCTCCATTCCTCCATCTGTTGATGTTCTCATTTAAAGTCTCATTTATATGTATTCATCATGAGGTTTTTGCCATGGTCCTCTTAGTTTACTTTGAGAACACTGCTCTCAGGTGTTGAGTGATCTAATAACACAGACATCTATTCCTTTCCCATCTCTCTCTCTCTCTCTCTCTCTCTCTCTCTCTCTCTCTCTCTCTCTCTCTCCTCTCTCTCTCTTCCCCCCCCCCCCCCTGTCGTGGCAGAGATTAGTCAGCTATCCTCAGGTCAGCGTCCTGCTGCTAACTCCCTGGCCCTCGCTGCAGCAGCCTCCAACAGTCTTCCTCTAATAGTGTTTGAAGAGCAGTGGCTGGTCTGTATGGATTGAGGGTGACCGTCTTACACAAGCTAACCTGCAGAGCCGGTCTCCTGACTGTGCCACATGGGTGCCTTTCTGTGCCAAGTGTCACCCTGAGATGTTTTCCTGGCAGGTTGACTGGCACACTGTCATTAGACTAGGACACCTCAACCTCCATGGCTGTCCGAGCAGTGGGAGGTTCTTTTCCGGAACCCCCACCCCCCACCCCCCGCGTCGCCTCCTCTTCCGCGCTGCCAGGTGTCAGGTGTGCTCAGTGGTCAGGCACGGTGCTCAGTTACACCTGTGGAGGTGTTGTGGAGCGACACACAGGGGAGAGGCGCTCAGAGGTAACGTTAGACCACTTTGCTCTGATGATTGATGACTTGCTTCTTTTTGGTGTCTCTGGTGTCTTGATGCCAGTCTAGCGAAATGGGGAGTGCAAATTGGAGTGTAGTTGACTTTTCTCTCTGTGACACTCACTCACTCACTCACACACACACACACACACACACACACACACACACACACACACACACACACACACACACACACACACACACACATACAGGTATGGAAGTCCATGTGTCTGAGTGACATTATGAGCTAATGGAGCAGCTGAGGCTTGGTCACGGTGACTGTGCTCTATCCCTCAGTCTCTGTCTCTCCATCTTTTTCTCTCTCTCTCTTTCTCTTTCTCGCTCTCGCTCTCGCTCTCTCTCTCTCCACCTATTTTCTCTCTCATGCTGTCACTTGCACGAAAATCGATTGCACAATCGATAGGACCAAACACAAGTTTCGAAAACTAAAATAGGGAATCGATTTTAACCAAATATGTATACTATTAATTTTAAACGAATTAAACAAATAAAAAGGATAGATGTAACAAAATTCACAAAGTCTTCATGCAGCCTAATCTCTCATGCATTACGACCTACATACATGCACAATGAGCAACTGCACACACAGACCGCCTCACACACCGCCACATTGTTACAGTCTCTCAGCCTCATCCACACGTTTGGAGGGTGTAAACATGTCCCTCACGTGGTGTGGCAGCATTTTATCCAGAAAATCGGATGTAAACGTGTATCAACAAGGAAGAACTAAGGAGTGTTAACTCCTGGTCTTTTGCCCATTTGATCTGCAAGAGATTGGAAAAGAGAGACTTAGACTTAAAGAGACTTAAAGGGCTCGTAATGGAAAAAAAGCCTCCTGGGTTTGAAAGGTCTGTCTGTGTCTGTCTGTGTCTGTGTGTGTTGGGGGGGGGGAGGGGATGAGCGAGTGGGAGAGTGAGAATATTAGAGTTAGCTACAGGACAGAGCTGTAGAGGAAAGGAAGAATGAGAGAGAGGGAAAGAAAAGATGAGAGAGAGAGAGAGAGAGATCACAGCAGTGTCGGCAAAGGAGAGCAGGTTGTCTGATGGCGTAATTAGCCACCAGTGGGGAGGCTTGGCTGACGTCTTCAGGAAATCTGGCCTCTGTCCTCATATTCTTCCCATCCACCACCAGGGAGACAGACATCAAGCACTACAGAGACGAGTAGGAGAGTTGGTAATGGCGCCCTCAAATGACCACACACCCAATAGTAGGGAGACTGACGTCAGAGTTGTTTTAGGCTGACCAAAGGTCTCTATGTGTCTTGAAAAGACGTCAAAACTCTGCCACATGTAGTCTGGAGAGCTGTCAAAGGACTCTATCAAAAACACAGTTTTGTTTTGTTTTGTGTAGCACTTTGTTAAATACACTCATCCTTTCAGCTCATCTGTGACTGCATTATTTGGACCACATGTAGAGATTTATTAACGGATTAACAGCTTTATAGCACTTTTGTAGCACTGGAAGAGCGGTAATCATGGTATATTTGACTGCCCTCCACTAAGACATTGCTACAGCCAAGCTATTTAATCCCTCTGTAGAGGCCAGTGGTCTTGTTTACAGTTGTTCTGTAGTCTTGTGCTGATATTGCAAAGGCTCATTGCGGTTAGTCTGACACTAAGTGATTCATCAGCCAGATTCAGAGATTGGCTCATCGACAGGCACCCCTCTCTCCCTGTCCTCAGTCTCCTCTGCTGTCACGGTAACCTTATCAAGGTGTATTTTCCCCACACAACACACACACGTACGTACACACACACACACACACACACTCGCTGTTACAGACACTGTCGTTACCATTATCACCTCCATTTATTTTTGTCATCTTTGAGAAGACAAGACCAAAGCTGTGTTTAGCTGGTGGTATGTCTGAGTTGTGATTTGAGAGAAAGTGGAATAGAACATTATGTCCAATATTCTAATATATGGTTTAATGTTCTGCATTATGACCAATATTCCAATATGTGGTTTAATGTTCTGCATTTCTCATTAGTAGGTCACTTTGATACTAAAAGTATGATTCTATGTAATGACTGTATGATACCTGTACTGTCCCTGTGTATATCTGTGTGTGACTGTATTTACAGATAAGCGGGAATATTATGACTTTGAATTGTGTTTCACTGTTCTGCATGGCTGCGTCAGTAGCTATCTGCTCCGGATTGCCAGGTTGCCACTAATCAGTGTAGTCCACGTGAGATGGGATGACCAACGCCATCTCCCATCAGCCTGGAAGGATACTTAAATCCTAACTATTTCCTTGTCTAGTTAGAGCAGCTGATGGATCTTTAGGTGAAGTCATGCTGTCTCTCCCTTGATGCGCATCATTGTAAATAAACTTTGTTCCTGATTTTTCATACTATTGGTCTGACTGGGTCTCTATGAAATGTATGGTATCAAAATTACCATCAGTTTATTAATGTCAAAGGGAGACATATTTTTTTTATTTGTGTCTTGCACAATAATATCAGTGTCTTGAATACATTGTAGGCTCTTTTAATAATACACTAATCAAATATGCTAATCAAATGTGTGTGTTTAGCTGGATGAGCTATTGTCTAGACAGAGTTAACAGTACCCGGTGTCTGGCAAAGGGACCCTCTGATTCGTGGCCCTCATAACGGCCTTTACATAAGAACACACAACAGTGGTCTTTTTTAAAAGAAGCACACAACGGTTGACATTCAGAATGGGCTGTGATGCATAAAACATGAACTGGACAGAAGCCAATAATGGGTTCTGGTGGCTGTAGTTATTAAGGCTGTTCTCAGTGTAATTGACTTCCCCCTTTCTCAGCATCTCTTTCTTGCACCCTGTCTTGCTCTCTCTTTCTTTCTTTCTTTCTCTCTCTCTCTCTCTCTCTCTCTCTCTCTCTCTCTCTCCTCTCTCTCTCTCTCTCTTGTCTCTCTCTCTCTCTCTCTCTCTCTCTCTGTGTCTCTCTCTCTCTCTCTCTCTCTCTCTCTGTGTCTCTGTGTCTTTCACTCCCTTTTTATTAGAAGCTGTTTCAGTAAAAGCCCCTTCATTCAACAAGTACTCATTCAGTTAACTTTATTGTGTGCCTGCCTACCTGTGGAGTCCATAACAGTCTGTGTTAATTCACTCATGCTCATTACTCTGACCTAGCAGTGGTCCCCATCAGAGGTGAACTCATAATCCACGTGTGCCAGGGAGTTCTGTCAAAACACATGGATATTTCTTAATGCGGTGTTGGGCAGGGGGTTGTAATGTATGTAATAATGATTGTACGAATGAAAGTGCTCCTAGATTGCCTGGCACTGTTTTGCCTTTGTTGTGCATTATGACATATGCCACTCTTCTGCCTAAACGATAAACAACATTTTTAAAAAAACACTTCACTGCAACATTGTCACACTAACTGACTCCCTTTGGTTGCTGATTGGTGTTCTCTAAACAGTGGCGGAGAGAACCTTGATGCTAACAGGGTTGCCAGGCTGTAATGTTAGTGAAACTGGATAGAGAGCGTCAGTCAGGTGCAGCCAGACTGCGTCCTACAGGGCTGGCCAATGAGTGGCAGGAGTCAATACTGACAATGACAAGGAAAATGAATCATCCTCCCCTCTATGTCTCTCTTCCTCTCTTTCATTCTCCCAAAGGTGTGAGTGATTGACAGCCGACAGGATGGACGAGCTTCAAGACGTACAGCTGACCGAAATCAAACCCCTCTTGATGGACAAGGTGGGTGTCATTAACCTCTTGCCCTCTCTCTGCTCACACACACACACACAAACAGAATACAGTAGCACATCCATAAGTGTAGCAAACTCCGAGTTCAGGGCAGACATGGCAGTGTTTGTCACAGACCTCTAGTACACAGCTCTGGGCTCTGCCTCCCTTTGTTATCTGTTCCTCCGACAAGTCCTTCTGGATCTGATTTGCATGTATTGATTGGGTACCCCCCTAACCTGCCTGCCTCTGACAAGCTGGTTACCCCGGGCAACGAGGCAGCACTGTCTGACAGTGCAGTCAGTCAGTCACTGAAGGAAGTTAAATTTGAGAACAGACCGCTGTGAATGTCATCTCACATCTCTCTGTCATTACATCACACCGTCACATGTGAAGTGTGTGTGTGCGCGTCTGTGTGCGTGCGTGCATGTGTGTGTGTGTGTGCGTGTGTGCGTGCGTGCGTGCGTGCAAGAGAGATGGTGATGGGAAGAGAGATGAAAAGACCACATAGGTGAAAGCGGTAGTTTCCAGTGTAGACTGGCTTGAGTTTGAGGACTCGAGAAGATGAAAGCTGAGGGTGAGGAGAGGAAGGAGGAGAAGGTCACACAAGTATGAATCACCGCTCCTCATCTCATCTCCTCGTCTCCTTTCTCTAATCACATTTCAGTTCAGTTTAACATTTGCAAATGATATGACGCAGTTCTTGCTGATCAATCTTCCACTATCTATTACATACCCACATTGACAGCAGAATAGAATAATTATTGGGTGATGGCCCCCCTCCATGTGCCACAAACTCGCTCTCTCCTCCCCTCTCTCTCCATCCATTTCTATCTATCTATCTATCTATCTCTCTCCCTCCCCATCCATCTCTCTCTCTCTCTCTCTCTCTCTCTCTCTCTCTCTCTCTCTCTCTCTCTCTCTCTCTCTCTCTCTCTCTCTCTCTGTGTGCTTTGATTTATCTTTTCTGCCTGATTTGCTGTGGTCTAAATTACCTCCTGCCTTCTTGCTGAGGGTAAAGGTTTGCTCTGTAAGATGAGAAGGTGTAGATGAGGGAGAGGAGAGGGGCATGTGTGGTGTGGTGCGGTGCGGGAGAGGGGCAGAGGTCTTATGTCTGCGCTCACACACTTTATTTCTACACAGAGGAGCAGGAAGAGGATGACAAGGGGGCAGTAAGGCCCACCTTCCTTGTCTCACACACAGACACACGCACGCATGCTCAGTCACTCACACACACACACACACACACACACACACACAGTTCATGTTCACAGTTCTTGTTCACTTAGACAACAACACTCGCGCACACACACACACACAAGCTCATTTAAAAATGTTGATGTTCTCATTTAAAGTCTCATTTATATGTATTCATCATGAGGTTTTTGCCATGGTCCTCTTAGTTTACTTTGAGAACACTGCTCTCAGGCTGAGTGATCTAATAACACATCTCTCTCTCTCTCTCTCTCTCTCTCTCTCTCTCTCTCTCTCTCTCTCTCTCTCTCTCTCTCTCTCTCTCTCTCTCTCTCTCTCTCTCTCCTCTCTCTCTCTCTCTCTCTCTCCTCTCTCTCTCTCTCTCTCTCTCTCTCTCTCTCTCTCTCTCTCTCTCTCTCTCTCTCTCTAGAATGGACGCAACTTCCAGGACTTTGATTGCCAGGTGAGTGTCCTCATATCTCCTCGGTCACGTCAGTAATAAACACTGTGAATGGCAGCTCTTTGGTGTGCTGATTGTCTTTGACTTTCTGAGATTAATTTCCTCTGACCAGCTTATACCGGATGCATTCTGCTCTCTGCCAGCTAAGATTTGTCTACCTGGGGGATATCTGGAGGAAGATTTGTTTTTTTTTCCTGTTTTCTTTTCTTTCCTCCAGAAGCACAAATTACAGAGCTGTTTCAAAATTACAGTTCAGTAATTATCCATCATCAGTCTCAAGGGGCGTAATGAGAAAGATACACAGAGCGAGATGCAAAGAAAGTGTGTGTGTGTGTGTCCGTCTGCGCACACATGCAGTAGAATATGGGTGGGTGGGTTGGAGTGTGTTGCACAAGTGTGTGTAGTTGAGTGTTGCAAGCATGCATGTGTATAAGCATTTGTAAGACTGTGTGGGTGGGGTATAATTGCGAGGTCGGTAAATCCATGTTTACATGTGGGTTACCACTTCTCTGTTTGCAAAGGTCCTTAATGTATGCATGCTCCCAAGACCCATAAACATACATGCAGTAGTGTGTCCAGTGGTCTCGTCTGGACTGGACTGGACTGGACATGCTCATCTTCCCTCTGAACTTGCTCTCTTCATGAAGCCTTTGAATGTTGCTCCTGCCCAGTAATGAAGGGGCAGTGAAGGATAATGGCCTCCACAGGTGTGCCCTCTGGAGCCAGCCTGCCCACATCTGACAGGCTGCTTGCTTGCTCTATAACCTTGTGGCATCTGTAGGTTCTTGCCACAAAGCCAGAGGCCACTGAATGAGTGTGTGTGTATGTGTGTGTGTGATTGATTGGTTGGCTTGCTGAGGAGGGCAGATGGAGCAGCAGGAGGACGGCTGTGTCATTGTGCTGCATCTCTGGCCTCTGAGTCACCTCACCGTGGCCTTTGTGAGCATCACTCCCAGTGCAGCCGCAAGCATCGGTTCCCTTCACATCAAGTCTACTGAGGTGGCCTTGACTTGGAATAATCAACCGTGGTGTCTCTCTATGCTTAATGTAGTTCATTTCAGATTGGATGGGAAGTTGTGCTATATTTTTGACTTTCTGCTGGACTCACCCCATATGTCATGCAGATATCACTCCACTGCCCACACATGCGACTGTAACTGTATGCAGAGTAGATTAGTCTGGCTTTTCTTTCCTGTTTTCACTGATTGAAACATTTGCCCTGTGCCACTGTGTTCCAGAAGTAGCACCACATATTGAATTTCAGCATTGTGTTTAGTTTCTGCCTCTGTGTGCTTATATGAAGGCCAGACTAGACAATACAAATTGCGTATGAAAAATATCAGTCTTCTCTCCTTTTCCATCTCCCTCTCTCTCTGGGTTTCACTGTGATCCATCTCTCCTGGGGTAATAGGGTTTGGAGTCTGCAGAAGTATGGATATGCCCTCGCTTCTCTGGTCCTTTCCATCCTTACTTATTTCTTCCCATCACTGAGTTATTCTTCAGCTCTCTCTCTCGCTCTCTCTCGCTCTCTCTCTCCCGCTCTCGCTCTCTCTCGCTCTCTCTCTCTCTCTCTCTCTCTCTCTCTCTCATACACTCACACACACACACATTATCTCTCACTCTCTTTTCGAAAACATGCTTTGTCTATTTGCTTCTTCATCTATATCTCTTTGTTTTTCACACTTTCTGTGACTCCTTTTCAAGTGTATATTATTCTTTGTGGACCTAGAGGAGGGTTGCGCGTGGCTAAACATGGCAGAGGCCGTCAGGCTCAGCTGTCGGAACTTTGGTTCCTCAACGCACACCCGCTATCTGGGACCTTTACCTCACACGTCAGTGAGGAGAGCGATGTCATGGCAACCCAACATACATACTAGTACACACACAAACATGTACATATGTGCGTCATCCGGCAAGACACACAATAGCACCTCTCATGTTACATGAATATACACACACACACACACACACACACACACAGAGAACACACAGAGTTTCTCCCGTGGCCTGGTAAGATCTGTCGCCCACAAAGTGAACTGCAGTCGCTGCAGAACAGGTTGGCCCCTTCTGTTATCCACAGGAACCCCCACATCCACATCCACCCCCACCGCCCCCACGCACCCTCTCACGGAGTCGCCCACACACTCCACAGTCATCTCCACTGCTATGTAGTCATTAAACAAACAAAAAAAAAGGTGGGAGAGAGTGATAGAGAGAGAGGGAAGGGTTTCCATGGCAACATTGCGGGCACCCTGATGTGTGTTGCGATGCCGCCCTCTCAGCTGGCATGATGGGGTGGTGGTGGCGGGGTAAGATGGCAGTCCTGGTTGCTGGCTGGGGGTTGGCGCCCAGTGAGGCTGGTGAGGCTGTGTAAGCTCGTGCACCTGAGGGCTTCTTCCAGCAGAGGGAAACCTAAACCTATCTAGAGGCTTACACCAGGGGCCTCCTGTACAAAGCTTGCGTACGCACAAAAATGCTGCATATGCCACTTCTCACGCTCACTTCCGGATGTACGAAGACTGACTTGAACGTGAGAATGTGCGGTCCTCCACGCAAACTTCATGTCTGGCGTACGCACATTTCCAATGTGCATCATCAGTTGGCGACACTTAGAGGCAATGCAGCGCAACAACATTAGTTGATCGCGAGTCTAGGCCTTTATTTGCACAGTATATTGTGAAACGTGGGTTATTAAAAATGACATTTCGAAAGTAGGCCTATGTTTCTATATAAATGGACATGCAACATGCTCAAATTCTACTAAGTTATGCAACAACCTATCTATAATGACAACTGTTGACTTATTAGAGGATGATTAAAAGGGAATGTGAAACCTATAGCCTACACATATAGATAGAATATATAGCTTATATCCGTGCTTATTAGTCAGCCTATTTCCCTTAGTGTGATTGACTGCATAGAATACTTTGACTTTCCTCGTGTAAGCATTCGCATTATTTTGGTCACACTTGTGTGCAAATATAGGGATATGATCCAGAAATCGTAATGTGGCGATGTGGCCTGGATCAACTTTGTTTATTTCACCTCGAGTGCGTGGTAGCCTACTTGGACACGATTGATTTAATGTTTTTAAATTAATGCAGTTATGGTTCAAATGCATCAAACCCAGTTATGCGAACCCTGTCACCTACTTGCAGACTGACCAATAATTCTGCCACGGTCTCTGACCCTATAGCTAGCCACTGCTACGCTCTGCCACTACTGCTTTTTTTTTAGTTAATTACAGATGATAAAGACGTGAAATTCTTGCCATTTCGTCGGATAAACACTTCTACCTCGCATTCGCACTTTTTTTTTTTTTTTTATTAATTTGATGATTTCAATTATTAAACTTTGGAGCAGGTTCGAGTATGAATGGATCCACAAATGAGTTTTCATTGTTATTAATATTGCGGAATAGGCCATTTTGTCTTCGTGGAGGTCTGCGCTCTCGAATGGCCTTCTAGTTAGCATATTAAAATGAGTGTGATTGAGGGAGGAGAGAGGGTGGAGTGTAATGCTCGTGCATGTACGCTTAATTTCACGTTAATTGGGATGTACAAAGAAAAGCTGCGTTGAATGCTGTGTACGCACAGTTTCATACATCAGGATTTTTTGTGCGTACGCTATGTTTTAGTATGAAATCCAAGCAAGTCTTTGTACATGAGGCCCCAGGTCTCATGCTACAGATCATCAGCAGAGATGCAGCCAAGAGAACTAAGTGTGTCTGTAGCTGTGGCTTTCAGAGTGTAAATAAACTGTTCCTCAATGAATGTTAATTATATTTAAGTGAAAGTAGACGAATGACCTTTTCATTTGTGTATCTCATTTGGTGTCATGCAGAGCCTCTGGTATGTTATAGCTTATGCAACTGGATGCCTGTATCGAGTCAATCAGTCAGTGGCGAGTGATTGTGTCAGTGTCTCGTGCCCACTGGCACTGTGCCCTCTGTGCCAAGACGGGATCAGACATGGCGGGCATTCAGACGACATAATCTAGGTCCTTCCCCCCCAAATCCCTGGCCTCCAGTCTCCGTCTCTGCCCACTCTGCCCTGGCCCCAGGGAGGCATCTGGATGCCTCAGGCACAGCTGGCAGAGCAAAGGGTACAGCATCAAGGTCACTGGTTTCATGGCTTAGGTGAAAAAGCCACCTACATTAGGACATGCATGTTGTACTGACAGCTGGGTTTGATATCCTGGGATTGCAATCGCATTGTGCATAGTAGGCTACTCTCTGCAAGTTGAGTTTCATGTCTCATTTTCAGGTTTCATGAACACAACTGCACTATCAAGTCCGTATTGTAGTGCAAGTTGCCTCAGATGAAAGGGTCAGCTTAATGACTTACAGTAATGTAAATAGCAGACATCGGGCCGCAGTAGGTCTGTTGATGGCCTGTGTGAAGCTCCAGTGCCGACCGTGACATTGGCGTTGTGTTAATAGCTGGTTAATAGTACAGGTTGTACACAGGAAGTGTGTTGTCAGCCTGGGTGTTACATTGCCGTGGAAAAGTAACTGAGCTGAAATGAGTCAGTGAGTGTTAAGTGGATGTGAGAAAATTCTAGATGGCTACATGTTTATGTAAATTATGCAAATTCATGCTGTAGAGGAAATGAATTATTGATCATAGATTTTATGATGCATTCTAGATTGCTATGCCATTAAAATCTCCAGTAAGTGCTATCAATTAGAAGCATGGTTTTATTCACAACCAACAAAGCTATGGCGTAGATAATAGTGTCTGTACCAGAAGCAAGGTTGTGATTGATATGTGATGAAAAAGTACCCGAAGGGTTACCGGTTCAATCCCCTACCAATAGGAACGGCTGTGGTGCCCTTGATCAAGGCACCTAACCCCTTACTGCTCCCCGAGTGCCGCTGTAGCAAGGCAGCTCACTGCTCCAGGTTACTGAGTGCTTCACCTCACTGTTCACTGTGTGCTCTGTGTGTTCACTAATTCACAGATGGGATAAATGCAGAGACCAAATTCCTTGTATATGCAAGTATACTTGGCCTAGAAACCTGATTTACATTTACATTTAAATTATTTACATTTGATTAGACTGATATGTTTAATTAATTGATTGATTGATTAATTGGTTCATAAGAAAGCTGTTAGACATGACTACCTCCCAGTCATATTAGATTAGATGTGTTAGATGTTTGATGTTTCATTCAGTTTTCATTCAGAATGCAGCCCGTTAAGAATTTATGCCTTGAAGTGAAAAAGACCTCTGGTAGACTGGTTATGTATGGCTGCCCTCTATGGACCATCTCTGGAATAACAAGCTCTAGATGAATCACCCGAATGAAATCTTCACATACCAGAGCTGACATTTTGGTGTCTGGAGGCAGCGTATCGCCTGTTTCCTGTACCTGTTGCCTTTGCAGATTTTGCAGATTTTGTTGCAAACCTGTAGCGTGTGACAGGACACACCTGGCCTTTGATGCGTGCTCTATGGAACATACCTTTACAGAAACCAAACACGTGCACACATACAGTCGCAAACACAAGCAAGAAGGGCGGCCTGTGAGCAGACCCTGAAGGTGATGGCACGATGCGTGGGTGTTAGCAGGGAAACCCAATGCCGGTAAAACCACCCCACCCACCCAAAGCAGAGGGATGTCCTCAACGCTCTCGCCCCCTTTCCGCTCCACAAGCAAAAAAACAGGTGCATCCTGGGAAAGATCCCTTGAAGAGTGGTGTCCCCGACCTCCATTCTCAGATTATTGAAATGTTACAGTTACTGCTATGGGTGGTCTTCACATCTGTTTCAATCAGTGTGCCTAACAGTTGGAGTACCTTTTCCCTGTTGTTTTCGGTGAAACAGGTGGCTGTCTTTATGCCCCCCCCCCCCCCCCCCCCCCCCACACACACACACACACACACACACACACACACACATTATTCACTTACTCATACAATCAGTCTGTGTGGGGGGAATTTCTTAGTAAAAGCACAAAGGTGCTGCACCTTTTGAAAGAGTGTATTGTTGACCGCTTTGAACATTAACAAATGTAATGCAATAGCAGTGTGTGTATTTCTCAGAGCCTGACTGGTGTCTTCTATTCTTTTACTGTATTGGTTCCAGAGTACCTGTTTCAATCACTTACGAGCCCAGTGATCCTGGCCTGCAGCGACCCAGATTTTGTTGGGTTTTTTTTGTTATGTTTTTGGATGTTGGACAGCTTTCCGTGACCCCAATCAGGCCTAATCCCATCCATGCTAATGGGAGTGTAAGGCCTGGCAGCTGTGCTAGCCAGTCTGTGAGCACACTTACAAAATTGTGTGTGTGTGTGTGTGTGTAACCTAGCCACCAGGCTTCTCATCAATGAAATGGAAGTCCTCCCCAGAATGTGGATTACTGTTGTGTGTGATATCACCCCAGCAGTGACTGAGACGGTGAGGGCGTTTGAGAGGAGCACTGGGTGAGAAGTTTACTCTCATCAAGTCTTAAAAAGTCTTAAATACAACTTTCTGTTTTTAAAGCAACACCAAAGAACTTTCCCTCTGTCGCACGCACGCTATTTGTTTATCCAGCACCGGCTTTGCACATAACGATGTCCACAGACAAGGTAGAATATGTTGCACGATTTATGAAAGTACGATGTATTGCGACATCAGATGCAAGTCAAATTTGTAGTTTCTTATGTCTCATTCCATCGAACTACAGACCCGCTACCCGATCTGGCAAATTTACATACTGCGGTTATAGCCGACAGAGGGCCGCAAAGCGAATGCAGAAGTGCCGTTCACCCTTTTACAAGTTGATGAACCACTGCAACGATTTTGGAAACATCTTAAGGTACAAAAAACTCTTTGGTGTTGCTTTAAGGCCTAAAAAGTCTTAAATTGTCGGGGATGTCTTGAACTTTCGAAAGGGAGGTATTACGTTTGCGTATATGGGACCACCAGCGAGTGCAAGAGAGCGATTAAAACGTCTCTATCCATCCGGTTTCTTGTATTTAAAACGCAATTGTATAAGTAACTATATAAGGCTACGGGAGGAAGTGTAGTGGTTGCAGAGTGAAGATGTTTTTCACGGGTGTGGTTAATAAAGGTGTGAAAACGGTAATAATATGTACAAATATGCCTGACGTTTGACGTTGTAGCCGAGGCCTGAGAGATACGCAGGTAGCCTACATGAGCGGTAGAATGAGAGTGAGAACGTTGATAAGCCAGTTAGCGATAGGGTGGCCATACGTTCGAATTTAGGCCAGACATATGTATTTTAAAAGCTCTGTCTTGCTTGCCAGCCTTTCCCAGAAGGCCTACTTCGCAAAAGTTGTGAAATATAACCGCATTTTTTTTTTTCAATGGTTTTACAATGTTTCAGTCAAGCTTTGGTTAGTTTAGATACAACTGGAATGCAAAATGTTAAGTAGTGGATTAACTTTGATTTGCTGTGCTGCATAATAGATGCACATAGTAAATTATATAAAGTAGGCCTATTAAAATATTTAAATAGCTTAGTCTAACTTTGAAAAAAATATTAAAGGGAATCCAGTCCAGTGCACATGTCTTTGGCAAGTAGTCTAGGCTACTACAGATACAGGTGAAGAACAGTCAGCCTCAGCCAGTAAGCACAACCAGATATGTACAGCCAGCTTCAAAAGCAAGCAGCCAAGACCCTAAAATTGGGCATTTATAGCTGTGAAGGTAATTCACACACAATTATTTTTCTTTCGCCAAAATATATTTGGTAACTTCTGTAGACCATCCAAAATGGGGTGGGGTTAAAATTAGTAGAAAAAAAATAAACTGTTGCATAAAACAATTTTACGTTGTCGTATGTATCTTTTTGCCGTGGTATAGTCTTAATTTTTCCATTTAGATGTCTTGAAAAGGTCTTAAAAGTCTTTTATTAAATTTGCACTTGGAAAATGTGCAGATACCCTGACAACAGCTTCAGTCTTGTAACCGCCAGTTCAAATGTGGTGGTATTTGGCCTTGCACGCATCCCCACTCTCTGATGACGGCTTTTCCTCCTTTCTTCCGAAAGTGAAGCTGATGTTACCCAGCGTTGTCGTCATGCCAACCCACGCCCCTCCTCAGCACCCAGTGATGGGAGGAGGGCAGTAGGGGGATGCGTGAGGGACTGTGCGTGAAACGCATGGGTGCAAAAAGGAGTGTAGTGTGACAGAGTAGAGAGCACCATTAGAGACAGTGTGCACTCTGACTGCCACAACAACAACATGCCGTTGCTGTTTGGATGGGTTACCAGTAGACCTGGGTTTGAGACCAGGTGGAGTGACTGCTCTCTCTTTGCCACATATCCAGCATCTGAATAAAGTGGATCTACATGGCCAAATATTAATAATGAATCTAATGACTAGACCGGAACACACTATCAGTTCAGTCAACCTGGAAACACATTTTATTGTAATTGGAGGGTGACTCTAATTAGATGGCATTCCTGGAGTGTTAAAGCAAAGGGCACCAAAGAGATGTCAGCTGTCAACTCGGTAGATTTTCACAATAGGGTGGTTTCCTGCTAATGGTCATGCTAACCCAGTTAATGCTTTTAATCCATTCACAGGTCAGACTGCGTTTAGTAACCTCTCCTGAGTCAGTCGGCCAGTCATTTATAGCAGTGCTCAGTCATCAGAAAGACTCCAGCATTATTCAGTGGCCCCCCTCCCTTCCTCGGCTCCGTGTTGCCTCTGTAGCATACCTTTGATTAAGACGCAGGGAACAGAGGCTGCCCAGCATGGGAGCTTTTATTGTTGCCTGGCTGTTGAAATCTGAAGGTAATCCCCCTTCGCCCTGCCTCCCTTTTCCTCCCACACTGCCACCCGGAGAGTGTGTGTGTGTGTGTGTGTGTGTGTGTGTGTGTGTGTGTGTGTCCATGTCCGGGTGAGAGAGGGGTCAGGCATGAGGTTGTTGTGTGATTTTTTTTTTTTTTTTTTATTCCACAAGACTTGTCATTAGAGGGGACTTCAAGACCAAGGCCCCAGAGGGTCGATAGAAGTCCAGTAGCCGAGCCAACATACCAACCCCAACCAATAGGCTAACTATCATCTACACTGCCATTTTAGGAGTACCGGCAAGGAGCCAAGTTTGTTTTAAATCATTTCACAAGATTAACAATAGGCACATTAACCCTGTGTGTGTGTGTGTGTGTGTGCCCGCTCGCCTACATGGTGTCTGTCTTTGGCTCGCTCACAAAGCCCCTGTCACTCAGTCTCTGTGTGGCTAGCCCCTGCCCCCACCGCCCTCCTGTTCACCTGACCTTCCAAATCCAATTAG
This sequence comes from Alosa sapidissima, assembly GCF_018492685.1. NCBI lineage: Eukaryota > Metazoa > Chordata > Actinopteri > Clupeiformes > Clupeidae > Alosa > Alosa sapidissima. The sequence goes on from NC_055963.1 coordinate 25,418,137, forward strand.
AGTTCACCGAGTGGACCCGCTCCCTCAGAGTCTCCCAACACCGCGCTCACCCGCTAGGACCTGCACGTGCTCCCTCCCTCTCTTTTTCTCTTTTCGGTATTTTGTTTATTTATCATTCCATCCATTTTTTTCTCTCCATACCAGCTCCCTAGTGTCTGTCTCTCCAACTGATCATCTCACGCCTCTCCCTTTCTCTTTCCTTCGTTAGCTCTCTCTCTCTTACTCACTCTCTCTCTCTCACTCGTTCACACCTCTCCCTCATTCTCTCACTCTTTCAGGCTCCCACCCTCTCTATCCCTCCCTCCCTCTCCCTCTGTTCTCCCTCTCTCCTCCCTTCCGTTGGCTGGGATCAGCTGCTGTCTACAGAAACATTTCATTCGCTCCTTGCCGTGTGCCCAGAGAGAGCGCAGCGTGTTGTTTTGGGCTTTTTCCCCCCCTCCTCTCTCCTTCTGAGCTGCACCCCCCTTCTCCCAGCTTGCGTAGCTGCCACCGCCCCTCTATCAGAAGGGAAAAGAGAACAAGAGGACAAGCGCTCCCTCTCTCTTTTCTTTCTTTCTGTCCCTTTCTCTCTGTCTTTCTCTTTCCCTCTCACCGGATGAGAAAATGACAGCTGTTCTGGACCTGAACCAGATCGCCTGTGCGGTCATTGGAGTGGTGAGTTCCAAAGACGCGTCCGCCCCGGACCTCTACGTTAGACGCCTAACTTAACGGAGCCTGATAGAGGCTAAGGCAGAACCATAAAACTCTTGTTTGTGTGCTGCTGTCTTGGCAGCGATAGTGTCGGTTGGCAGGTGTTTGGTAAGCAGCAGGTCTTGTTTCATGTCAGAGAAATTGACACTCGCAGAGTGAGAATGTGATTGACAGTTTTGTCAACTGTGATGCAGGGTGTGCGTGTGTGTGTGTGTGTGCGTGTGCGCGTGTGTGTGTTTTTCAACGTCAGCGTTGGCATGTCTACGCGGGTACTCTGTGCGGCTTTTGTTGTGATTGTTCGTCAGGTGACCCAGTGACCAGGCAAAGAATAAGAACAGTGTGCCTCTGCTGCTCCAGGTCAGTCACTGTTAAAAGTGCAAGGAATGGACTCTGTCCAAACGAGGAAGAGGAGGAGGGAGGAAGATTAGGAGGGGCTGACGTGGCTCATTTTCTCTCTAGGCCACTAAGCGATAAGTGACTGAGTTTACAAGAGGGCAAGATGCTAGCTATACTACAAGAACCATACTGGGAAGAAAGACGTTGACATCTGAACATGTGCTCAATGCTGGTTGAATTGATGGTGCTTTCAATTGTTTTATGCATTCATTCAGTGCAAGTGAGCTAGTGTTGCTTTACACAGTGGAATACTACAGTAAGACATCAGTAATCCAAACTGAAGCCGTTAAGAGAAACTTGATTAGCCTTCATAGCCTGAGTGTGAGTTGGACTCTAATCTTAATCCTCTCTCGTTTAATGGCATCTTTCCATTCCCTCTTCTTCTCCTCTCCTTTCTCAGACATCCTTGAACTTATCTCTTATCCAACTCTTCAGAGAAAGCAAAGGCGCTGCTCTCTGCCAAGGGATAAATACACACACACACACGCACTCTGTCACTGCTGGGTAACGTGTGTATGTGTGATTTCCATGGCAACTGCTATCCACCTCAAAACTTGTTGCATTCAAAACCATGACTCTGGATGTTGAGTTCTCACTATTATCAGCACTGCTATTCTTGCTGATTACTGCATCCAATAGCACACATGCAGTATGTTGTTTGATGCCTTTTAGCACTTTCTGCAAACTGGAATCCATGCATTTCCACTGAATTATTTTTGGAATCTGATCCCTTATCATACCTGTTCATTCTTACTCGTCGCTCGACTTATCGTGACTAAATTCAAGATGGCTGCAAACGCTAAACTTCGTGAAGATACTGTCTGTATAAATTGTCTTGTAAGTTAACTACCAGTGCTTTTTCAAAGTTCTCAATGTCTCGTTTTAAATGTCAGGGCCCTCGGAAGTCTACCAATGAAGTGTGGAGATACATTGAGCCTCGTAAATGGGTGTAAAACAGTGATTTATTTGCATGGCTAGCCCGATGCCGAAGCACCACTATTGTAAAAGCTGTTGGTAGCATCGGCTAACTAGCGCCAGATTTTGGAGTGCAGGGGACAAGCCGAGATGGGCTATGAGACATACGTTCACACTCGGTATCATGTTTCAATACACTTTAGGTCAATATCACACCGGAATTCTCCTTTAAAACAGAGGACCTTATCTTAACTTAAACTTAAATTGGTAACATGGTAACACTACATGAATTATTTAGTCAATTTATATTTATACTTACATACAATCAAAATGTCCCTGTTAGAGTTATCATTTGAATCAGTAAGGTAAATAGACCATGTATGGTAATGTTTCATTATTGCTGATGTCCTGTAACAAAAATAGATAAACCAACAGAACTGCTATGCATGCTATGCGTGGTCAGAGACACATATGTTGCATGTTAGCTAGGCAATAGGCAGGTGCCGTTTGAATACAGTTGATTATAGTATTGAAAATAGTCAGTATTGCAGTGTAGGACAGTTGATGATAAAACAGAATAATATCGCTCGATGAAAGGTCAGCTCTCTACTGCGTATTGTGTCAAATTTGAGACAGGTATTTAGAAGGGTTACAGACATGTTAATGTTGGGATCTTCACTAGCTCATTCCAGATGTGGTGAATGTGTGCGGACACACCCATCAACCGTTTTGTCTATTTTTACCCCCTGCACCTTCTGAGGTGATATAGTGTTGCTCGCAGCTGTCAGCTGCCTGAGACTTTGGATGTGCGCAGTTAAGATCCCTTTTTTTTTTAACTTGAAAGGCAATCACTGGCAACGGTCTGTCTGAACCTCAGCACGACTTACACGAAAAAAAAGAAAAGAAAAGAAAGATGACTTTGAAGGGTTACTCTCCATCTCCTGTTTGTGTTGTGGTATTCTTGTGCGTGCGTGTGTGTGTGTGTGTGACTGAGGGGCCGTTTATACGAGAACGATTGCGAAGGAAGACGACAAAATATTTTCTCATAAGTGCCTTTCGTTTACACGGCGACCCCACCATCGGGGCTTGAAGACGCAAAAATTTGAAGACTCCTTCCAGAGTGTAGAGTTTTGAAGACGACCCGGGTTGCGTCTCCGTCTAAACGGCTAAACCAAAGATCCTTGATTACCTCTCTGGCTAAACTGTAAAATTAGAATGTCTGCGCGTGACGTACCGGGGTTCTATCACACCACCACCCAGCGGTCTGGAATGCATATCCAATCGAATATCACATACTCTTGCGTCTTCATATAAACAAAGATTTCCCCCTGAGAATGCTCGTCTAAACGCGAATAAAAAAATGAAGACGAGACGCCACTTCTGCGTCTTCTCTTTTCATCGTCACCGTATAAACGTAGCCTGAGAGAGAGCATATGTCTTACAATGCCTATCTACTGCCAGTATGACTATTTGGTTTATTACTATTTGGACCATTTGGTCACTACAAGGCAAATTATTTGGAGAATTTGTTCCTGCTAACCCAAAATATGTCAAAGTTCACACATTCACTCAAAGCTCTTACTCCACATCTGGGAGGCCCATGTCTGCACTTCTGCTTGCACCTCAAGCACTTATCCTACACCTCAACGTTGTGCACCTCGTAAGTGTTTTGCAACCATGAAATTAATTTGAGGACACCCCATTTCATCAAAGTTGCTCATTGTTTTTTCGAATGATGGACCATTCACTAGAGAGCGTGTGTGAAAGTGTTGAGAGACTAGACGTCGGGTTGGGGGAGACTGTGTTCTGACTCCTGTGGTCAGACCCTGCTGGCCGACTGTGGCGTCCAAGCCGTTGGTCTGAGCACACTGTGACGCTCAGAAGGGGCTGAGCGGTTTCTGTGGTCCATAGCAACAAGCAGCGATGGAAGGAAACCAAAATCACCCACACAAACACACAGGCAGACACACACACACACACACACACACACACACACACACCCAAATAAACCAAAAACAAGCACACAGATGTCACCCTTTTTCAGTGCACATACTGTACACGTAAAATGCATGCACACAGCCGGATATACTTGTATACTCCAGCTATATCAGTCAGCCTCATTGCCCATGTCTGCGGCCTTCAGCGTTGTCTTTGTGTTTGACAGCAACGTCAGCCTAACTGACAGACAGACCGTTTGAGCAGAGCCGTTAAGGTTTATTTAGAGTTCCATAGCTCCTCTGGGGGTGGAAATTTCCATCCTGTGATTAATTAGATTAAAGCCAGAGGTCAGCTGAGGTGCATTCAAAATCTCTGAAGAGGCAAATGTTAGCGGCGAGCTTGTTTACCTTTGAACTGTTAAATTGGAATGATTTTGCGCAAACATTCCATTTCAACGGTAACCCTTCATCCAGGGCCTCTGTACGGTCATTGCTACTACCACAGAGAAGGCAAGCCGAAAAAAATGTTTGCAAGCGTATACCTACGTTTCCAAATTTGAATGCACCTCTGGTCACTGACGTCTCTATATCTCTCCTTGTCATCTCATGTCATCTATCAAGATGTTGACATGAGATGACAAGTGTCATGTTGACACTTTGTTAATAACTCTGTCTTTGATTCCTCTTTTTCCAGGAGCATGATATCGAGACCGCCCATGGAGTCCTCCATGTCACCATGCGAGGCACCCCCAAAGGCAACCGTCCTGTCATTCTCACCTACCACGACATTGGACTCAACCGTAGGTCCTCACCCACAACACTTGAAACCCTTGACCCTACGTAACACTCTAAACACTCTGGCTTGATTATCAACTGCATCCTTTTTTTCACTGGTGTTTGTAGTCCATTCGGACATTTTGTGAATTTTGAGATTACCATCTACCAAACCTAGGACTATAGAGTTAGATGAAGATATGTGCTGAACTGAGGTTTAGTAATGATACTTCAAAGGATAAACTTTATATCAGTGCCATACTGTATGGTTTGCCAACACTTTCTTCACGAATGTGGGTAGTAGAGAGAGAGTTCTGTGGTTTAGGATGTGTATTTTTGTGGCACATGGAAAAGTTGACAGCACAAACATGCACGCTATTTTAGATCTTAAATTCCCCTGTCTGTTTTTTTTTTCTTCTGCAGATAAGTCGTGCTTCAACACTCTGTTCAACTTTGAGGACATGCAGGAGATCACTCATCACTTTGCAGTGGTCCACGTGGATGCTCCTGGACAACAGGAGGGGGCTCCCCCTTTCCCCACAGCGTAAGGCTCAAACCCACCAACACCCCAGCACACTATCAACGTCATCATCATCATAGTTATCATCACTAATGCTATCATCATCCTAATCAACCATTGTTATTCGCGATTGTTGGAATTAGCATAGCTCATCACCCACATGCCCCTGATGCACTTCTGCCGAGTCTCACTGCTGTGCCAATTGTGACGCCTGTCTCATGAAAATCAGAGCTGTGATTGAGTCAGTAGGGGTGGCTTACAACTGCCTCCCCGGCGATCCTGGAGGCACACGCGCTCGATCGATATTTATAGTTCCTTCATCTTCTGCTCGCTGCACACACACCCTCCTCTTCTTCCCGTCCATCTCGGTGCCTTGTCTTGTCGCCGCCGTGTTAATTGACTCGACAGCTCCACGCCTCTCCACCAGTCATTATTTCCATGGGCGCTTTTTTCAGTTCCGCGCTGAGCTTAACGGCGGGACGCGGAGGTGGTGGCAGCAGTGGCGGCGGCGTTGTGGCAGCACCTCGGCAGCCGCAACGCTCTGCTCTAACAGGCACCTTTCAGTCTGTGTTAATATCACTCCTGTGATCGGCCTGTTGCTGTGCCAAGCCCTGGCTGTTGGCAGTCACCTTGCTAAATTGGAGCAATGTGGAGACTTCGTGGCATTGTGTGTGTGTGTGGGGGGGGGGGGGGGGGGTGGGTGGGCGATCTCAAACAGCTGGGTATCATGCAGTGGGCAGCAGACGGGCGGTGGGCATCGAGCCCAGAATGGAGACCAGTAATTTACTGTAAATCCCTCTTCCATTCAGAGTGGGCTCATCCGGAGACCTGATGCAGTGCTCTTAAGACGGACAGACACTGTGTTTTTTTTTTTTTCCTCCAGTCGGACTGGAGACGGAACGTTTATTGTAATGTTTTCTAATTGGACCATGTGAGCCTGCTCAAACTACACAACAGATCGTACAGGTATTCGGCCCTTTTAATACATTTTTCGGATCCAACTGATTCAGAGCTAGCATCACGTCAAAATTGCCAAGTGTATACTTGGCATTAGACACTGATTGGTGAATTTAGAACTTTCTCAAGAAGGCTTTTATGAAGACACCATTTTTCTTCTCTGTGTTGATGTGTCATCTGATACTCATAACTGTCTGAGCTCTGCATCATCAAACAGGCCAGCTAACTGCTCATCATGGATATTTTTTGCGTGAGGAGACGCGCCGATGAGGTGATGTGTCTATTGCCGGCTCTCAGATCCTCCTACTCCTAGTTTCTGTTCCAACTATTCAAGTTTAACATTACACTCTAATGCATCAATTCTGCTGTAACATGAACTTTTAGATGCATCATTCTTAGCCCAGTTCTGACAATCTCTCCCTCTGTCTCTGCCTCCCACCCCCTCAGGTATCAGTACCCCACTGTGGACGAGCTAGCTGAGATGATCCCCTCAGTTCTGACCCACCTCAAGTGAGTACTTCCACTAGCTGGTTCCACTGATAACTTCACCGGCTATGAGTCCACTTCCTGGTATTTCTTTTCAGTCATGCCTAGTGCCACAGTTTGTGATAAGATAACTGATAAACTGTGGCATTCTGTCAGTTTTGAGTGTAAAGCTGTGTGTGTGTGTGTGTTTGACTCCTGCTCGTTGTGTTTCTGCTACAGGATAAACAGTGTTATTGGGATTGGAGTGGGTGCTGGAGCATACATCCTGTCCAAAATGGCGGTGAGTCTGCTGCTGCTCTTCCCGTCTGCTTGATGCTTTCTAATTTTACTAGTTATACATATTTGATATGCTTATTCAGCTCCACATCTATCCACTCTCATCCTGCCTCCTAGGATTTCCTTGCATGTTTGATTCTCTTGGGATTTATATGTAATTTAAAGTACTTTCAGTGTCATTTTTTGCTACCCAGCAACAATGCACACAGCAACACTTGAAACACTCAGTGAATACTGTGTGTGTGTGTGTGTGTGTGTGTGTGTGGTTTATTTGAGGTCAACTCCAGCAAGCAGACCCCAGCTATAATATGAGAAGAACTGACTTAGTGAGCAGATGGGTCTGTCCACAGCCTGCAATAATGAACATATTAAGGGATGAACTTCACCCCCATCTCCACAGTTAATCCCTTTAACAGCCTAGTTAAGGTCCCTCTAAACACACACACACACACACACACCGTATTTCAGAGAGGTGCTCATGTTCCCAAATGGACTTAATTAGCCTTTATAAAGATAAAGAATATTAGCCTCCACTCTAAAGACTGTACAGGGCACAGTATTTATGCTAAAGAAACCCAGGGTCAGTACAATTATTTTAATCAGCTTTTCTTTGTGGTCGTGATATGATGATTAACTAATACTGAAATAAATATGAAATATGAGTCCAGCTTCTCAGTTACTTGTACTTCTGTACACATGAATAATATGGGCTGTATATCTTTACCTCCCCTACAACTGGTAGTGCGAATAACAGCTGTCTATTAAGTAATAGATTTGATGCACAGTGAGCGCACGTGCTGATTAGCATGGAAACCTGTATTGTGCTGTGAGTCACTTTGGAAAAAAGCGACAGCAAAATGCAGAAATGAAATTGTGGAAATGGCTCTTTCACATCCTGGATACAAAGATAAACTCTCCTTATCTCTTCATCTCACCCTATAGTGTAGTAGCTATATGAATAATTGCTAATCTATAGTCATATCCTCTGTGTCCACTTCGCGGATGGCCCCATTTGTCACACGGTGATGTTTTGTTGATATGTTAGTGATCATGTTTCTTCTAGAAAAGTGTTTCTTCTAGTAGATGCATTGTATTTGGATAAATCTGCTTTTGTTAGCTGCCAAAAAAAAAAGCCTCTGATAAACTGACATCTTAATTTTTTTTATGAGGCTAGGTCAAAGTCGTCTTTTACAGTGAGACAGGCTGGGCTACTTCTAGGAGACTAAACCCAGGGAGGACCGGAGCACTAAATACTTTTGTTCAACTTTTTTATTGTGGTGCAAACAATCGACTTTTCGTCTTTTACAGTGTGCATGAGAGTGAGTATGAGGGAGAACATAAGCGAGAACTCGATAGCCTGGGAAGCGAGCGAGAACATGAAACTTGAACACATGAAATGTGTTAATTACAGTTAATTTTAGTTGTGCCACTTTGCAGCATTTTGGAGGTGTTATACAGAAAGAGAAAGAGATGCGCTGTGCCTGATTATTATGATGACGACGACGAAGATGAACCCCACACACACACCCCTTCGTCCTCCTCCTCTAAGTTGCGGCGAGGGCGCCCTCAGCCTCGCCATACGCATGCTGGCTCTGAGATGCATTGTGTTTATACTTCAAGTGGATAATGTAGTCAGAATCGTCAAATGACAGAAACCAGAAGTAGTCATTACAGTGGGTTAACGTAGAGTTAGAACTTTTAAGCTTTCTTTTAGCTTTTTTGTCTTTTCTTTAGTCTTTTCGTCAAGTTTTTTTTTTATTTTTGAAATAATTTAAGTAAACATTTTCTTTCTCTGCTCTAATGCTCTCTGTACAGAGGTGTACAGTGCATAAGTGTGAGTTCCTGGGGGTTTTGCTGCACAGGTTTGAGGTGTGAAAGGCTGACCAGCGTTGCATTGAGCACTCTTTGACCACAAAGGTCTTCAGTTCGTGTGAAGGTGCAGAGTTTGTTGGTGACCCGCATGCAAAACACCTCAGATCAGACCAGAGCTGGGTTGGTTGGACACAGCCCACCCACTCGTGTTATGAGTGCAAAGTTCTATGCAGTCTGCAACCTAATCGGCCTCATCAGGGATGAAGGATGTTTGGATAGTCCCCAAGGGGCAATATGTAATACAGACACACAAACCTTACCCACACAAACCTGAGCTGAACATAATCTGCAATGTTACAATAAATTAAAATAATAAGTTCAGTGAATTTCTAGGCTTCACTTAAAATCATAATCATCAGTGAACGTGTCAGATCGGTGTATGAGTCAGATATGTATGAATCTGCAGCCACACTGTTTTTTTTTTACAGATGCGGCTGGCTAAGCCCTGTGTTAGTAGAGTCCCTGTGTTTCTGAGTTCCTCTGATGGTCCCTTTCTGTGTTGGTTTCTGTGTTACTGCAGCTGAATGAACCTACTCTAGTGGAGGGCCTGGTTCTGATCAATGTGGACCCATGTGCAAAGGGCTGGATTGACTGGGCTGCAACTAAGGTGGGTGCCTGTAGTTCACTGGCGCTGTGTTCAGCTGTCTATGCAGACGCATATCAGAGCACAAAACAGTGGACATGGTTGTAGTTGTTAGTATTGCATACTGTAGCTGTTATCAACAGATAGTTTATTTTTAAAGACATACATGAGGTGATCATGCTCAGCACTGGGCATTATGCATAGTACCATACCAAATCCCTATTAGGAGACTCTAGCATGAATTGCGCATTATAACTCATCGTGATGTCAATGTGAGTGTTGCATTTGTTGTTTTCCCTCATTGTTTTGTTCTCGCAGCTGTCTGGGTGGACCAGTAACCTGGTGGACATTGTCATGGACCATCACTTCAGCGCGGTGAGTGTTCTAAGGAATAAGGGACTTCAAGGGAGATGAAAGAGTGAGGAGGGAGATGGAGAAGTGTGTGTGTGTGTTTTTGCGTCTGAAGGGGGTGTTTTAGTGAGGCGTGGGGGGTGCGGGACTGGTTCTATTAACCCTCTCTGCTGCTACTCTAATCCTCTCTAATGGGGTACCTCAGGCATTGCTATGGCGACAGCCTTGAGTCTGGTCCCTTCAGCAACTGCTCCCTGACTGTGTTAGATCTGCTCTCTTTCTCTCTCTCTCCTTCTCTCTCTCCTTCACTCTCTCTCTCTATGTGCTATAATGCTCTTTGAAGCTTTGCACATGTGCACATGTGCTGCGCCCTTCATCAGAAGTTTCTGGGCTCTCTTGAACCTGTGGTGTTATGAAACAGGTTGTGGCTGACTGCAGGTGTTAGTGAGCGGTATCCTGGGAGACATCAGTTACTGTAGATTAAAAAAAATATATATAAAAAAATGTATGATTAACATTTGAACTTAAACACACAGACGAAGAATGAATTTAGAAGAATGAGGCTGTGTAATGATAATATTTGTATAGAGTTATTTCTTCCACTCTTATTGGAAAACTGAAATGGATTGCAGCCCAGTCAGTGCACTTTAATTCATTTGTATTCATGTCAGAGCTTCAATGAAAAGGACTTTGTTATATGAGTAGACGCTCCTTAGCACCCTGTCAGAGAGCGCATTTCTCATCAGCCTGTAGCCTCCCTTAGAATGCCTCCCTGGAGCCCCTGTGTGAACATGTGCCTCGTGCCTGGGGGAGTAGTGGAGCAAGCGGCAACATACAGGGCAGAGCGCCACCCAGGTTCAGTTCCCACCTGCGGTTATTTCCCAGTCTCACCCCATCTCTCTCTCACTCACTCACTCACTCACTCACTCGCTCGCTCGCTCGCTCGCTCGCTCACTCGCTCGCTCGCTCGCTCGCTTCCTGTCACTCTCAACTGTCCTGTCCCCATTAACATGTGCCTTTGTGCTGTCTGCAGGACGAGTTGACTGACAACCAGGAGATCATCCAGACCTACCGTCTCCACATTGCACAGGACATCAACCAGGACAACCTGGCCCTCTTCTACAATTCCTACAATGGGTAATGCCAAGCTTCGAGTGGTCACATGAACTGCCCAAAGCATTCTTGTTAGTGTGACGGCTTGATTGTTGATGATTTTGTTGTTTTGCAGTCGTCGGGATTTGGAGATCGAGAGGCCTATCCCTGGTCTGAATGAGGACACTGTCAACACACTGAAGTATGTACATGTAGGCCTGAGGCCTTTATGTCTCTCTGGTTGTGTTTGATGTTTTGCCTTTCTTCCTTTGTCTTACCAGTGACACGTGTAATGACTGATCTTCCTGGTTGTCTATAGGTGTCCATCTCTGTTGATTGTGGGAGACACATCCCCAGCAGTGGACGCTGTGGTGAGTGTTGCATCTGTGCACATGAGCATGGCTTGAGGTGTGATCTAAATAATGTATCAAATAATTAGTCACTCGATAATCTTAAAGTCTTTGTCTTCATGATTCGTTTGATGTGGAGGCTTTAGCCATAGATTTGTCTCAGAGCTGTTAGGTCGTCTGTTTGTTTTACAATGTGTAACACTCGGGGACGGAACAGCCTGTGCTATCAGCACACCCAGACAAAACATCTCTCAAGGTCCCTTTTCCTTTCATGTGTCATGTGTCCCTTGCGACGGGCTCACCGAGCAGGCTCATCTTTTCATCTTGTTTTGTTCCATCCCAGGTGGAGTGCAACTCAAGGTTAAACCCGACGAAAACAACTTTGCTCAAAGTGGGTGGCTGTCTTTTTCTCTGTCTGTCTCTATCTTTGTTATGTTTTTTTTTTTTTTCAAACTGTCACATTTGTGTAAGATATACACAGAGCAATGCCCTTGCAGACTGATTAGGAACATTTGTGTGGTCTTTTCACAGATGGCTGACTGTGGTGGACTGCCTCAGGTTGTCCAGGTAAGAAACGTCAATAAGATAAGCACGTCAATAGTCTCCTGAGGCACAGCAACTACGTACTGTACCATGACCTAAAAGGGCGTGCCATGCAGGTTTGAAAACTATTAACAGTGGCCTCTCTCCTGAGCTTTCTGAATTTTGTGTGTGTGTGTGTGTGTGTTTTCTTACAGCCTGGTAAACTCGCAGAGGCCTTCAAATACTTTGTGCAAGGAATGGGCTACAGTGAGTACCTGACTTGTCTCTCTCTCACTCTCTCTTATGTCACAGTGCTATCAGTTTCAAGTGTTGAGCATAATGTTGTGGTGTCTCTTTTGTGTTTGTTGAATTTATGTCAGATTTGGTATGTGTGCTTAGTGTGTGTTACGTCACTGTGTCTTGTCTGACCGTCTCACTCTATGCTCCTGCTTCTCCCCAGAGATGTGATATAAAAAAAAGCTTCTTCTCAGCTGTCCCTCTGACCCCCCACCGCCTACACAAATACAAACAGCTGATCCCCTTTTCCCATTGCTCTGGGTGTCTGATATTTCAATAGAGGACATGTAGATATTTTTTTTTTTTTACATCTGACCACCTCTGCTATGGGTGTGCTCTGCTGCTGACCTGTTAGGTTCAGGCTGGGATGATCGCAGTTGTTGTTTGGAAAGGCATGTGTTAATAGTCAAACTGAAATTTACAGTAGCACACATTCATTTTGTATTACAAATAGTGCACAGAGCTTCTAGAGTGATAATCAAGCAATTTTTTTCTAAAAAATCAATACAAGTAATCTATAATACAGTTCATTTGGAATTCAGTAATGGATCAATACACAAAGGCCCTCCCGGGTTGAAATAGTGGAAGAGACTGTTAGACCTGCACTCTCTGATGGGCAGATGCTTGTTGACTAATTTGACTAATATCCCACTGACCCCTGTCACCCCGCCCTGTGTCCTCCTGTCTGGTTTTCAGTGATGAACAGCTACAGTAAGTATGGCTACCCTCACTCAGGATGATGTGGTGCATGGCCTTTCTTAATCCCTTACTGTGATGCTCTGACACTCTCTCTCTCACACACACACTTCACTTTACTTGAGTTCTCCGGTTTAATGATACAGTGCTCTAAGTAAACTTTACCCTCACTATGGAAATCAATTTACGTACTGCAGGTGACAGGCCAGAGGACTTATAGATATTCAGAGTCAGTTAAGTCACACATGTTGCACTGTATCTGACAACTGCTGTCAGGCTCCTTTGTTTTCCTAGCAGTTTCATTCCAGGTTACCAAATGTTTATATGTCCCTGTGAGTAAAGGATGCTTTACACATATAAACACTGAATGAAATCCTGCGTCCTTTGGTACTCCAAACAAGCCTGTCTTCTCCTGGGGAGACTGTGGGAATGGATGGCTTCTGGACTGAGCTGTTGTTTCGTTTTGACATCCATTCATTTGAAGCCTTTTTGTGGCAGCATTTTCCACCCAGGTTCCTCCCACCTCCTGTCTTGGGTACTGTAGGTGGCTTACTCAAGCTCCCCTGTTCTTTTTTTTTTTTTTTTTTCTGTGTCTGTCTCTTTGTCTCTTTGTTCCGCTGATGTTGCCCCGGTATCCACCCACCTACTCCTCCCATACTGGGACGTGTGCAGTGGAAAGTGGTTGCGGTGCAAAAAAGCTGGCTAGCCATGGCTAACGTCCCCCGCCAAGTCGCCCGCCCGCTAGCCTGCAGTCTTCAGTCTTGTCACCTTCTAGAACAGTAGCTGAGGAGAATGTTGGGGGAATTCCTCCTGCGTACTGAAATAAAAAAAAAAACTATTTCATCCCATTCAACCTGATCAGAACAAATACCGCAGTCACAGGCATAGTGCTTTATGAATATTTTCTGGGGGTATTCTGAGGTATTTCCCACATAGGCACCATGACTAGTAGCAGGTCGGTTTGACTTTTACTGTGTGTGTGTGTGTGTGTGTGTGTGTGTGTGCGTGCGTGCGTGCCTGCCTGCCTGTGTACGTGTGGGAGCATTTTAACTCCCAGTAAGTCACCCAGTAGAATAACTGCGTGTTCTCAACTCCAGGCGATTAGACACATTCCTTCTCCTCCTTTCTTCTTAAACTCCAGAAAGGTCAATCAGGTAACCTCTTGGCCTCAGTAAGCAGGCCAGGTCCCTCTGTTCCCAGTGAGATTTCACGGCGCCCCACTGATCCCTTCATCATCTTGCACACTCCGACTACATGCCTTCTCCGTCTCCGCTGTTTTAATCACAGGCGCAGTTAAATTCCCGCAGATTTTTCTTAGTTCTCACCCTTGTAACACATACAGAAACCGTACCTAGTGTTTAGTGTCACATTAGTACTATATTCAGTACACCGATAATGTTACATGTCTGTTTAGTTCAGTTACAATGTCACTCAATATCTAAGAACTATGGTGGACTTGTCAGAATATGTGTATGGGGCTTGATTTTTTTTTCTACACATACTCTCTCTTCCTCCCTTTCTCTCTCTCTTTCTCTCTCTCACTCTCTCTCTCACATCATTCAGTCTTGGCTATTGCGTCACTGTCAATAGAGCAAGTTGTTGTTTCTGTGTTTCAGTCTGAGGCGAGTGTGACACAGTTTCCTGTTTAAATCTGAACGTGCTTCTCACTGCAGAACAACAACACCAGGCGCTCAGAGCCGAGGCAGAGGACGTGGCTGGTCTCCGCCACGTCTCCCTTCTGACTCGGAATGGGGTCTGCTCTGCTTTCCTCATGTTGCCATGTCAACAAGCCAGTGTGACTCACAAACACCCAAGTCCCCACCCCATTACCAAAGCAAGCTGATTGTGTAAACAGACGTCATTATTATAACCATAGACATGGTTACACTACTGTAGCCCACACTTTAGAGTGTCTCATCTCACACCTACAGACGTGGCAATGTATGTTCAGCGTCTCCCGTGAGGTCATACAGATGCATGTACGCATTTCTGTCAATTAGTTCATCAGTGAGAAGATCAGAGTAGGTTTACGTCTTCTGATTAGCATGAGAGGCCCCTGAGAATTTGGAACTATGACTTTTCCATGGTTAGTTCTGGTAGCTTTCAGTGTGTGTGTGTGTGTGTGTGTGTGTACATGAGTGTTTGTGAGTGGCTGTGCTGGGCTGGGCTATTTGGCTCTGCTCCCAGGAATGGAAATGTCAACAGACTGGACAGCACATCTGAACAGAGAGGAGGAGAATATATAATCCTGCTCCCCACTGCTCGGTCTTTTGATGCTCATGCTTCTCAGTGAAGTGGCACCTGAAAATATGTGTGTGTGTGTGTGTGTTGGGGGGCGGTGTGTATGTCTGTATGATTGTGTGCTTGCTTGTGTGTGTTTGAAAGCTGCTCGTCTTACTGCGTTCTGGTCTGAGAGGGATAAACTCTCAGCTCTCACCATCTGGCTGTTCCTTGGAATCTACCAGTCTTAGTGCAGCTTCTGTCTTTCTCCCTCTCTCTCTCTAACTCAAGCTGGTACTCACCTTGTTTAACCTCTCCTTTCTTTCGTCCCTTTTTCCCTTTTCTCTCCCTTTCTCTCTCCCTTTCTTTCTCTCTCTCTCTCTCTCTCTGTCTTTCCCAACTGAATGCATGGTAATAATAACCTTCGCATATCCCTCTATTTTCCCTCCCTCTCTTCCCGTGTTGTTGCTCCGCCTCTGTGAAACGCTAACAGTCCCCCATGTGCTGCTCAGCCACCTGAACAGCGAATCAGGTACCAAGAGTTCACGCAGCAGTTTTGGCTATGCCAACCTGCTGCCTCTTACAACAGCACTTTTATTCCCTTGCTCTCCCTTCTGCGCCCACCCCCCCCCCCCCACGCCCATCACCTGGCTGTTCAGCTCCGCATATATACGGTTCATGAAAACCATCGTCTCCTGTCTCTCACTGTCTTGTGCATCATGAGCTATGGAAATGCATGTTGTTTGGTCACAGTAAAGGTTGTTGTGTGTCGATTGAGTTAGAAGGTGAGTAGGAGTGTGTAATGTTATGTCCTTCTGTGTTTGATTAATTTATTTCCAGAAAGATTTATACTTATTTATTTGATATAGTTCTTTTGTTTCTCTCTGCATTGACTTTCTTTGACATGAATTGAGCATGGCACATTACTCCTGCGTATTCATTTTTCTAGCACTGCAAAAATGAATTAAAAACTCCCAATCCCTTTTTGATGATATTCTTTTCTTCAGGGGAGAATAATGACAACGTCAACCACTATACATGGTTTTAAAATGGGTGATTCCACATGTTCATCGGTCCAGACATTTTAAAACTGGAACCTTTTTTTGGACGAAGAAGTGACTCGATCTGCTGTCCTTTCCCCTTAAACTTCTATGTTAGGCGTTTCCTCCTTGACTGGTGTCAGGCTTTTGCCGTTTTGCCAGGAAATTGTGCAGTGTTATACTCCACAGAAGTATCTTAAGATGACTAGTGGTAAGCCCTCAAAACATCACTTTTTCCGATAATTATATGTCTCTGTACATCACGTACAAATCTCTGTTCAATAAAAAATAACTGTGAACACCCAAACTAAAGGATTTTCTGCCAATTATACAATTAAAAAAACAAGAGTGTAGTTTATTAAATAAACATGAGTGTAGTGTAGTGATGTGTGGTCTGTGCAGTAGGCACGTCGTTAGAGGTTGACTATTAAAGGGACTGTTGATGGGCCATGGGGCCCTCATTATTCTCCCACTATCACCACATTCTGGATGGGAATGCTGCTGACGCAACACAGGATCTGCCTGTCCTACTCCCAGTTCCAACCCCAACCCCTCAACTGCACTCCCTAATCCATCACTGAAGTTATTTAAAAAGCATATTTGTGGAAACATCATTTTGGAGGTCCAGTTCTGACGGTCTTTTCCTAAATATTTTCTTTCCTTGTCTCCCTCCCTATTCCTTTTTATTTCTCTTTCTCTCTCTCTCTCTCTCTCTCTCTCTCTCTCTCTCTCTCTCTCTCTCTCTCTCTCTCTCCATCAGTGCCCACAGCGAGCATGACTCGTCTGGTCCGCTCGCGCACCCACTCGTCCTCCAGCATGGGCTCAGTGGACGGCCCACGCAGCCGCACCCACACCAACTCCCAGCTAGAGGGTGCCACCGCCGGCCCAGCCCATGACGCCCAGAACCGGCCGCAGACCATGGAGGTGTCCTGCTAGAGGGCCAACGTGCCCTCTCCGTACCCTCGCGACCACCACCTCCACTTTTCTCTGCTCCAAACCCTCAGTCCAGCCAGACAGGGCTTCAGTGCTTATCCCAGCACTTTAATTTGTTTTTGTTTTTGTTTTTTTTCTCGCTTTCTTTTTTCTCCTTCTCTCTCTCTCTCTCTCTCTCTCTCTCTCTCTCTCTCTCTCTCTCTCTCTCTCTCTCTCTCTCTCTCTCTCTCTCCATCACTACCTTTCCTCTTTCTCGCGCTATCTATCTTTCGTTCATTCCATACCCAGAGTCAGAGAATGTTGTCGTGGTTAAAGGGATGGCGGGCGGAGCTACTGTATTTGTAATCCAGATCTACTTGAGCACTCAAGTCAGAGGCCCCGTGTTCCTCCGTGTTCTCCCTGCGTAGGAGCTCTCGTGCCCCCCACTCCCGGTGGCATCGGCGCTCGGTGACCAGATCTCTACCTGTTTGTTGCTTTTGTAAATATTACTGGAGATGTCTTTTTCTGGAATGGGCGGGGGGGGCAGGTGGAGTTCTGAGTACATTAGAACGAGGTCTTGAAGGAGGTTATCTTTGTACATGTATTTCCTCTAGGTCTTCCTCTGTATAGATTAGACCAAATCTTCATCCCAGAGCACACTAATTTCTCCCTTCCTTTTGTTTCTGTCTTGAGATACTCCTGATCTGGTCTCCATTATTGGCACTCATGGAGTGAAAAACCAATGATTTTTGTGGTCTTTGTTTTCTATTATTATTATTATTATTCTCATTATTATTAGTAATGTTATTATATTATGTTGTGATTTGTGAAAATACTTTTTGCTTATTTATGATTGCAAACTAGTATGACAACGCATTCTGTATTTACATACCAAAACTATGGACCGCATGACCCTATCATACAGTAGATTAATCTCAATGAAGGTGTACTTCAGGATTGCATTTGTCTAGATGTATCTAGAGGTAGACAGCATCATTGTTATACTGTTAGCATGGTCTCTTATGGAAAGAATGTCAGCATTCCAATTTACCTTAGATTAAAGAATCAAAAGACAAGGACTTACCGTTGTTCCTTGACCTAAGGAGGTGCTGGTGAATGTGGTGTGAACAGCTATGCTCAGAGATCTTCTGTTGGCTTCTGTAGCCTCTACACTACAATTGGAAAATTCACAATCAGCTGAAGATCCGAGGCTGCTATCTGTTAGCACATTTACAGAATATTGTTGAAATGTTGAATTGAAACAACAAAAATAATAATAAAAAAATGCACATCTTGACGGGGAAAAAATTGATACATAAAAGAGCAGTTCAATTCCTCTGACAGACCTTGCCACCTCTATTCTTCTAATCCATGGATTTATTTCCAAGATTTTATTTTGTTGTCTTCTTACTGTTGTAATAAATATGACCGTTTTTATTTGTTGTTTTGGATGGGTACTGTTTATTGTTCTCTGGATTGTACCACACCCTTAGCTGAGCTTGTGGTGATGATGCGTTGTGCTTTGTCCTTCGAGCTTGAGGGAGGTGTTGTATTTCAAACTGTATGCTGAATATATATATCAATTTGTACTGATAATGAAATAAAGCTAGAAATTGTACATTAAGTGGTGGTTGATTTTATTTTCTCCAATGGTACAACAATATTGAAGAGGCTAAAAGGTTTTATCAGATTACATTTATTATCATGTGTTTATGTTGCTCAGTATCTAGACCAATGTTCTTGACCGTTCCAAGATCCCCATTTGATGCATCAGCTAAATGATAATATAAAAAAGTCAAATTGTTATATAATTAATTTGAATTCCTTTGATGTAGTGCATTTATGTAGTTCCTCATCCCAAACCCCAGTAATGGATGCTTAGTCCAAACCCCAATAACAGTCCTTGTACAAAACATATTGCTTCATATCCCAAACCTCTGTAAATGGATTTTTATCCCAACCCCCAAATATGTATTTCATCTCCAACTCCAATAATAGTCCTTGTACAAAACATATTGCTTCATATCCCAAACCTCTGTAAATGCATTATTATCCCAACCTCCAAATATGTGTTTCATCTCAAACCCCAATAATAGTTCTTGTGCAAAACATGTTATTGGTTCTTATCCCAAAACCAAGTATTGGTTCCTCATCTCAAACCAAAATGTTGGTTGCTTATCCACTAGTCATCAATCAGTGTGACACTGCTTGGTTTTTATTGGTATGGTAAGGGTTATGTCCAAAGCCTTTACTTCCTTAATGACACTCACGGATGTAAACACACATAGATGTAGCTTCTGCCCTGGTGCTCTTCAGATCATTTGCTTTTGGTGACATCACCACAATGCTTTTGCGTCAGTGACCTTTTCCACGATGCTGTCAGAGGGGTGTTCATTATCATCAATTTGCCGAGCTGCAGGCAGGGGGTCCAGACCACGCACTGGGCCCAGCAGAGACAGTGGGGTAGAGAGAGCTCAGACAGCCAGGGGGTGGGCAGTAAAGGCCATCACAGCCAATCAGTGGGACTGATACCCAGTAGATCACCCATGATGGCAAATGGAGGATTGTGAGTCAGAGAATCTTATCGTATAGACCATCTGTCTCCAATCGGCAACTGCATATTGAGTTAATGTGGCCGACAATAGATTGATCATGTTTCCACCGAAGCTCTTGTGGAGATACCAAGTTCTAATGAAAGACCTGAAAAGGTTGGCAGAGGAGGGAGAGAGTGCAGTACTTGGTCTGAAACTCAGTCATGAGGTTGCATTTCTGTTTTTAGCATCCAACTTTTACACAAGATGAGTTTGCAATATCTTGGTCAGCCACATAATGTTCCAGCTTAGTTTGTTTTCTTTATCGCTTTATGTCATTTGACCACAGGTGACACAATTGTTTCAGGCCAGTGCTATATTTAGCAGCAGTCACATCCGCTAAAGCCTCACATTGCTGAAGCCCCAGAATCTAGATAACACACTTTTCTCATAGCCTTTCCTTCTTGCTGATGAACTGACAAGGTTTGCTTTCCATGTGCACTACATGTACAACTCTCAATTTGCTGATTTGACTTGATTTGAGATGCCACATCTTTCCATAGCAGGCTGCACAAATGGTTACACCTCCTTTTCGAATTGAAACATTTTGTTTTTAAATTGAATTATGACCATTTTCTGCCTTGCAGCATGCACTAATAGCAGCCGTGTGTGGGGACAATAATATAAGGTGTTGCACTTCATCTGCGAGATTTGAAAGTTCTGTTTCCATGGCAGTTATCACTATGGTAATAGCAGCAGGGCCATCATTTGGAAATGATGGTGAGCACAAGGTCCAGGGGAATACTTAATTATCACTCTGTACATGTAATTTTAAGAGACCCTCCAAGAACACTGCACTGAATAAACCCTAACAGTCCTCTCAGAAGCCCAGGGAAGGACGCATTGATGTGCAATGTCTGTCCAGGAGTTGTTACCATGAGAGGGAGCTTGAAAGTCCCAACTGTTGAGGCTGGTAGTTTGGGGTATTTTGTTTGCTTGTCACTAACCAAAGAGCCAGTTAAGAAAGAGAACCTGTGAGTTCTTGGGAAATCCAGCATTTGATGCTGTTAGTTTTGGGAAATTTTTCTCCCCCTGCTGCACAGTGGGTATGATGAAGTCTAGTAGGGACGCTTCACCAGCAGAGCACACTGAGCAGGAGCAATGTAGCGACTGCAACAGGATGGAAAGTCCCTTCTCTTGCATTGTACCCACCGCTCCATCACAAGCTGTGAAAGGCTTGCCGAGTTCAGGGACCTGCACTGTGTTCTGGAAAGAGGCACAGACCATGCATGTGCAGCCTTTATGCGCTGCTTTAATAGGCTAGATATCTGTCTAGGTTGAGACACTGTCATGCAAATGTCACCTTCCCTGGGTTTTCACTGTTGGGCCCATTCATCTATCTTCATCTTTCTCTCTTCATCTCTCTCTCTTTCTCTTCATCTCTCTTCATCTTTCTCTCTCTTCATCTCTCTCTGTCTCTTTGTGTCTTTGAAGTCTTCGGGGGTGCGTCAGAGAGAGGGGTGACACAGGAAGTCACTTGAGGACCTGATGTAAATAAAAGCACCACTCTGTCTGCTCACTGCACAGTTGCTCTTGCTGTAATCTTGCACAGCTGTAAACCTCGCTAAGATTGCATGTGGTGGAGAGAAAGGAAAGGAAAGCTTTCTTGCTGTCTTGCTACTGACTTTACCCCAGTGATGCTTAGCAATAGGAAGACATGAGCCACACGCCAAACTCAGCTTCCTGTTTAGTGTAGGAGGACCTGTGTGCTCTCTCTCACACCTGAAAAAGGCTCACTTGTCTGAGTTTGACTCACAAGGCACCACGGGGGAAACTTAGCGCAAACTTTTCTGAACAGTGGCAAACTACATTCTGTGCAAGACTTGAGGACTATCCAAAGGATTAAGATCACAGCCAAGAACAGCCAAGACAATGCAGTGAGTATCTGTCTGGTTTGATTTGACATTACATTTTAATTGTGTTTTATGGGTAATTCTTTAAAGATGACAATTTGTGAAAAATATATTTGTTTTAATGTTTGTTGTGAAAATGGACTGGTATCACAGTTTCCATACATATCTTCAGTTCGTATATACAATATATACAGTATATCCAAGCTTATACTAATATTTGACTGAGATGTTGAAGTGCACACCAGTCTAGAGAAATCCCTTCCCTGAGTCATTTTCAGCATTGTTCTTTCCACCACTTGATTTAATGTAACCTGCACTCTATTTCACAAAAATCAGCCCCTTAGAGCGGGCTATGAGAGAAAGGCTGCGCATAATGACTCACTGTTATAATTAGTGAGAAAGTGTCGGCTACTGTTAGTGTTAAGTTGACACTTTTGTTTGAAGTGCATATGTAAGTAGATTGTTTTTTCTTAAATGTTTTAAACATTTCTGTTTAACAACGAAAGCAACCATAAACTTTATAGGCTTTTTTTCCAGTAATAGATATCCTAGTTTTCTATGCACATCCCATAGTCCTAAAGTGTGAACGGCCTTAACCATGCCAAATATAATGTAATTATGGAAGGTCACAGGGGGCAGTTTATTTCAGTCTCTCTGATGTGAGGCCTGCTTGTTGGACATGTAGACCCGGTGACCCATCGAGCTCCATCTGTGAAAACAGGTGCTCATGTCCTCTTTCATGACTCAACACTGGCCATTAACAATATACCAGTCCAGACTGTCATTGTTTGTTCTCATACACCATATACTTGTGAGTATGTGTCTAAAAACCTTCCCTCTGAACGGACCTGCTTTATGAACAATGCCTGTGCTGAAAGCATGGTGAAGGCATAGTAAAAGATGACTAGTGATGGCTCTCTGTATTTGTCTGGAGTTGTATGTCTTTCCGATCTCGAATTTACAGATTAGTGTAAATTATTTTTCTTTTAATAGAAGCACAGCACTATAGGTTCCCCCGCCTCCTATCAAAAGTAATAGCATGAAAAGCTTTACTCCATAGATGTAACAGTTTTGATTTAGGAACATTATATTCATAGGCATGTTATGTCTGCCGTTTAACTGCCCTCGTCAACTTGAAGTCAGTTTTGTTTTTTCTGCCAGGTGCATGCCATAGCAGACTGTCGTTTTAGTTAGTTCTTAATGGGTCTGAGTTTGTGCTTGTGGTTCCCATGCAGATTGTGCAACTGAGTTATACAGCATACAGCATGAGCATACACTCAGCAAAGCAAAAACTGTTTGACCTAGTTTGATACTATTTGTAAAAAAGCTCTAAGAACTATTGAGGTGAAACAGACCTGTGACATCTAAAGCACTACTCTCTTCACAGGTGAATGTTACACTACTAGTTATAGTTATACTGTAGTACTTGTCATCATATCATGGTTGTTCAATAATGGGATGGAACGGTACACTACTTGGAGTGATACAAAGTCCATATGGGTATTAAATGTATATTAAACTTCTCAGTTAAGTCTCAGTATCTTATTTCAAATGATCAATAACTATTGGAACTATTCTGACCAGTACTGTATGTTAGTGCGCTTCTGTGATAAAAGCATTACGTGGCACAGTAGAATGCTGAGTATATGGGGCATTATGTGCCTCTGGTAGGCTATGTGTCCTGTGGTCTAGTGTGAACAGTTGAGCGCTCATGCAGAGACCCAAACAGGAAAAAGAAAATTGTGCATAGATGGCCCACTTGCATGAATGCAAGACTTATTTCACAGCATTTTCTAGCAAGTTTATGTCTCACCACTTATTTTAGTTTTAAAAATATACATTAAAAATATAATATATTTAAAAAGTTGGCCTATTTGATCCTTGCACAGTAATCAATTTAAATGCGCCCCATTTTTGGCGCAAGGTGCCAATAACAATGCGTCTTGCGGTTGGAAACTTGGTTTAGAGGTGGTTTCAGCATCCTTCCTCTCTGTGTTTAAATTGCGAAGACCAGAAATGCTTAAAATAGTCTAGTTAATGCCATACCATAGTATTTACCATAATTTATGCCCAATGTGTTTTTTTTCCTCCCCATTTTTTCAGTCAGACTAAACCGTAGTACCTGTGTGGTGCATGTATGCCACCATGTTACCCAGAATAATGTGCGTTAGCGTACCCCTGATAAAACAAAAGTAATGAAATTCACAAGAGGGATTCTCAGTTCATTCCCACTTTAGCAAACAAAAGCGTGTCTCCATGACAACATTAGTGTGATGAGTGCGAGTGATTAGCATGCTTCCTCTGTTAAACTGCAACAACAGAGGCCTTAGATACATTAACTAATAGTGTTGTCTCCGTAATTGAAAAAAAAAAAAAACATGATCATATAAAGCTACAGGAACATTTCTGCACTTGAGACAGAATGTCTTTCTGTCTTAGTTTGCGTACTTATGTAATCTTTCTTTTTCCCCATGCCACACATGCAAATATCTTGAGGGCATATTTTCAGAATTAAAAAAAACACTTGCCAGTTGCCACACTGTTGGCTTTGAAGCAGCTTATATTTCTCGCACACCCCAAAAAGTCTCCTGGAATAGGCCTACATCAGAGATTAAATCCAAGTTTTGAAGAATAATTCATCAATTATTCATTTGCATATTTTTTCTTTCTGATTCATACTCATTTTTACGACAAAGTGTTGTTTTGTGCTGTGCTGTGGCAAACTGACAAATCTCTTTCAATCCCATCCTTAGCCCAAACATCCACCCAGCGAGGCAAACCTAAGAGCTCCAGGCTGCGATGGGTGGTGGGTCTAGCAAAGACTCCAGCACACACGTCACACTTGTGAACCAGGACGAGGCCACGGAGGCAGTTGCACTGGGTGAGTCCTGCAGGCCCAGTTTGATCTCGGGAGTCTGGGACGGCAGCCAGTTGCTGCAGAGAACCTTCCACAGATTTTGAATTGTATTTCAGTTATTTTATGTAATGTAATTAATACTTCAAGACATCAATGGTATCTTATTCTAATGCCACAGATCAGCAAATGTAAAATAGTTTGCTTTACATTCATATCACATCACAGTTCATAGGGAAGAAGAAAGCAGAGATGTTTATCAAGTGAAACCACAAGAGTGTCTATGTGAACACAGAGAAAACTAAAAGGTGTAAAGGGTGGTGTATTTTTAGCTGCAGGCCGATTCTTTTCTTTCAGAACTAGTCTGATATCAAAACAAAATTAACTTGAAATAGCCTAACATTCTTCCCCCAAGTTGTCTTTAGCACTTTTTGAATTTATTGGTAATATATTGGCCCTGTGCTTGTTTTTAGGTGTCTCTTTTTTACAGCAGCATGTACTGTACAGATTTAAAACAATAACTAAAGTACCTGTCCTAACATTCATGTCGTCTGTTTATTTTTGTCTAACACATTAGTTTGTTTTGTAAGGTTCTGTGCATGTGTTTTGTAAGTATTGTTGAAGTTTATTGTATTATCTGCTTTATCCACAGAAAGTGGCAGGTACATGTCTGTTGCTCTGTATGACTATCCATCCGGAGGGCCAGCCGAATGCTGTGTTCGAGTGGGAGACAGACTCACCGTACTCTCAGAGTAAGACACCACACTCACAGTCACTGCCTCTCACTGTGTCTACTTTTAAATCATTATTCTGTTGTGCGCAATAACTGATAGCAACTCAGTTTTCATGATTGATCCTGACTGTGTTCTTACCCTGCTCTCTCTCTCTGTTTCACTTGCTCTTCTCTCTCTCTCTCTCTCTCTCTCTCTTTCTGCAGTGAGGGTGAGTGGTGGAAAGTGAAGTCATCGGTTACAGGAAAAGAGAGCTACATTCCCTGCAATTACACTGCCAAGGTTTACAACAGGTGAGATTTAATTACCAGCCCATTTTACAATAAATATCAGTGCTTACATTTCTACACATATTTATGACGTGGTTATGCGAGGTAAACAAGACAACTTCTTTTATTGTATGAAATATGAGGGAAAACTGGGTTGTACTTTGTCATCGTGTTCAAACTAGTGACATTTGGCATTTAAAAAACAAGGTTGTTATGAAAGATTATTTTGGTATCAGAAGTGAAGCCCTCAGCTTCCAATTCTCAGTAACGTCATAGGTACTCCAGAGGGGGTGTGTTTGTGTACTCTTAGTTTATTGAATCTGTGTAGCCTACAGTAGCTCTTTCCTGAGTGGGATGGGTTTTTTCTAGAATGCAAAGACCTCTGTGTGTGTGTGTGTGTGTATGTGTGTGTGTGTGTGTGTTGTGTCTTGTGTTTCATTATTTGCTCTCTGACTCTTAGTCTCCATCATAAAGCACATTCAGTTCAGCTGCCTTTTACGTTCCACACCCTCCAACCTCACTTTAAACCTCTTCCTGTTTGCTTCACTGTGTTCAATCGACACTCCCTTACACTCTACGGGTACTATGACATGTGGCACTATACTTTATATTTCTCTCTTCTCTTTCTTTTTCTGTCAATATCTGTCAGTCAAGTTCCCTCTACCTGTCTTTGATCTCCTCTCTATCACTTCCTCTCTGTCACTCTTTCTCTCATTGCCTTCTAGCCTTCTTATCTGTCATTAAAGGCTGTTTAGGCTGTAAGTAAGCTCAAGTAGCTCTGCAGGATGAATGGATGCGATATGGCAAAGTTGTAAGTGCAAGTTATTTATAGAAAAATGTAGGAAACTAACAAAACAGGCAGGCTGGTGGACATGTAGAGCTCCAAATGTGTGTACACTACACACAGTAAGAGACATTTATTAGACCCTGAAAACTCTACCAATTAGAGTATTAATGTGTTAATTTCATGTGTGGCCTGTTTCTTTTGTGCAGATGGCAGTTTACAGGCTTAAGTAGGGAGAAAGCAGAGGAACTTCTTCAGCTGCCATACAACGAGGCGGGCTCCTTCCTTATCAGGGACAGTCAGTCTGAGCATGGTAAGGTCACACACACACACACACAAACACACTCTTATTAAGTGTAAGGCATACAAACATTTTCAACTACAATTACGGAATGTTCTCATACACACACACACACACACACACACACACACACACACACACACACACACACACACACACACACACACACTTACACATAACCATACACACACATATTAAAGCAAATTCACAGAAAATGTTACCTGTAGCACATAATAATGTATTGTTAAAAACTACCATTGCTTTTCCAAGACAACATTCTCATTCTCAGCCATTTTATCTTCCTCTTCTGACCCATGCAGGCGCCCACTCCCTGTCCGTGCGCAGGAGCACCGGCTCTGACTTCCGGGCAGTCAAACACTACCGCATCCACCGGCTGGAGAACGGCTGGCACTACATCTCCCCCCGCCTCACCTTCCCCAACCTCAGTGACCTGGTCGAGCACTACTCAGGTGGGCTTACAGTCACACTTAATCACTCAGTGGGCTCGTCCTTTAATGATGTGGTTTATGGCTCAGTAGTAGGGCCAGTGGTTAGATCAAAGAGGTTAGATGTGTTAGATAGATGTGTCATAGTGATGAGTGTCAGTATAGTAATTCATCGAAAACCAAAGGATAGGTGACATTGAAGCTGTTTAGTGTGTTAACATGAATGGCCTAACATTTTATGTCAGTTTTGACATTTTGTCAATATTGATCCAAGGTCAGTAGTGTCAGATTTTGAGAATATTACTCCATCGTGTTAATCTACACTGCATTCAAAGTAGTTCCCTTTACTGTAGACTTAACAACCAATTAAAGGAACTACATTAAATTACATCACTCAGATTTCACTGTACACTGAATGAACTTTATTAACCTCATAGTCATTTCTCCTGTTCCGAATGCAGTGGGACAAATTAGTATGAGATGAATGTATGGAAACTACATGTTAGAGATTCTTTAGGTTACTGTGTAGGTGTTACATCCAATTCAGCATATGGAGTTAGCTTTACTGGAGATGTAAGGGCCACTGAGTCAGATATGCTAATCGTACTGATAACACCACAAGTGTTATGGTGTCATCCTGTTGTGGGGAACAGATTATATTTACAGTGTGGTGTTGGGAAGTGATGTCTAATACAACTGTGAAAACTCGACCAAAAAGCTTAGCTAGTTCCATTTTGTGGGAAAGGAAACAGTGTGGGCTATAATGTGGGTTTATTTTGGGTTCTTCCTCTCCACAGAGGTCAGTGATGGCTTGTGTACCATTCTGAGAGAGCCCTGCTTCATCCAGGGCTCCAACAACGTTCCGGTGGTAACGGGCCCCCCGCCCCAGGTCGTCAGGAAGCCAACCCTGAATTGGAAAGATGTAAACAGGTGACTAACCTGACCTGACCTTTGCCTATGGCTGTATGAAACATCCGAGTCATATCTCAGATCTCATTGTAGGCATCAGTTTCAGTATCGGAGTTGAACTTGAACTTGATATTTGTGTGTATTGAGCCATCATTAAGACTATATAAACAAGACACTATGGTTAATTCATCCTTTCTAAGATTTTGTTGGACCTAACCTGCCTACCTCTTGTGTCTCCCCAGCTCCATGATCTTCGGCACAGGCAAAGAAGATCTGGAGGAGTCTCCTGTCAGTGAAGGCCTGAGGGAGGCCATTAACTCCTACCTCTACATGACTGAGGAGCTGGGGGAGTGTGATCAGAATTGGGACACTTGACAGACATGGAAGACGTCACAGAGGAACCAAGATGGGCAACTGACGTGGATAGTACTGGAGAGCTCAGAGTGGCATCTCTCTATTGATTCCACCCAAGACTCTTTATTCATGAAATATTAAATGGCCCAAGAGGATAACAGTATCGATATCCACAATGCACAATCTTGTTAAAGTGTTTTTAACATGGTCCTTTGAATGCTGAGGCTAGTAAACTTCTTAAGTTGTTTGGTCTCTGAAACAGGTCCACATCAGGAACCACGAGTTCTCCACTGTTAGAACAATGAAAGACAAATGAGAACTCTCATTCGGGTCATTTAATAAGGTCCAGTGGCTCTGTTCTACAGTCAGTGTCTGGTTTGCCTGAAATACAGCTGGCAAAAATGACTGCAAACTGCAATTGCAGTAAGAGATATCAGCAGGAGGTCACTGTTACATGAGGCTACTGGGCACTTCCTCTCCCTGCAAGTAGCCGCTGCTTAGAGTGAAGAATGAGAGGGTTTGTGCAGTAGAGAGAGGAGGTCGCTGGGCAAGAGAATCGCTGGGCAACTCATAGTTTGCCTCTGATGAGTCAGACTGAACGTATGCCTGGTAATGATGAGACACACGAAATAGTGCTGCAGAGCACATTTGTAGTGTAGCAAATATTTGAGTAAGTTCTGGGAACAGATGTGTGTCTAATTTGATCATATATTTAGATAATTTATGTGAACCTACAACTGAATCGTTGACTCAGACAGGTAGCAATCATCAAACTATCTTGGAAGGCTTTGTCTTCACACATTTCACATGTTCATGTTTTCTCTGAAAAAGAAACCACAGTGTACCAGGAAATGGTGTGTATAGTGTGTGTGTGTGTGTGTGTTAAAGACAAAGAGATCTACCTGATATTGTTGTATATTTCTTGTATCAAACTAATAAACAAAGAAAACACAATATTATGTGGAGGTTGTGTGTGTGTGTGTGTGTGTGTGCGTGTGTGTGTTTTCATAAGACGCAACTAACATTGGAAACAAAATCACACTTAGAGGGGCTGTAAAATATTGTTTTTGGCCTGCCCTGATCCCAGTACAACAACTCGGTTTGAGCATAGGCACGCTTCAAAAGTCTGATCAGAGCTCTGCTCTGTCTTTGATAGTTCTTCATCGCCACCTGTCGGCCATAGATGGTGCATTCCTTGATTCAATTGACTACGTCAGCGTTAACCAATGCGCATGCTTACTACAACGGTATACTTCCGCTTAATTGCTTCAAGCTGCACAGATGCCGTGCTAACAGAGTATATATATGTTTCTTTACTCGTTTATTCATGCTCAAGTTCCTGTACGCAACTTTCTTCTGCATTACGTATGCCTTCTCTGGCATCCAATATGCCGGTAGCAAAGAAATTACGGAGGAGGAAATGGCAAAGTATAGGTAGGCTACGTCTCCCAGCTAGCAAATGTCAGGTACCTGGCTAGCTAATTTACTGTTTGATGGGTAACTAACCACCTGGCCTACTAAACTGCCAAAGTATGCCCGAGTCCCTGAAATATACTAACGTTACTGTAAAAACATAATATTACAACTGACACCGAAAAACAGTTGCGTATATGATTTCATTTTGAGTGTTGCCCAATGTAACGTTATAGCCTACTATTCAACTTCATGGTAACATTAGCTCGTTGTTTAGATTTTAATGCACTTTGCATGTAATTTACTGTAAAAAGAAATGCTGTCAAAGTTGAAGCAACAGCTTAGTTGCTACTGCGTGAGCTTTACAGGTGAGGAACTGATCTAGTAATTGGAAACCAAGTTTATGTCACGTCTGTTAAACCTATATTGTGAGTGTGTGTAAAAGAATGTTGTTCCATTCCATAGGGAAAGAATAAAGGCCATGTTCTACCATGCCTACAACAGCTATTTGGATAATGCCTATCCCTATGACGAGCTCCGGCCACTCACCTGTGATGGCCAGGACACCTGGGGCAGGTCTGAAAACCCTCTCACTAAGCCATCACTTTACATTTCATACCTGCTGAGGAATGACTGAGATTTGTATTTCTCTGTCATTTCAGCTTTTCACTGACACTTATTGATGCTTTGGACACATTGCTGGTATGATCTCCTCAAAATACCTAATTTCCATTTTACTGGCTCTCTTTGTGCTGTGTGGATGCATTTTGTATGGAAATCGTTATTTTGTTTGCACAGATACTGGGGAATCAGACAGAGTTTCAACGTGTGACAAATCTTCTCCAAGACACTGTGGACTTTGACATTGATGTTAATGCATCTGTATTTGAAACAAACATCAGAGGTAAGGAGACATGGTTCTGTTCAAATAGAAGTGAACAGAATTAGCCACATAGGCTTCGTATAAATGTTTTTTGTTGGTACCAGAATGAAAGCAGAAATGTAATTGTGCTATACTACTGCAGTGCCCATTCAAACATGCTATTCCTGTAGCCCAATTACATGCCTGCAGGTAGGCCTGCTTTAAAAAATAGGATGATAGGGAAAAACATAATTCCAGGTAAGCATTCAATAATGAATAGGCCTACAGATAATATAATAATATAATACATGTGAAGTGAGCAGAATTTAAGCATGGCTGCATGTGACATTTTTTACAAATCAAAATAATCCTAACAGCTGTTTTGAGTCAAGGCTATATGCTTAGCCTATTGAATAACTTGAGAAAACAAACCATTTTGTGGAATGATGCATCATATGGAATTTGCAACGGTGTGACTCAAAAACAGTCTCTGGTGGCCTATAAGTGACATCACACTCTGTCTGCCACTCGTTGCTTGTCGCTGGTTATGCTTTGCATGTGTGGCATTCTGAGACGTTCTTTGATTCTGGACCATTATTTCAATTTATACAACAATTGGGTTCTATGGAACTATTTATTTGTTTCTGATTGGCCGAGAGACGTTCCATGAGTTGGAATATCCCTGGACATTTGAACTCAGACTTTGCACAGCTAATAATAAATCACTCCGCGATACATTGCGAAGATTTGACACTTCTCATCCCAGCTCTCCACTATTTTAAGCAATGGGTTACTCCTTAGCAAACCATAACGAAACAGTGCTTCACCACATCTGTGGATTAAGCCACACAGTTAACTCAATGTAAGTAAGATAAACGAGGATGCTTATTGTTTTCAGCATTGCCAGCATTGTGTAGGGCCTATAATATGATTGTCATTTGGAGGAGACTTGTAGATAACTAACGTAAGCATAGTTAGCTAACCGCTGCTAACGTGCTAGCATCGTGTCAGAAAAACATATGGGGCTGTGCACAGTAGTGTAACATTTATTCACCATAAATTAATAAAGTTGAGTGGTTCTGCAATGTAGGCTATGTTTCCGTTTTTTTGCAGTACCATGTCCCTTACATGACATGGCCCAGTGTCCTTGTAACATGCATGCAGCAAAGCTAGATATGAATGTGATTTCAGCCCGACTTTCAACATTTCTTTCAAGAAGACACGTAAACCACAAAGACCCGTAAAGAGGGATCTGGAATGTTGGTTACCTAGCAACCAAGACGCTGTCTATTGAAAAGGGTTTTCTGTTTTTTGATGCGTAAGAACGATGTCGAAATTAACATTTTTAAACAATATTGGGGTTGTTGTATAAACGATATTGTTGTATAAAAGCAATATAGCACTCGTGAACAATATTGTTGTATAAAAGCAATATAGCACTCGTGATCGTGGGATTGGTCATGGACACACACCAATATGATTGGTCATGGACACACACCAATCTGTTGTTGCCTGTTGTTGCCCGAACAACACCCGTGGGAATATCCATGACCAACCCCACTCTCACTCGTGCTATATTGCTTAATTAGGACCTTTCAGTTGGAATTGTCGTGTGCTTGTTCAAAGTCTAAAGACCATAGGTTCTCAAAGTGCGGCCCGCGATAAGTAAGGGATAATGTATAGAACGCCGGTCATTACTGGGAAAATAAGTCCCGACAGGGCGAACCGGACCCCGACGCGCAGCCGCTTATTATACGGCTACTTGCCAAAACGAAATAATAAACTCCCCACGATATGACTTTTGCCTACATAACCTAGCCTATTTGTTACCGTTCATCGTGGCATTTGCTGAGAAACGAATAGTTCGCAACAACACACGCTGCTGAACTTGAATCAAACATTCTTTAGAACACAGCTGATCAACCGTCTGCTTTCACGTTTGAATGAAGTTCCAGTCCTTGCGTAGGGATATGAAAGACGTATCAGAAGCACAAAACCCGTTGCCATTGACAGCGGTAATTATATATTTGCAGCGGTAATTACATGTATTTATTTACCGCTACAACTTTGGGAAATTCAAGTCAATGGAGCGTTCTACTAGCATTGTGAAGAGCCGTATAGTAACATCTGATAACATCTGTAAAACTGTACAACTGTACTGTGTGCTTTGAAAAGAATGAATCTCCGTTTAGTGGTGTTTCGTGGCCGTCAGGTTTTCCAGTGGTGCTTTGGTAGCTGGAATTGGCCCAGAATAAGGCCTATACTGATAAGAAGCAAGGCACACTGAGACTGTTTGTTCTAAATAAGTTTGTACTTGAAATGGACTGCAACCAGAACTGTTATATCCCAAATTTGTCTGTTGAGGGTAGAGAACCCCAGGGATTGTGTGTGCATTGTTTTGCCAGGTTTAGCCTCAGTTATGAATGAAAATGTGTTTTATGCAATAAATAGAAACTGTAGAGCTGCAACTTGGTCATTAAAATGATTACAAATGGGATTTTTTTACTTGTGTGACCTACACTGATCCAGTTCTGCCAAAGCCCTGCTTCTATCCTCTGGTAGCTTACAGTACAGTGCTGTGTGGGAGGGGGAGTGGCTAACAGCTAAAGTCAATGTGCTTTTTTTACCGATATATTTAACGATATCTTTTGCATTTGTTATTCAAACAACGTCAAATTTGGCACTGCACTTACTCATGCCCGTAGCAAGACACCTGCCAAGTTTGAAATCAGTCTGACAAATGGTCAGCGAGATATGCGTGCCACAGACACACAGACATCCGGACACAGACACACAGACGCTTCTTGCTTTATAGCTAGATAACTGACCTTTACAAGTATTAGCCTTATTTATTGGATATCTTTTAATCATTTTCTCACATAGTTTATGCTTGATGTATGTAAAGACCTTACATCAATGTTTTTTCCCAGTTGTAGGTGGTCTCCTGTCTGCCCACCTACTGTCCAAGCAGGCCGGTGTGGACGTAGAGGAAGGCTGGCCCTGCTCAGGCCCTCTCCTCCGCATGGCTGAGGACGCGGCACGCAAACTCCTCCCAGGTGAGCCCAGCGGCGTGAGTCACTGCCATGGAACATGTGGATTACAGTGTAGTTACTTTGAGTGCTTTGTTGTTTCAGAGGACAGCATGCTGTGATGTTGTAAAATACAGTATGGAGCCCAAAAGTGAATGCAGCCTAACAACAGTGCTGCAATGAAAACCACTTTATGCCGGTTATAATGTTCAGCTTAATTTTGGATACAGTTGATAGCAGGTGGTGATTCAAGTGTAGCATGTACTTTATTGGAGCATGCACTTTATAGTGCTCTACTGAATTGAACACAAAGGTGTTTCTGTTGTTTAGTCTGGTCAAAATAGTAGAAATAAGTGTCCGTACCATGTGATAGAAGTCAACTACAACAGGAGAGGTCACAGGGTTTATGGGTGGATGTTGTCATTCATATTAGTTAGAGCAATATTTTTTTGTACCGTTATAGTTATTGTTCTTGCGAATGGCCCTTAACATTGAAGTGTAGTACGTGTTATGTATATTATGTACAGCAGTGATGTCTTCTGGCTGCTCTGCCTGCGTTAAATATCAGACACTTACATGAAAAGCACGAAAGAAAGTACACTGGCTTCAATAAAACTAAAATGTGGTAAATACTGCAGAATCCTCCACACTCTCAAAGATAGGTGCTTATGAGGTTGACATTTAGTTGAGCTGACATGGTGAGCTTTGGATGACTCGTCTAACAGAAGCAGAGGCTCTGTGGCCTTTTCAGATGGAGCAGTAGATTTGTGATGCATGGCCTTGTCTGACCTTTTTTAAAAAAAACAAAAAAGCACGCACATCCCAATTCTAAAAATGGGTGCTGGACGAAAAGGGGAATACAAAGAGAGTGAAGAAAGTCCGCTACACCAATAGCTCCAAATATTTAATTTAATGTAACGTTTCGGGTGTTAACCCTTCATCAGACATGAAACCATGGTAAAACACACCCGTACAATTCAGGGGGATCACATGATCACCCTGATTGGTGGTGTTAACAAGCAATAATTACTCACAGCATATAACAAATCATCATGACACATATGATCCAGAGAATAAAGAGAATAAACATCTCTGCTCTGTAAACATCTTTTTATACATAGAGACATGTCTATTTTTATATAATTATATATTCATATATGTTTTTTTGTGCAATATGAAGATGTAGGTTTGATTTGATCTACAACTGAATTGTATGTGCAATATGCTATCTATTTTTCCATGTGTTTAAAATTCATGCATTTGATGTGCTAGTCTAGATACTTTTATAATCAGACTAGAGCAGAGATCTTTATTCTCTGGATCGTATGTGTCATGATGATTTGTTATATGCTGTGAGTAATTATTGCTTGTTAACACTTGTCTGACCTTTTCACATTGAACAGCACTCTGTCTGTGCTGTAGTCGTGCTGTGACAAGCCATATTTCTTATCTTGTGGCTGCACAACCCACCTGATGCAAAATCAATCTACCCAGAGAGGTCATGGAAAGTCACTATGTGTCCAGAGAGAGAGAGAAAGAGAGAGAGAGAATGAGAGGGAGGCCAGATGGGTTTTTTGAAAAAAAGTATCCGTTGAGTGCAATGTGCTTTTGCGTTTTTCAGTGTGTGTCATGATGCACATTTTTGACCCAACAGGATAATTGTGTCTCAAACTAGGACGTTTTGTTCCCCTGGTTGCTGCAATGTTCTGCAATATTATCAGGACTTAGATTAGTGACCTTGTACAGCATCTGTGCACAGATACGATATCCGCAGTATCCGAGTATCCGGTTCAGAAACTGATTTAATCATATTTCATATTCTTACACTATTGAATTGACATTATACACATTTGTAATGTGATGTACACAATAAGCTTGCACATTATGTTAGTAATTTGACCAAATTTCATCATTTAAAATTACCCTTAACAATGCCAAGGCTACATTTTTATAAACATTTAAACTTAAAAGACCTTCCATAATTTTGTGTTGTCAATCTGCTCTACTGTCACTCTCTGTCACCTTTGAGTGGCAATGTCTTATTAAAGAAAATATCTTTAATATCAGTCAATCAACCTATTCATCAATCTCTCAGATTGAATTGCATGTAAATGTGATGTGATACAGCTCTGGAAAAAATTAAGAGACCACTGCACATTTTTCTGATCCCATCCCATTCAAATTTGCAGTGGTCAGTCTCTTAATTTTGAATATGACTGTTAACTCATTCGAATGTCACTCAGCAACTGTAGGATGACCTCAGAAAAATGTGCAGTGGTCTCTTAATTTTTTCCAGAGCTGTACAGTAGGTTGTGCAGTGATTTTACATTATCACCACCACCTTAGTCATTGATCCCCCATATCTGCGGGTTTCCTTCAGCCTTCCAGACACCCACAGGGATGCCCTATGGCACAGTGAATCTGCTCAGGGGGGTCAACCCTACTGAGACCCCTGTCACCTGCACTGCTGGGGTGGGCACCTTCATCCTGGAGTTCGGCACCCTGAGTCGCCTGACTGGTGACCCTGTGTTTGAGGAGGTAGCATGGAAAGCCCTCCGGGCTCTCTGGAGAACACGTTCTGACATTGGACTGGTAAGATACAGCAGTGCCCTCCAGGGCTTGCAAAATTTAGAAATTCCTGGTAGCCATTCGGGCAGAAATTTCGGGCCTGAAATTAATTTCACTAGCCCGAATAAAGAAATGAGCATTTCCAACGTATGTATTTGAGAAAGCAATAAGGCCATTTTACCAAGCTTTAACAGCAATAATTGTCAAACTTTAGATCTGTCAGTGCACTGAAATTTCAGATTACAAAAGTGTTTGATAGGTCTAGTGGTGTGATATTAATCTGTCAGATTCTGACTTAAAACCCTCTATTACACTATTATAATTCAGTTGAAAATAAATGTTGTTTTGTTCACTACATTGTCATATTTTTACTTTTTACAATAAATAGATGTTAGTTGTTTTTGCTGTGTAGCCTGTGGTTGGGACTGACTTGAAGTGGGCTACTACAACAAAAACAAAATGGAGAGGAGTATTTGTTGAGTTTAGGAGTTACCGGTCAGATGATTTGCTTAAATTACATCTAAAGCAAGAGAGATAATGTGCAGGTTACTCACAGAGGATGAATATATGCTACTGAGACCTTGAATTTCCCCTTGGGGATCAATAAAGTATATATCTATCTATCTATGTTCTCAGCAGTCTTAAAAGAAACTACACTCTGACAGACTTGAATGCTGGGTAGCATTCGTTTTCTGCCCCATAAGCTATGCGCTATGCTTTCTAAGATTAGCTGAACTCAGATCAGCTGAATCTCTTGCTTTACACATGCACTACTGTAATTTAAAAATGAACACACTCTTTCTCTTTTATTCTATCACGTAACTGTAACAGTTCTGTGTTGAAAACCCAGTAATCATAGTCTCTGCATAGTTAAGTTCTAAATTCAAGTTAATCATCACCAATGAATTGAGTCATATTTCAAAAGAAGGTTAACAATCTTTCTGCCCAACTAGTCTCTAAGTTAATTATTTGACAAAATGAGTTTCCTGTTCAAAACAGAGGTGGTCCCATTGTAAATGATCCTGTTTTCTCACCCTTTGCCACTGTTACTTCTGATATAAGACATCTGTCAGCAGTAGCTTATGAAGATACCCATTTCTGACTTTCTGCCAAAGGTGGGGAACCACATCGACATCGTGACCTCCAAGTGGGTGGCCCAAGACGCAGGCATCGGAGCGGGCATTGACTCGTACTTTGAATACCTGGTGAAGGGTGCCATCATGTTGCAAGATGAGGAATTGCTGTCTATGTTTCATGGTATGTACTGAACACAGCATGACGCTGTTTCCAACTATCTTATGATACTGATAGGTATAGCAGTAATACGTTTGATGTAAAATGATGTCTGTACAGCTAACACATTTTTATTGTTACTCGATTGTTACAAGGGTGCACCTGATATTTGTTCTTCCTTGTGTCCTTGTAGACTATGATAAGGCAGTGAAGAACTACACCAAGTTTGATGACTGGTACCTGTGGGTCCAGATGCACAAAGGGACTGTCTCCATGCCAGTGTTCCAGTCACTAGAGGCCTTCTGGCCCGGCCTACAGGTACCACAGTCCTACAGGACAGTCCTGTTATGATCTCATGTCAGTGCTCTTGCCTAGGTTACCTGCTGACTTTTTATAAAGAGAATATCTACAGTAGTAGAGTTGTGTATCTACATGTGAATGTGAAGTGTAAAAGTAAAAAATCCATTTCCATTTAATCGTAAATTGCAAAAGGTTAATACTGTAGGCCTATGTCCTATAAACTCTATTGGAATTGATGGTAATTTTGATACCATAGATTTAATAGAGACCCAGTCAGACCAATAGTATGAAAAATCAGGAACAGAGTTTATTTACAATGATGCGCATCAAGGGAGAGACAGCATGACTTCACCTAAAGATCCATCAGCTGCTCTAACTAGACAAGGAAATAGTTAGCGTTTAAGTATCCTTCCAGGCTGATGGGAGATGGCGTTGGTCATCCCATCTCACGTGTACTACACTGAATCAGACTCTGATTAGTGGCAACCTGGCAATCCGGAGCAGATAGCTACTGACGCAGCCATGCAGAACAGTAAAACACTGCAAAGTCATAATGTTCCCGCTTATCTCTAAATACAGTCACACACAGATATACACAGGGACAGTACAGATATCATACAGTCATTACATAGAAGTGACCCACTAATGAGAAATGCAGAACATTAAACCACATATTGGAATATTGGGTATAATGCAGAACATTAAACCACATATTGGAATATTGGACCTAATGTTCTATTCCACTTTCTCTCAGTCCCCCTTTTTCAGCCTTTATGGCTGGAACATTTTATCAAATAGTGCCACTGGGGAAATGCACAAAATATAAATGATTATACAATTGTTTCATTAAAGTTAGTCAGATCCAAATAAGCAGGTACATGACTAGATACATGATTTCTACTAATTTCTCCATAAGTCATGAAAAATAGCTACACATGATTGGTGTACAATAATAACCACAGTAAATCAAAAAGAATATATTTGGTCCATCCCCTTAACTATCCAGAAACTTAGAGGCATCAGGACCTAAATCACATATATATAAAAATAATAAGTTCTGAATCCAATACTCTCAACTCCCCCTT
The DNA here is from genome assembly GCF_018492685.1 of Alosa sapidissima. NCBI lineage: Eukaryota > Metazoa > Chordata > Actinopteri > Clupeiformes > Clupeidae > Alosa > Alosa sapidissima. The sequence goes on from NC_055963.1 coordinate 25,456,605, forward strand.
TAAAAGACTTGAAGCCTTTGACACCAAACAATAGCACACATTCTGATTGAATCAGGATGAGCCTACTAATTAACTGAGAGTAATGCAGTTGTGTCTCTTTACCATGTGCATAATACTTAGGCAAAGCTGAATATAAAACCAAAACGCATAAGAAATGTCTCTCAGCAATTCTCAAATAGAACCCAATAAAGGAAATGAATCAAATGAAACAACATGGTTACATGTATAAAAGTGTCCCTGACTGTTTTGATTTCTCACAGGGTGTGAAGAAAAGTTTACAGACCACAGAGTACTAGTGATTACAACAATAACCAAACAGTTCAAGGGGAAAAAGAAACAATAGACAAAGGGGAAAAAAGTAGAGTCTGTAAGGCTCCCCCTTTTTAACCACTGATTGCACCTGAAACAAAACACAGAGATATACATATCTGGGCCCAAGGCCCCAGTAGTGCTTCCTAAGTTTCAGCTAACATTAATAAAAAGATTTCAATTGCAATACTGCTATGATCAGTCACCAAATTAGTAATTAGCAATGAAATATAAATTCACATGATCATGAATTGAATCATGAATCATGAGGGTATTAAGACAATGGCAGCAGTCAACACTGTGCCTGACTTCAGACCTGTGTGTGTGGCTGGCTGGCAACAGTGAGGAATCCCTCCCCAATGAGCTTAACTCTTTTTGCACCAGGTTTGAGAAAGATCACCTGTCTCAGTTGGCGGATATCATCAGTAGCTTGACCCAATCACCATCACTGTTGAGTCTGTGGTGGAATGTCTGAAGAGGACACAGATCAAGAAAGCTCCTGGTCCAGATCACATCTGCGGTTACACACTGAAATACTGTGCTGAGCAACTTGGAGGAGTTTTCCAGCAGATATTCCAGAGGTCTCTATCTACTGCCAATGTCCCACAGTCATGGAAACACTCCACAATCATTCCCATTCCCAAGAAGAGCAGCCTTAAGGTCCTGAATGACCTAAGACCCATAGCCCTCACCTCCCTTGTTATGAAGGCCTTTGAGAGGATTGTGAAAGCTCACATTATCAGCGCCACGGCTTCAAAGATGGATCCTCTTCAGTTTGCATATCGTGCCAAAAGAGGGGTGGATGATGCCAAAATCTACATATTGAATGCCATCCATGAACATGTAGAAAGACCAAATTATTTTGCCCGGCTCCTATTTGCAGATTTCTCATCTGCCTTTAACACCATTCAACCTCACATGCTGGCTAAAAAACTTATGGACTATTTCAACCTGGATCATCAGCTAATTCTGTGGATTACAGACTTTCTGACCCAAAGAACACAGACGGTGCTGGTCAACAAGAGGTTCTCTGACATCAGATACACGTCCACTGGCTCACCCCAAGGTTGTGTCCTCTCACCACTACTTTTCATCTTGTACACAGATGACTGTAGAAGCCGCCATGTTGATCGTCACCTAGTGAAGTTTGCTGACGATACTGTTCTCCTTTCCCTGCTACATGGTTCTGTCCAAGATCACGGGCCTGTCCTCAGTGAGTTTGTGGAATGGTGTGATGGCTCATTTTTGGAGCTAAATGTTACAAAGACCAAGGAGATGTTCATTGACTTCACTAAGCGTGGAGGAAGCAGGACTGCAACTACAATCCATGGGGAACCAGTGGAAGTTGTACATGAATATAAATACCTGGGCACTATCATTGATGACAAACTGCGTTTTAAATCTAATACAGAGGTGATTATGAAAAAATGTCAACAGAGGCAGTATTTCTTGAGGAAGCTTTACTCCTTTGGAGTGAACAGGAAGATTCTTAGCATTTTTTACCTTTTCTCCTTTATTGAAAGTATACTGACCTTTTCATCCATGTGCTGGTTTCACTCCCTCTCAGTCAAAAATAAGAAACACCTCCAGAGCATTGTGAACACATGTTCTAAAAAGGCTATTTGCCTTTTGAACTTGAATCCAAGCCCCCTCCTCCTCCATCTCCTGGGACTACCCCCCCTTACACTCCTGTCTGTCCTATTCTTTCTTTGTCTGTCCTGTGTTCTGTCTTATATGTTGTGTTATGTCATATGTCACTATGCCTGCATAGAGAAAATTGCCCCTCGGGGATAAATAAAGTTTTTTGAATTGAATTGAATTGATCTTCATGGATACTTTTTTTTGTGTGCCTCATATCAAGAATTGTTTATCATACAGCAAAGCTAAATTATCTTAACCTTTTTTCCACATTGTTTAAAGCAGGCCTAAAGGAATGTTTTATTCTGAACATATTCTTAAACAAATGAAAAGTTGTATTTTATTTATTGCATTGCTGTATCCAAAATAATTGTAAACAATATAGTCTAGTATGCATGTCATCATCCCACATTATCATCTTGACACTGGTTTGCATAGCTGTAAAAACAGTTGTAAAACCTTTTCCATGTCAATGATGAGAAACAAAATACCAATATAACAACTGCAGTGGGTGTGTTGTTAATAAACAGATGAACTTATTAGTTCAAAATGAGTTTAGTGTAGTGAAGTCAACATCAACAACCTCTCATCCTCCATGAAAGAAAAAGCTATCTTTAATCATAACTTGATACACTGCAAGAGCTAGCTGTCTATGTTATCAGACTACTCTTAATCAGACTCCCCCGTATTATCTGCAGCAAGGCTGCAAGATTATTCCCTTAGCTAAAGTGTTGTCGCGTATAACACTGTGTCCTAGAGCTAAGTGCGTCATAGCATCAACAATTTGATAAATTCACTGCTGTTGGTAAGATTACAACTTTGCTAAACTGGCCCCAAAGTATGAATTTAACTGATATGCTTCAACTCTCGTCAGTGTTGTCACTGCCAAAAGCACGAGATTTATGGAATGTTTTTTGTGACAAAATTAAATAAATAAATGAAATATGAAATCAATAAATAATTAAAAGTTAAAATAAATAATTAAAAGTTAAATAAATAAATAAAATGTGAAACAAATAAAAGATTAAATGTAAAAAACGTATATACATTGACATTTACATTTACATTCCATATGCACGGTCATGCAATGTGCCATGAAATAAATAAATACGTCAGTCACCCATCAAGGCGGGACCTAACCACTGATTGCTGCCTGAAGTGAAGTGATCCAGCTTTGAGTCAAACTGTACTTGATTGCTACCTGTGAACCACACTGGACTAAGGAGATAGCTCAGACTTGTATCATAACTCACGAAACATACAACAACAAGGATTTCATTATAAATTCATACTTTTGGGAAGATATCAGGTGTGAAAGCGTTCTGTCATTTGATGGGTCTGTTTGCTGTGTCTGAGGGTTGATAAGACATGCTATGTGCACATCTAGAGCTAGCGCTAACAGTTAGCACAAGCGTTAGCTAGTTATCGACATCTACAGAAAGCGAACTTCTATCTAAGGCAAACGACTTTGCTATTGCTTCTATTTATAGTAGGGTGCCCAGACGTCCCAGTTAACTTCACTTGAGCTGAATTTACCTCATTTGTTATATGATACATAAACAATAAAGCTTGAGATGCCCATGCCGTGAACTCTTATTATGCGAGTGTCAGTGCCAGCTTGCTACATTGCCCAAGCAGTGTCCACAACTTTCCAGAGACTTTAGTTCTCAATATGAGGGTATAACCAGAGAGGGTTAAAGCGGAGCTAGTAATCAAGGATCTTTGGTATAACTCAGCAGCCGACAAGGATTTTTGACAGCACTAGATGCTATGCTTTTAGTCCTGATAACTCACAGCCAAGAGTTAGCAACATAGAACACACAATCTTTCTGAATGAAAATGCCTAGGTTACGGCTGATAACAGTAGCACTAGCTTTTAGCTTCTATCAATGACTTTATTCTGATCAGCCAGTCATGCTCACAAAGTTTGATTTTTTTTTTTTTTTTTTTTTCAGGCAGCAACCAATCAGCGGCTAGGTCCCGCCTTGATGGGTGACTGACGTAGAACTATTTATTTATTTCATGGCACATTGCAAGACTGTGCATATGGAATGTAAATGTCAATGTCAATGTATATATGGTTTTTACATTTAATCTTGTATTTATTTAACTATTCATTTAATCTTTTATTTATTTATTTATTTCATATTTCATTTATTTATTTCAACTTTTAATTATTTATTTCATATTTCATTTATTGATTTTATATTTCATTTATTTAATTTTGGCACAAAACACATTCCATAGAGATTGTGGAGCAATGCTTAATACATATGTCCAAGCTACAAGTTCTGCCACTTGTGCTCCTCATTATCCAGAACCTTCTCTGCCCTCAGAACCTGTATGTCTTCCACTGTCGCCCATTCAGCCAGTCGCTCACCATAGTGTATGGTGGCCTCACTCAAAGCAGGACATGGCAGGGCTCAAGGCCTACACACCTAGCCAATCAACAGTCAAAACACATCTGTGTCTACCTTGAAGCAAGAACATTGCGTCCGCATGGCTTCCAGTGTTTGCGGCCTACACGTGGAACAGGATAACTTGGGTCAGGTTCTATTAGCATAGGGAGCAGGGAGCTTGGGGAAACAATTAAGTATAAGTATATATACTTTTTTGATCCGGTGAGGGAAATTTGGTCTCTGCATTTAACCCAATCGGTGAATTAGTGACACAAACAGCACACAGTGAGGTGAAGCACACACTAATCCCGGCGCAGTGAGCTGCCTGCTTCAACGGCGGCGCTCGGGGAGCAGTGAGGGGTTAGGTGCCTTGCTCAAGGGCACTTCAGCTGCGGCCCACTGGTCGGGGCTCGAACCGGCAACCTTTCGGTTACAAGTCCAGAGTGCTAACCAGTGGGCCACGACTGCCCACAATTAGTCTGCATTTGAATTCAAAAATTGCATGTTAATCAAAATGGTCATACTTTCTATGGGGACTTTATTCAATTTACAACTGGAAAATCTAAACCAAAACTGGAATATGTAATCTGATATAATTAACATACCCATCATCTTGCATTATGTGCTCCTGTGACTTGTAGTGGATTGGGGAGAACAAGGATGGCCTTGATGCTTTGGTCCAGTCATCCAACACTCTTTATAGCACAGCACACAGCATTTCATTTTCCCTGCAAAGCTTCACTAAATTTAGTTACAACAACAGATATTCCTAGGCGGAGATATCAGATATCAAAATGTATATAAAACACTGGAGGATGATGTATGAGGTTGTGACCCTATGACATTTTAGTCATTGATTAAATCAAAGTAAATATACACTTTAGATCATCACAAATAGCATGCAAAACTGTTATTTCCCTCACCAATGAGCACTACTGCTACCAAATAGCCCTCCTAGTAGTTTTTCTATTTAGGATGAATCAACCCTGAGCCTGCTCGATCTGGTTTTCTTTTCATCCAAAGACTACTACTACAAAATAGCCTTGACTCCCTACAGAGGAGAATTTAATTTGTTATTTTTATTTTATTCACGGAACGTTCGCCTTTTTGCTTGATCACTGGTTCTCAGGAGAATTCCCTTTCAGTAGGATCCCGTCACCGGGGGTCAGAAGATCAGCCCTCTCGCCTTGCTGTCTCAGACAACCAAGGGCTTTCAGGATTCCAAATCCAAGGTCCTAGACCTCACCATGTATGCTTTTTCAGAAAGCTCGTTCTGACCCCAGATGTTGGGATCCCGGGACCTCTCGCAATTCTGTTAGGTAAATCAATTCGGAATCAAGAAGATGAGACAGGAGCCAGTGATCAAAATCATCCAATTATATTGAATATTTGCAAAGAGTGAGGATAGTACAACACAGCTGGTTGAAACAAAGAGCTTTACATTCTAAGAGTGCTTATATACTTCAGTGGCTACATAAGTCAAGCGTAACTACACCCATAGTCATACAATTCAAGCGTGACTACTCCTAATGGGTAGTCACTTAATCAAATGTTGGTGGTTTGTTACCTTACTTGTTGTTGTGAGCAGATCGCTCATATATTAGAATTTCAGGCTTCTCTGAGTATATCTTATTCTAGGGCTAGGGCCTGAATCACCAGGGGAAAAAGATAAGATGGGCTGAAGCAACCTAACAGCCCTGGTCTGCTTGTAAGTCTTTGGTTTACCCGTTGCTGCGTGTTCAGCTCCCTTACGGGTGTTTCCAGAGGCCCATCCCCAGAACCAGGACTGAAAGATCACCCCCCTCCATTTTGTTCCAAAGGAAAAAACAAAACACTTAGGACTGTAGAAATTATTCAATGACAACTGTAATTCAATGGCACATAATTTTCCAAAACTGGCAAATCTAACAAGAATATCAAACAAGGGCATTACATGTCTCTTTTAGCATTGACAGGAAAACAAAAAAAATAAAATAATTAAGGCATGTTGACCAAATACAAACCAAAACAAAACATGTTGCCACTCTTAAGAGAAGTAACTCTTGACTGAATTAATTATGGTATGCAATCAACATCTAAACGTCATTTTAAAAGAGAATTAATTAAGACTCCTCTGACAAGCAACACCTTCAAATTGTTTGAACTTAGATATAAAATATTTTTAATTCAAGTGTAATAAATGTATTTTCTCTTCTCCACTTTCTCTCTCTTTACACTGGCTCCCTGACCTTCAAGTGCAGAGATAACAACCACTCATACACACACAGCTAAGGCAGAGAAGATCTGTACCTTATGGTTAAGTGTGTTAGTGTTTACCGTACCAGCAAGAGTGCCCTTAATGGTGACCACAGAATATCCTTTACCTTTGTGGAAAGGAACAACTCAACAGTAAGAAGGAATTAGACTTAACAAACACTTAACAAATTCTTGGCTTTAGTTTAGTTGAGAATAGTTCAGTAAATCAAACAAGTTCGAATCCCAAGCAAAAACCCCAAAATAATTCTCTTATTGAGAGGAAGCAAAAAAAACCCAAAACAATTCAATACAGTTAACAGTCAGATGCATCTTTCTTATGTGTATTCTCAGTTACAGTCTGTAACAGAAATGTGACCTTCATGCATATCAGCTGGCCAACACACGCACGCACTCTCACTCAGGCCTCATGTCGACTGACAGGAGAGAAGACAAAGACAAAACGGACTCAGTCTTTAGTTGCAACACATAACATGTAGCCTATAGTTTTAGACAGATTCTTTCTTCTAATTATTTTGTGGTATTTTTGATTGGCTGACACACAATGTTAGCAGCACTGGGATGTTTTGAATAGGCGTCCCCACCTTTATCTTAGTTTGGCCCAACTAATGCTGCTGTCCATGTGTGGCTGCCACAGACAGATAAAGCTGCCAAGTAAGTTAACTTTCCCTTAACAACGCAGATGAGGCGGAAGTTTTCTTAGATTCAAATAGCTTTGCAGCTCCGAACAAACTATGCCAAATAGTAGTTCAAGCAGGGACAGGTTGACACTCGACATGTTAGTATCAGAGAGTACCTTTATCAGACAATTGCAAAGCACACATACACATAACCCATAGGTCAGAAACATACATACATGTCGAGACATAAATTGACTCATGTTCCTGATTGGTTACTGTAAAGTGACTGGTCTCAAAATTTGACAGATTTTCCAATTTAGCAAACCCAGTGATTGTGATCTCTCGCCCAGACCTGGCATCAATCATCTGTAACTCTCCGGAGATTCGTTGACGTAGGCCCAACCTGTGTGCACGCAATTTGTTCCTTCTTTACGGGCCGATAGCTGCTACAACAAACTATCACCCAAACTGTCTTTTTTAAGACAGGAGCTCTACTCAACGCAATCCCCCTTTGCCCAATGACAGTCATAATAGCACTTTAAAGGAACAAAACGTACTACTCACGAGAGCGCGTCTTACCAGCGGGATCACACACAGTAAGTTTGGTAAAAAGACCAATCCTTAATTCAATAGATCAATATAATCCTTATCAATCTCAGTAGAGCCACCATAAACTGATGGTAATTTTGAAACCATAGATTAAATAGAGATCCAGTCAGACCAATAGTATGAAAAATCAGGAACAGAGTTTATTTACAATGATGCGCATCAAGGGAGAGACCGCATGACTTCACCTAAAGATCCATCAGCTGCTCTAACTAGACAAGGAAATAGTTAGGGTTTAAGTATCCTTCCAGGCTGACGGGAGATGGCGTTGGTCATCCTATCTTATGTGGACTACACTGAATCAGACTCTGATTAGTGGCAACCCGGCAATCCGGAGCAGATAGCTACTGACGCAGCCATGCAGAACAGTAAAACACTGCAAAGTCATAATGTTCCCGCTTATCTCTAAATACAGTCACACACAGATATACACAGGGACAGTACAGGTATCATACAGTCATTACATAGAATCATACTTTTAGTATCAAAGTGACCCACTAATGAGAAATGCAGAACATTAAACCACATATTGGAATATTGGGTATAATGCAGAACATTAAACCACATATTGGAATATTGGACCTAATGTTCTATTCCACTTTCTCTCAGAATTCATATACTATATCTGGTGTAAACAATATTTCAGTAACCTATCTTCTAAAACTTATTTTCGTTGTGGACTATACAAGAGCCTGGTGGGTGACCTTGACAGTGCAGTAAGGACCTTCCACAACTACTACACTGTGTGGCGTCAGTTCGGAGGTCTGCCTGAATTCTACAGCATTCCTCAAGGCTACACAGTGGACAAGAGAGAGGGTTACCCCCTAAGACCAGGTATGCCTCATACATAGCATATGGCCACACACTTAACATATATAGTTTGAACACGCAGTTTGACAGTTTGGTTCACAGTGAGTCAATTTCTTAGAAATCACAACAAACTAAAAACCTGTCACCCTAACATCTATATTGTGTGTGTGTGTGTGTGTGTGTGTGTGTGTGTGTGTGTGGTGGCGGCGGCATGTAGAGTTAATAGAGAGTGCCATGTATCTATACAAGGCCACAGGGGACCCTACCTTCTTGCACCTTGGACGGGACGCCGTGGAGTCCATTGAGAAGATCAGTCGAGTGAAGTGTGGATTTGCCAGTGTGAGTGATAAACTGCTGGACAGCAGTCCTGATGAAACCCATAGGGTCAATCTGCAGCTACTGTAGTATTCAGTAGAGCTGATAAAGCTTTTATTTTTTGAAATGCGAAAACCTTCAAAGGCTTTTGAAGGGTGTGTTATCTAACATTTTGAGGTTTCTTTGAACTTTTAGAGTTACCTTAGTGAACAGTTTTCTCTGTTCTCATGAACCGTTTCTGTCACGAATTTATAGATATGTTGATGTAACATTAGAAATTATCTGTTTAACTTGGTCTGTTAAATTCCACACTATATCAACACTGTTCTGGTGAATGCCTGCAGACATTCTGAGGAAAATCACTACGATACCTAATACAACAACTGGTTCTCTGGTTACAGCAAAATTACAAATAAGAGGGAAAATTATCTTGTGTTAAATACAGGTGAAGGATGTGAGGGACCACAAACTGGACAACCGCATGGAGTCCTTCTTCCTGGCCGAGACCATCAAATACCTCTACCTCCTGTTTGACCCGAACAACTTCCTGCACAACAACGGCTCCACGTTTGAGCTTGGTGGCCCGGACGGTGACTGCGTGCTGGGGGCCGGTGGCTACATCTTCAACACGGAGGCCCACCCTCTGGACCCCGCTGCCCTGCACTGCTGCAGCCGGGCCCAGGAGGAGCGCTACGAGCTCCAGGACATCCTGCTGAGTCTCTCTGAAGTCCCGGACGCCCCCAGCCAGCCGGTGAATGGAAAGGTGGCCGAGGAGGAGGAGGAGGAAGAACATGAATATGAACGATGGCAGACGGAAGGTGAAGGTGCTGCAACAAGGAACGAGGACTGGGACAGAGATTTGCGGGCGTCGGAGAGCATAGTGCTGAAGCCTGGGAGTCAGCGTAAGGCCCGTGTGCTCTCCTGTCCAATGCAGCCCTTCAGCTCCAGGCTAGCACTCATGGGACAGGTGTTCACAGACAGCACGTGAAGAACTATGGGAATTACAGAGGGATATGTGTCTGTCAAGAGAGTGACGTTTAAATTAAAATGAAGGAAAATCTTTTTAATAAATATTTATTTAGGGAATATTTCATTTGTCATTTTGTGGATATTAAAACATTTTTGGTTGTCATTTTAGTCCAATACTTACACGTGCAGTGTTTTAAAAACAAACCTCAAATAAGAATTCAATTAATGCTTAGGTTACCTGATTAAATTAATAATAACATAAATCTGACACCATGGAAAAAAAAAACATTAGAATACAGAACTTCATTGTGAATTCATAAGGAAACAAGACCACACAAAAATATTGTTGCAGAGAGAGAGAGACTTAAGTCTGTGATCAGCTGTTCTGCACTTCTGACAAAGAAAATTTGAGACAATAAAGGCCACAGATAAAGACCTTCAGGTCCTAACACAGGGCCATTCAGGATCCGAGTTAAGCACAGTTTGAGCTAACAAGCTTGAATAGCGCACCTACATTCCTCCCTAGACGACGGACTTACCCCCAGTACCGAAATGCACACAGTAAGCCTCAAATGAAAAAATAAAAATCTAAAGCTGCTTAACAGGCCACACAAGACCAAACGCCGCAGCTAATCAGTGGAGATTTTTTGTTTTTCGTAATACTTTAAATGCTACTGTTTCACTGTTTAATCGTCTGGATGACCATTCAATTCAACTCCGCTAAGCGGACTTCTCTTCTCACGTGAGCCGAGCAATCGTTGTGTTCTGTGAGAGAAAGGGGCTTTCGCCCTCCTTCCCCACTTAACGTTATCACTAATACCTTTAGCATGAGGTGAAAAGCAGATGGTTGACCAACAGGCAGTTTAGGCTTGAACAAGGTTCTCATTCAGGTAATTTTTCTAGAGCAGTCTTAGTTTACCCTAGGGCCCCAACGTTGTTTTAACTTCTTGGGAAGGCCTAAGTTGACTGTGATCTGATGAGTTGGTGCTAGCTAGCATATGAGTTGCGTAGCCTTGTCTAACCTCAACTGACTCCAAACATGTTGATCGTGTGCGGATAATTCAGTAGGCCTAGCCCAGACATGATTCTGTAGTTCAGTGATGATACTAATTAACAATTCTGTATTCTGTATGCTCTTTTGTGGCTAATATGTCCTTTGGTGACGGCTTCCTGTTAGCACCAAGAAAATGAAACCAGCACAGTGAGGTCAGCCAAACAGTGGGGTATGTGTTTCTGTTCCAAGAGGCTTGATAGTTAGCACCTTGCTATCCCAACTGCATTGCTGCAGCACCAGTCTGAGTTTCTGAACTCAGCTTAAAGGGTTACAAATGAGCACAGGATAACACCACTGAACAAGAATGGAGTTTCATTTTTTTGTTAGTATACCTAAAGGTATTTCCTGAGAGAATGACATGATTGCCCAGGCCTACAATGAGGTAGCTGCATCTTGACTACTTTTAACATTGGGCATCTTCAGAGACGTAGCAGGCCGTAAGAGGGCTGGACCACTGACTTCCTGTGATATGCAACTGACTAATATGTGCAGGGTTCTAAATTAACTTTTTTGATCACCAGCCAATGTGGCTGGTAACTTTCTAAAGTTACTAGCCAATCAGAATTTCTATTAGCCAATTTTTTTCCGGTGAAAATAAGATAATTATGAGATGAGTGTCACTGAATGCTTTTGGTCATTGTATTAACATTGTTGGCATGAATACATACCATAAAATATACACAGAAAGTGCACTTAACTTCATTTCATGTTTGGGATCTCTATCTATCTATTTCTCTGTCAATATCATCCCCTGCTTCGTTCCTATTCTCGCCCCCATCAGTCTGTACCAACCACTGCCACATTTAGTTTAATCTTAACTTAATAAAAAGGAGATATCAATTATCATCAACAATGACAAGCCAGCTAGAACCTGCCACTCGTTTTCTCTCCCTCTCCTGCACACTCAGACGCATTCTCAATTAAATGGAGTAGCATAGGTAGGGCCTATTTTCAAGTTGGATCTTTATAGAGAGGACCCGAAAAGTATCATCTTTATGTAACATGCTGTTGGTGCATGTTGACATTGTATACTTTCTCTAACAAGAGTGAAAACTGATCAGGTGTGCGTGATGCGTGTGGTGGTGGTGATAACTGATCAGGCTACCTTTTTAAAACTGAAAATTTTCGCCTACAAGCTCCTCACGTTCCATCTTCAGCTAACTCCATATGAAATAAACGATCTTGCTGCTTCAGGTTTTGCGGCCTTTGTTACATGACATCAGCCCCCCACAAAGGAAATAGCTAAACACAATGCGTTAATTGCGTTAATATTTCGTAATGCATTTGTGTTATGTACATGTGTTCCTTGTGTTTTCTGGTAGACGCTCGTTTCCATGGTCTCTCGCGCTGGTTTCACTGCAAACTGCGTGCAGCCAATGTAGCATTACGGCACAGTGGTCATGGGAAATGTAGGAAGTACTGCTGGGGGATATACAGTATGACCGAAAACAGCCTTATGTATCATGCATGTAATGCCTCATGCATCACCGGCCAAACTGGCTAGTAAGTTTTTATTAACACCCGCCAAAATGAATTTTAACCCGCATTTGGCGGGTTGGCAGGTGTTAATTTAACCCTGAATATGTCCCAATAGACCAGTTAGCGATGGTTCGGAGTAATTTCACCCTAGGGTCCTTTGCACCATGACCCCGAGCCAAACACCCTCCCAGAACCTGTTTTTCCTTGGTCGAATCAAAGACGGGCTCTGGTCGAACAGTGGTCGAGTAGCGCTATCAGAAACTAATGAGTTTCTGCAGGCGTAATGGAATCAACTTTTATCTTGTAAATTACCCCACTAATAATGCCCTGAATGGTACGAAACTTCTACAGTATGTTCTTTACTCATAAAACGAGGCATTGAAAAGTTTGTACACCAGGAGTTTATTTAAATAACACTTGCCTGATGGATGCTACTTTCTGCTACTATACCGCTGCGTCAACGTTACTTCCGTGATTTGGGAAAAGCCCGTAAAAGTCCTGGCAGGAAGCATGCATAAGGATGTAGATCCAGGAATTAGAGATGCACCGATATGGAATTTTAGGGCCGATAACGATAACCGATATTTATTGGTTTGTTGTAGCCGATACCGATACGATAACCGATAATATTACTCTTGAAAAAAAATTGTGAAAAGTGATTTGGGGAAAGCATTTAATAAGCATAATTTTATTGCAGTAATTTTACCTACCACCAAATGATGGACAGAACTCATAATAGTCCTCAATAGTACAGTCAACATAACAGTAGTCTAGCCCTACAGTATGTGTGGCTCCTTTAAAGGAGAATTCCGGTGTGATATTGACCTAAAGTGTGTTGAAACATGATACCGAGTGTGAACGTATGTCTCATAGCCCATCTCGGCTTGTCCCCTGCACTCCAAAATCTGGCGCTAGTTAGCCGATGCTACCAACAGCTTTTTCAATGGTGGTGCTTCGGCATCGGGCTAGTCATGCAAATAAATCACTGTTTTACACCATTTACGAGGCTCAATGTATCTCCACACTTCATTGGTAGACTTCCGAGGACCCTGACATTTAAAACGAGACATTGAGAACTTTGAAAAAGCACTGGTAGTTTACTTACAAGACGATTTATGCAGACAGTATCTTCACAAAGTTTAGCGTTTGCAGCCATCTTGAATTTAGTCACGATAAGTAGGGGTGTGACTTTCGAAACCGAAGTCTCGAATCAGTGTCGAGGCTTCGAAGCACAAGTGTTTCGAAACACTGCTTCGAAACGTGGTTCAAAACAGCCATGTCATGTGACCACTGCTTCGAAACATTGTTCAAAATCCCCATGTCATGTGAACCTTCGGTGCATTTCACCGGTGTCGGCAGGCGTGCCTGTGCATTCAATTAACAGTGTAGCTTTCTCTTAAGCAATAACCATGATGGTATAGTGGTTAGTGAGGGTGTTTTTTGCACGGTAGCCCAGGCTGCTCAAATGTGGTTCGATCCCCGTTTGATTTGTAAGGTATTGTTTCAGATCGTATCTGTTTATGTTTTCTTACTTCACCATTAACCACTCAGTTTCAACTAAACTCTCAGAATAGTCAAAAATCGAGAGTTTTTATAAGAAGAAAGTGATTTAGAGAACACATAGTGGCAGCAATAAGATTCTCTTTATTGTGACTTCATGTGGTCTCCCATCCAGTAATTGACCAAGGGCATGCTGCTTAGCTTTTGACAAAGACGGAACACAGGTAACACAGTGAGCCACGAACTTTAAAGACTACATCTCCAATACGAAGCATTTGACAGATTTGTTTCACCCTAAACAGCTCTGAGGTGTCAGAATTGTTTCAAAGATTCGGAACAATTCGGCACAATTGCTTCGAACGTTTCAGTGTTTCATAAAGCCTCGCTTTGCCCATCCCTAACGATAAGTCGAGCGACGAGTAAGAATGAACAGGTATGATAAGGGATCAGATTCCAAAAATAATTCAGTGGAAATGCTACATCTCGTTTGCCCATAGCATTGGCCCATGATTAAAAAAGTAACGACTGGCGTATGAAGTAGCAGACCACGTTAAAACACGGAAGTAAATGTTCTACAGATCTACAGCAACTTCTGGTAAGATTACAACTTACACGAGTAAACGAGACGAGAGGTATGTGGCCTCAACCAGAGCCTGGTTGACGCATTCGTTCCAATGAACAGCAGTCGTCAAGGCGACATCTAGTCAGTATATATCTATGAACTTTGTGAAGATACTGTCTGTATAAATCGTCTTGTAAGTAAACTACCAGTGCTTTTTCAAAGTTCTCAATGTCTCGTTTTAAATGTCAGGGCCCTCGGAAGTCTACCAATGAAGTGTGGAGATACATTGAGCCTCGTAAATGGTGTAAAACAGTGATTTATTTGCATGGCTAGCCCGATGCCGAAGCATCACCATTGAAAAAGCTGTTGGTAGCATCGGCTAACTAGCGCCAGATTTTGGAGTGCAGGGGACAAGCCAAGATGGGCTAGCTGCTATGAGACATACTTTCACACTCGGTATCATGTTTCAACACACTTTAGGTCAATATCACACCGGAATTCTCCTTTAAGTGAACCTGACGTCAGTGAATTGCGAGTGAGTGGCTAGAGAGTATGAATCGTTTTCATTTAGGACCAAACACTTATAAACGGCTCAGCTGGGAATAAGCTACAGTATAGCGACCAAATCAGAGTTTGTATAAGTAGTAAGTAAGTACTCTTTTGATCCCGTGAGGGAAATTTGGTCTCTGCATTTATCCCAATCCGTGAATTAGTGAAACAAACTCAGCACACAGTGAATACACAGTGAGGTGGAGCACACACTAACAACAGCGGTGCTCGGGGAGTTTGTGAGGGAAACTTAGGTTTAGTTTCAACTGCGGGTAACTGAATAAAGCTGCAACTCCTCAGACTGTATCTTATGTCCGTCTACAACCTGCTGCAGCAGAAATGAAAGGGGTTAGCCCCGAAGGTTTTAATAACTTATTATGATGACCTGTCTGGAACTGAAGCAGGAATGGTTAGCATATTTCTAGGTAATAATACAAAACCCAAGCTAAAGTAATGCAAATATAATACTAAAACACAACTTAGAACTAGGCCTACTTATGTACTCGTCCCACTAACGAGTTTGTTTATTTGTTTCCCCGACCAGCGCGGTAAAGTGCAAACACATCAGCACAAGACGACTCTGGGCTGAGCTCCGCTCTGGTAAGGTTAAATGGCGGATCATTCATGAGAGGATTTTGAGATGCACAGATTCCCAAATGAACGCATATCCACAGATTTTGTTAGAGTGGGGAAATACATTCACACCGCTGACATATTGAGGAAAAAGTATAGCCAACCAAGCTCAAGTAGCTCAGTGTAGCCAGGCGGACCTTAAGTAGGCCTAAATTAGGACTTTAAAAAATATCGGCGCAAATTATCGGCCAGAATTCTGTTATCGGACCGGTAATAATATTTTCATTTTTTCACTTATCGGCCAATAATATCGGCCGCCGATATATCGTGCATCCCTACCAGGAATGCACTAATATTTTGTTCGTCTAACGTTGACGCAGAGGTATAGTAGGCCTAGCAGATAGTAGCATCCATCAGGCAAGTGTTATTTAAATAAACTCCTGGTGTACCTACAAACTTTTCAATGCTTCGTTTTATGAGTAAAGAACATACTGTAGAGGTTTCGTACCATTCAGGGCATTATTAATGGGGTAATTTATGAGATAAAAGTTGGTTCCATTACGCCTGCAGAAACTCATTAGTTTCTGACAGCGCTACTCGACCAAGGGAAAACAGGTTCTGGGAGGGTGTTTGGCTTGGGTCATGGTGCAAAGGACCCTAGGGTGAAATAACTCCGAACCATCGCTTTAAGGCTACTAGCCTATGGACAGGTTTGGTTCAGCTTTACAGTGGCAATGCCATTCATGAAATCCATATTTCAATTCAAACATTTTTTAATCAATTAACAGACAGCAAGAAAAGTGAGTGATGGTCAGAGTATGAGAGACATGCTCTATCCTTATCTCTCTAGTTCCTCTTCCTGGGCGTTCTCCATGTCCCTCTGCTGACTGTTCCTGAGTTCTGGGTCTGGATCCCACTCTAAGGATTCTGGGAACGATGCTGGAGGTGAAGAGGGTGGTGTCATCACTGTTGGCTTTGCACCAGAGGTGAATTTGCCGTTGCGTTTGAGAATACCTTTCCTCCTCCTACCTTCCTCTGCTCTCCCCTGTCCTTCCCCTCTGTAGGCAGCTTTACCACTTGGGGGAGCAGAGATGTCAGCTGATCCAGCCTGCTTTTCTGAAGGAGCACTTTGGGCTGCTCTCTCATACTGTTTCTTCAGGATGCCTTTCTTGGGCATTTTGGCTGCTTGGCAGTGAGCTGGAGAGACTGCTGGGCTGAGAGAGATGGGGCTTCGTGGAGAAGAGAGAGGCTTATCCAGTCGGGATTTCCTGGGTAGGGTGGAGCATGGAGGCTGGCTCGTAGGCCGTTTCGGGGGGAAGGTAAGCCTGAGGTGTGGCTCAGACGGTAGACGTTTGGATGTGGTGTAACCCTTGGCAGAGGGCGACGGATCATGGTCCCACCCGGAGTGTTTTACACACCAGGCAGGTGGGCAGTCACAAATGGAAACGTCAAAGCCCCAGTTTACCCACCAGTGATTGGCTACGTCTTCCACAGTTGCCCTATCTTCCACCCTCACGGTTAGCATCCAGCCAATCAGAGCACAGGCATCTGTGGAAGACCAACTGGTTTCATTACAATAACAACTCCCTGGTAATTATGAAACCTTGTCAGAGAACAACCATATTGGCTAAATTTAAGCACTGCAGAAGTACGAAAATTGTGGAATTAACTAAGTAAATAAGACCAACCTGTAAGTACACACTAGTGTAGTGTAGTTTGTGTGTCTGTGTACCTGATGGAGGCTGAGGTCTACGGAAGCGACCCTGTCTGATCTGTTCTGTCAGGCCACTGTAGCTCGCTCCATCAAACGGCATTGATCCGTGGACCAAAGCATAGAGCAATACCCCCAGTGCCCAGCAGTCCACCTTTCCATTCAGAATACATTACATAACGCAAATGCAGTTAATGTCAAACAATTGAAATACAAATATAATCAATTAAATGGTTACAATTATCTGCAAATCTGTAAATAAATTACATCTTTAGTTCACATGATCAAGTATGCATGTAATCTCCATTTCACTTATATGTTGCCTTGTTAACAAAGCCCACTTATATTGACTACATTCACATTCACAAATTAGCTGGAAAACACACCTCAGGGCCTTGATAGGGCACTCCATTGATGATCTCCGGGGAGGCATAGAGCGGACTGCCACAGAAGGTGTCCAGCATTCTCCCTCTCTCATAGTGATTAGACAGGCCAAAGTCAACCAGCTGCCAGAAAACCATCACATCATCAGACCTCACAAAATCAAAAAAAAAATCTGACATAATCCATGTCAAACACATGGACACTGGTAATATTCCAGCTCACCTTTACATTCAGGTTTTGGTCTAGTAGGATGTTTTCAAGTTTGAGGTCTCGATGAACCACACCATTCTGGAAGGGTTTCAGAATACTATGAGTATATGTGTGCAGCTGCAGTCTCTGTAATGTTAAATGGCTATACTGTTTCAGCTCAGTTGTATCTGGATTTTATAGTGGTATTTTAGTGACTTTACCACTTGTTTTATAGACAATTATATAGCAATAATATTTTTTTTCTACAGTGTTCTGTTATGTATTGATAAAGAAACATAGCATTGTAGGTGGGTTGAAGCATGGGAACTTTGTGAAATCTGGGGGTGAAAACTCACTGTAATTCTCTAACCTGAAGTGTTCTGAACAGCTGCCGAGTCAACTTTTCATCCGTAATTGAGATTAAGAGATTTTCTAGATTTGAATGTTTTTACTGGCGTGAATGTGTAAAAGTAACACTGGAATGTGCATGGCAAAGCCTCATTAGCAATGAATTTGAATCAGTGGCTTTGGGTTTGCACAAGAGCTCATTTATGTGTCTGTGTCCTCATGCATTAGCCACATACCTGGCTATGGATAAATGTCTGAGTCTATCATGTATCATATAGGCTATCATACAACCTGCACATCAGCAGTCTCCCCTGCTTCTGGGTTAGCATACAGTTCAGTTTTTAAAGCCAGTTTGGATGACAAGTAAATCAAATAGATGTGTGTTGATGAACTTCTAGGTTCGAGGTCAGCCAGCTGTTTCCCACGCTTCTCCTAAGAGGTTCATTAGCACTGCACTATAGTTGTGCACCATTGAGTATTCTGGGTATTAAGACCATTAGGGACATTCAGTTACAAAGACAGTGTTTACTGTCATGTCTGTGGAGATTTAGCTCACCTAGAGACTATACTCAAATACTGTATACAAATACAAATACTGTATGGACAAATACACGTATACTGTATATGAAATGTCTGTTTCTTCAGAGCAGAAGATACTGTAGATCACTGCTACAGGTCTGGAGGTGGCAGAAACATTTGTTTGCTGTAATAAACATGCTAAATTTGTCTTTATAAATTTCCAGGCAGAAGTGTGCTAACCTTTAAACCTCTGGTAAGCCACCCTGACTCCAAGAAGGTCCGATCCAGAGGGAAATTGCCTACCGATTCCGAGGTAGGATTTAAACTGAATTATGAACCACAGGTCAAGTGCAACCAAAGCATAACTCGAGGCCTGTTTTGTAGGTCTTGAGAATGTTTGTGAATTGGCACCAAGTTGGCTAGGTTAAAAACGCCAACAGACGCGTTAATCACACAGAGGCCAATAGAATGGGTTGTCTCCAAATAGGCTCCAAATACTTCATGTATTCCTACATGGTTGTTTAGCTCTATATTAATCCAATGAAATAGATGTACTTTTTTGGAAGTAATCTGTTGGAATACATGGTCATCTTGATTTGTGTGAGTGTGTGTGCGTGTGTGTGCATGTGCGTGCGTGTGTGCGTGTGCATGTGTGTGAGTACCTTGTGACAATAATGAACTGCAGAGGTGATCTGTCTGAAGAAGTTCCGGGCCTCTATCTCACTCAGTCGTTGTCTCTGCTGGATGTAGTCATACAACTCTCCCCCACTGGCATACTCCATCACCATCACTATCTTCTCACGGCACTCAAACACTACACAATGCACGCACATACACCACACACACACACACCACACACAGTGATGGTGAAGAACATGGTAAGTAATTGAGCTGAACGTTTGTACATGTGAATGCGTGTGTGTGTGTGTGTGTGTGTGTGTGTGTGTGCATTTGTGTGTATGTTTGTCCCTGTGTGAGTTTGTGACTGCATGTTAGGCTCACCCTCATGCATTCGTATGATATTTGGATGGGTGAGGAGAGACACAATCTCAATCTCTCTCTGAATGTGGACTCTGTCCAGATCATCACTTATGCGTACCTTCCTTATGGATTTAATGGCCACCTGTGAAACACACACACACACACACAAAATGAAGGGTATAATTGCCATCAGAAGTACAGGTTTTCACACCTCTGTCATACACATGTAGACACTCTTCCCAAGCTTACACCATATGCTTTAGTAATGCAGGTAAAAAATCAAGTGTTTGGAACCTGTTCCCTTGACCTACTTACTTACTTGGTATTCTGTATGAATGGGTGCATGAGTCTGTGTGTGTGTGTGTGTGTGATTGATTGTGTGTGTGTGTGTGTATCTACAGTAGTTAAACGTCTGGCATTCCACAGCCCGGCCCTTTGGCCCACAACCTCTCGCACCAATAAGCCTGTTTAGCCAATAAGACACTCTGACCATTGTTTCTCCTGATGGTGTGTGTGTGTGTGTGTAGATCTATGCGTCTGTCAGCCCTTGTGTGTTTGTTTCGGTCAGTAATAGAGGATCAACTCTTATCAAAGCTGTCTAGTGCTTTTATCAAACAGTGATCATGAGCTTCAACTGCTTAACGCAGCATATGTTTAAAAGAGTGTGTTTGTGTGTGTGTGCGCATGTGTGTTGTGTGTCTATGTGTGTCTGTGTGTCCCAGCATCTGCACGACCCACTAACGATCACCCCACCCATCCACCCCCCCGCCTGGCCTTCCGTCTCATGCCACCGCTGGCCGATCCATCTGGCAGCTTGTCAAAAATCTTGTGACCCCAATCTGGAGTCAGACGCTCAGCCTCCCCTCCCCTTCTCCACCACCCCCCCCACCCCCTCGCCTGCTTGCCCTGCTCACGCGTGCCAAATCTATATGTTTGTTTTGTTTGAAGGAATCCCTGGCACGCTAAACTCCTGGCAAATCAGGACCACCTCGCCTTCACCCAGAGATGACTGGCAGACAGTCGGGGGTGGGGGTGGGGGGGGGCACTCAGATTATCCCGAATAAAGCCATATTTGTTTCGGTGAAAAAGCCTCCAAAAGAGGATGGAGCGCCGACGAGAGGGCGATGGATAGCGCTTTGTTTTTGAGTTGAAAACAAAACAAGCCTAAAGACTTTGAGGAATTGAAATACTCTACACACACACATAAAAAGCTGCCCACCTGAGGGTCTTTTTCTGGATGTAAGGTGTAAGACACAGTGATACAGTGTTTCTTAGGAGGCTAGGGTGATTAGTCTAGTGCCCAATTCTAGTGCCCACTGTAACAAAAGAGATTATAGCTGATTATTATTCCAATAAATATGACTTAAATTCTCTCCTGTGGAGAACAAAAGACCCCAGATGGTTCCACATGCACAGACACCATTTATCCCACATTAATGCAGCATATAATCCTCTATATAAAATATGCATAAAATGCTCACAGCTGTGGATAAACAACTACTGTCTGATCCTTTGGTTACCCAGGTGCCAAAGACGTCTGACTTGCCATACAGAAATGCTGAACTTTTTTCCATCCGTTTCAGAAGAATTCAGCTTACTGTGAACTCGCTCTTAAAAGTGCAATATCAGAGTTCAGTGCCGTGCCGATGATGCTTTCTCATAAAGTTGGATTTCGTTAGTCAAGAAATAGAAATGTATTGAGAAATGTTTTATTTGTAAATATTTAATTAGATATTGTGGTATTAATTTGTGCAGAATGCCATGACCCCTTATATTCGCTACCTGTGTGCATAGACTTACACACACACACACACACACACAAAGAAAGGCATAGAAGCATTGCTGTTTGCAATTTTTTGCAGACATATTCTTTCAGGGGATTCTAAGGTTAGAGGTTTGGGCTCTTAAGAGAACAAGTGCAGTCATTACAGAGCTTTTTCACA
Source organism: Alosa sapidissima (assembly GCF_018492685.1). Taxonomy (NCBI): domain Eukaryota; kingdom Metazoa; phylum Chordata; class Actinopteri; order Clupeiformes; family Clupeidae; genus Alosa; species Alosa sapidissima. The sequence goes on from NC_055963.1 coordinate 25,478,316, forward strand.
AATGTTTGTGAAAGATTAAATTACTGTAACCATGAACCATATCAATATACAAACATACAACTGTAGGATACCCTCAGATTTAGCTGTCATTTCATGCTTGCACACATTATGTCTAAGACAGTGATTAAACTAGTATTTTATTCGGAGAGAATACACTTCATCTTATTGTCAATATCACTGTGACTATAGGCCTATATTGACAATCAAAACTCGATGAAAGATTAAAGACTACAAAAATCGCCATCAGTGGAAACATAGGCTAATGCTCATGTCATTATGAACCTGTTGGGCTATAACGATTAGGTTACTTTGAAGACAAAATGTCGTTTTTTTCTCTTACCGTTATTCCGCTCTTTCTCTCTACAGCTCTCTTCACTTTCCCATACGTGCCTTTGCCAAGCGTCTCCAGAACTTCGTACCGGCGTTTTAGGCTGTGCTTGTGCTGATGTCTCTTCACCGTCAACGGTGGCCAGCCCTCACTTCTATCGTGCTGTAAGTCCGTGTCCGTGCTTTCACGGCAATGGGTATTTACCGGCTTGGCTGTTCCCATGAGCTCCGCGAATTTAAAGCACTCGTGCGCGTTCCGTTCCCCGCTGTCGCCAGTGTCTTCCCGGACCATTCTCGGATGCGCCTCTGGATTGTCAAAATGACCCATTCCGCTGTTTTTGCACAAAATATGTTCCTATTTGATGTAAATCATTACGCATAAATTATACGGATTTGGTCTTTTTTATTCTGCAATTTCTGGTTGCACTCTCGCAACAGCACCGTCAAATGTCACATTCAAACCGGTCAAAGTATAGTAGGCCTGTTGAGGACAGCTTAGACTATAGCCTGCTACGAGAGAAACTTGACCCTGAAGCCAGTGATTCAACTCTATCCGTCTCCCGCATGTTCTCTGGACAGCTCCAGCAAGTGATGCTCTGGCACAAACCGGTGGGAGGGGCACTGCTGGTTGTCATAACAACGAACGCACACCTCTCTCACATCATTCTAGGCCTAAGCTACTAAGGCCAAAGAGCAGAGAAGGTATAGAGAGAACTTGAACTTGGAGTTTTCTCAGAAATAACGCATAACACATACTATGATTATATCACAGACTATATTTTACTATTTTTCCCACTTCCAAAGTATTAATGTGACTTGTGGGCTTTAAAAGGCTTAACTCAGGAGAGCAGCCTTATTGTCTCATTAACAATTAATCTAATGATGCATTATAAATAAATAATTCTCATTTCTAATTAATCAAAAATAAATGAGTCACCAAGAAGATAAGGGTTTGCATGGGCCATATGTTGCTCCGATCACTTAGCTGCAATATACTAGTATAGGCCTACATGCACTAGTAAGCTATTTGGACACAGTGCTCTTTTGGTTGCATAACATATGTGCTATATAAATAAAAAAGACTTACTGACTTACTAACTCATAGCCTATCTTGAATGTAGATTATAACCTTGTGAATGTTTAAATGTCAACAATATGCATTCTATTTACTTTGCATTGTGTATTTGTGTGTATGTTTGTGTGCATGCTTTCAGTTGGGTGTAAATGCATCAAGTGTGTGTCTGTCTTTCTGTTGGTTCTTTATTAGACCACTCCATTCATCTGCATAGTGGTGAATAGCCCATCTGAGCATGTGCCTCTTCTTAGGATAACTGTTCCTCCATTCACAAAAGAATCAGGACCTTATGGCACATGGGCATTCTTAGAATTCTCTTGTTACATTCTTCAAGTTTTCCTTTTATTAAGTTGCAAATGCACAGTCTCTGTTTGAATTGGGTCATTTATGAATGGGCTCCCTTGCAAGCACAAATCTATTTCTATTAAGTTATGTTATATTGGTACATGCCATGGATGAACCTGTGCTGGTTTTATCTAGGTTGGAATACTATTAAGTAAATAAACAAAGGGACAAAGAGAAGCACAGATGAAGCAATGTTATTGGTTGTTTTTTTGTCACAAATTTGTAGTTGTATACTGACACTGTTGAAACAGCAGACTGACATTGTGTTTTAGAGAATCCTTGAATCCTAGGGTATAAAATATGTTGGAACATATTTGGTAAAAGGTTTAAGTTCTTGTGAACATTTTTAGCCTGAAAATAAAAGTTTAGTCATCTTTAAAAATAAACAAAAAGAAGCTGACTCACTGTGCCTCACACCTGTCACAGTAAAAATATCTGCCTGACTGGCCCTGGATGTTATCACACTTGAACACATGACAGCAGCTTTCATGCAAATAACTTCTCCTGAAACCTGTCTGTGTGCTTTGTTTGTTTTTCACATTCACATTAATGTATTTATGTCACTTTCTTTGCACTGTCAGTAATCCCACCCCACACTGAAAAGTATTGAACATCATGTCAAGTACTGCCTACTTCCTTTGTCTCAGTGTCTCCGTTTGACTGTACTTGACTGACTGTGCATTCATGTTGCCTGTTATCCGAAGTCTTCTTCTTCTTCTTCTTCTTCTTCATATTACAGTGCATGAAAATGCACTGTTCTGTTATCCGAAGTCTTCTTCTTCTTCTTTTTATTATTATTATTATTACAATGCATGAAAATGCACTGTACTGTTCTTCCTAGGCAACAACTTCTTATTATTATTCCACTTACCACTTTTTCCGTACGCAATTTCTCTTAAACAGTTTAACTTAGAAACTTCATTCAAACTTTGTAACGTAGGTCTTCAAATGGACCAAGCTGCTATGTCTTTTCAACTTTTAAACTTTTATACTCTAAAATCCCCATAGACTTAACATTGCCGATTGTGACATCATAATACGGCCATTAAGCAATTAGAATCCTATGCCAAGTGTTCAGGCCACCTGCAGCCTCAGGCTTTAAGCATACAATCTGGGTCAATTAAGACTACACATCCTATTCAACTGTTTCCTCTGCCCAAAACTGTTTCAAAATAAAAGTCCTCACTACAATAATCCACTGTTAAACAATTTAACCCATTAAACTACTGAACTTTTTACATTCAACTTTTAAACGGTCTATCTATTAAACTAGCTGTCTATCAACAACTTTTAAACTATCTACATTCAACTTTTAAACTTTTAAACTATATACATTCAACTTTTAAACAGTCTACTTTTAAACTATCATTAAACTATCTATCTATTAAACTAGCTGTCTATCAACAACGTTTAACTTGTCATCAACTATGTCAACACTTGTCATCAACTATGACTCCTACCCACTGTAGTTAGTTAGCATTGTTAGCATAGTTAGCGTTTTTAGCAAAACTGCTAGAAAACATTAGCTAGGTTAGCTAAATAGCATGGTTAGCATTGTTAGCATATTAGCATAGTTAACATTTTTAGCAAAACTGCTAGAAAACATTAGTTAAGTTAGATAAGTAGCATGGTTAGCGCATGTTATTATGACCGCCGCGCAGCGATTCCCGGGACACTGAAAGACCGGGGTAGACGAAACTTGGTGGGCATGTAACCCCATATAGATAGCATGGAACCATCGTTTTTCGTTTTGATCTGTAGCCCCCCCCCGCTGGACTGCACCCCCCGAAAGGAGGGTAGGGCAGACACAGTTTTCTGTGAATATCTCGAGAACCGTAAGGTTTAGGAGGACCATTTTTTTTTGTATGTTGATCTCAAGGGGCCATGTCAACCCATTCCATAACCACTCATTTCATGTATAACGCCACCTAGTTAAACACAAAAAAGTAAAAATGAGATGTTAGGTCGCAGGTATCTGTGACCTAACATAGTCACGAAATTGGAAGTGTAGGATCATTATGACACCCTCTGAATGCACGCCAAGCTTCGTGGAATTCCGTTCATGGGGGGCCACACAATAAATTAATTTATGTTACTATACACCAACTGGCCTGTAGGGCCGTAGGGCCTAGGAGGTCCACCTTTTTTTGTATGTTGGTCTTAAGGGGGCATGTCAACCCACCCCATTACCACTTATTTCATGTATAGCGCCACCTAGTTAAAAATTAAAAAGCAAAAAATTAGGCGTTTTCATCACAATATCTCTGGCTGACATGGTCAAAACTGCACGAAATTAAAAGTGTAGGATCATTATGACACCCTCCGAATGCATGCCAAGTTTGGTGAACTTTCGTTCATGGGGGGCCTTACAATAAAATAATTTATGTGTACATTTAGTGACCGTACACCAACAAGGATTCCCGGGACACTGAAAGACCGGGGTACACGAAACTTGGTGGGCATGTAACCCCACATGGATAGCATGGAACCATCGTTTTTCGTTTTGATCTGTAGCCCCCCGCTGTACTGGACCCCCCGAAAGGAGGGTAGGGCAGACACAGTTTTCTGTTAATATCTGGAGAACCGTAGGGCCTAGGATGACCAATTTTTTCCGTATGTTTGCCTCCAGGGGTCATGTTAACCCATTACATGTGCACACATGTGCATAAACAGATACACACGCACACACATTCACAGTAATCATACGTATGACACATACTAACACAGTAGACATATGTACGCATGCATGCACATACGCAGGCAAACACACAAGCATGCACACACACACACACACACACACACACACACACACACACATACATAAACATAAACGTGTACACGCACACATGCACACAATTCAAGAATTTCTCAGAATTGTGAACAGGCAAGATGGGGGTGGGGTTGTATAAAATGAATTTTACATGTGAAATCTATGAACTAATCATGTTTTGGTACTTGTTGTCTAGCAGATACCAGTGAGAATTGAGTGTGGATAGTGCAATTTAGTGAGACAGTTAGAATCATATAGGCCTTTCAGCGTGATTTATTTTTGTGGAAAAAATGTGCTGGACTGGGCGGCGGTCATATTTTGTACCGCTCTGCGGTACATCTAGTTACTGCTAGCATAGTTAGCATATTTAGCAAAACTGCTAGAAACCATTAGCTAAGTTAGCTATGTTACATAGTTAGCATGTTAGCATAGTTAACATTTTTAGCAAAACTGCTAGAAAACATTAGCTTAGTTAGCTAAGTAGCATGGTTAGCATTGTTAGCATTTTAGCAAAACTACTAGAAAACATTAGCTAAGTTACTTAAGTAGCATGGTTAACATTGTTAGCATTTTAGCAAAACTGCTAGAAAACATTAGTTAAGTTAGCTAAGTAGCATGGTTAACATTGTTACCATAGTTAAAATTGTTAGCATAACTGCTAGCAAACATTAGAGCCATTCCAACTTTTAGTTATCGTCAAATATCTACCTATACACAGCCATTAAACTATTTGAATATCAACATTCATTAAACTTTCAGTCTGTCAACAACTTATAAACTATTTACATTCAACTTTTAAACAGTCTACTCTTAAACTATCATTAAACTATCTATCTATTAAACTAGCTGTCTATCAACAACTTTTAAACTATCTACATTCAACTTTTAAACGGTCTACTTGTAAACTATCATTAAACTATTTATCTATTAAACTAGCTGTCTATCAACAACTTTTAAACTATACATTCAACTTTTAAGCAGTCTACTTTTAACCTACCATTAAACCATCTATCTATTAAACTAGCTGTCTATCAACAACTTTTAAACTTTCTACATTCAACGGTCTACTTTTAAACTATCAACTTTTATTAAGCTATGCAACCACCATGTCTATCCTAGCATCACCGTAGTAACCATCTCTGTATTATCTATTTTAACTATACATGATATTTTACATCACAACTTTTGCATTTTCATGCACTGGTAATTCCTTGGAATTGCATTTCTAGTTATTCTTCCCACCAAATTTCTGCGTCTAATTCAGCTTCAACCATTTAACATAGAAACTTCGTTCAAACTTTGTAACGTAGGTCTTGAAAAGGACACTTGAGGAATGTATTTTTCACTTTTGTAAACTTTATACTTTTTGAGATATTAATAAAAACAAGCTTATTTGCACTTTGCATTGGCACTATGACATCACAATGGGCTAATTAACTTGATTTGCACCTGTATCAACTTCCAGCTGCTTAACTATGACCCATCAAAGGGCCAGTTAAACTGATTGCACCTGTATCAACTGCTTTCTGCTCAACTAGGCCAACTCTCTCTGTGTCTCTCCATTCTACAAAGATATAAGGCACATTCCATCCAACTTTCTATCCATTCATCCTCTTCAAACTATTCACCATTCAACTTTTAAACTATCTGTCTCAGGCTTTAAGCATACAATCTGGCTCTCTTAAGACTACAGATTCTGTTGAACTATTTCCTCTGCCCACAACTGTTTCATAATAAATGTCCTCACTACAATAATTCATTATTAAATTATTTAATTATTTAAACATATAAAATTATTTATACTCAACTATTTAACTGTTCAGCCATTTCAACTGTCAGTTGTTATCAACTATGACTCCAGCCAACTGTTTCCTCTGCCCACAACTGTTTCCAAATAAAAGTTTGTTTTGTATTTTATGTTAATATACAGTTTTGCATTTTCATGCACTGGTAATTTCCTCAAAATTACATTTTCTAGTTTGATATAACAATCTGAAGGCTTTTGGACACCAAATCCATTATTTAATCCCATCAAAAAAAAAAAAATGCTCATTCACTGACACTGCACCCATGCAAAAATTGCAGTAAATCAAACCTATACCAAAAACTTTTACGACAGGCAAAAGTTTCAGATATAAATATGATTGCCACAAGGTGACATATTTAATTTTGTGCAGACTTATTACAGCTAAAACTTAACAAGTGTATTTCTACAGCACTTCTTCCTTTTATGAAATTTCATATGGTTGTGCCTTCAATGATTTAAATTTTCAGATGAAGATTTAGATGAATTCTTCTTTGAAGCATATCAGCAGAGAGATTACATTTTACAGGTGCTGTAGGTGGCTGTAGCTGTTCTGGGTCATCTTATAAAATGAGATTGCAGTGACTTCATACACACATTTACTGCATTCAGACCATTTCCTCCCAAATTATGTTTTTCCATCTAAAACTTTATGGGTCTGTTATGGTGTCTGTCTTCCTTGAAGCTTGCTTTGAAATACTGTCAGTGACAGACAGTGAATTGGAGGTGTGCCTTTTTTTCTCTGCCTTTATTGGTTTGTGTCGATGACACTTGACTGTTCAAGTCATTTGTGATTGCACTAGATGTTATAAGGCCTACCACTTATTCTCTGAAGCCGGAGCTTAAATTATTATTATTCAATTTGTGACAATAATCTAATATTTAGCCAATATTTAGTGATTGATCATTTTCTATACTCTATTATTTCAAAACATTTACTAAATGCAGCTATTAAGGACATATGCTATAATTTGCAGTGGTATAGTGCTGCAGTCGATGTTATGTTTCCTGTGGATCTTATTCCTATTTTTTTTTATATATATATATAGTTTTATTTTATTTACAAAGAAAGGAATTTAAGACTGCAGAAGCTATGTAATTGGCTAGCCCTTTAAATGGGAAAAATTGCAATGAGACAAAGACAATGCATCACTGAACAAACATGATTGCTTTTTCTACCATTATACAGTTTACATTAGATTACATTACACATATTTTTATATGGTCCTCGTTGACACAAAATGTTCAAATCAATCAAATGTTCTATTTAGGGATTCTTACTTTAATATTAAAGGCATTTTTTTTTATTTGAAGTAACACGCTTTTTGACACCTGCGGTCTGTGTCGATATGAACTTTGGTGCATGCAAGCCTGCTAGGCTAGCTCTCTTGTAATGCCACTTTGTATCACGTACCAACGCTCCCACTAACGTAATAAAACACCAACGTAATAAAAATCTGTGCATGTATCATGACATTTTTGTATCATTTCATTTTTTAAATCTCAGAAACTTATTTAAATCAATCCATTATGGTGTTTTGGCAGGGTTATGGTGCACATTCATGCATTATTCTGACAATGATAAGCAACTTCACAACAATTGTTTTTGTTTAGTTCCATTATTTTTCGCTAAGATTCTTTATCATATGACAAAGCTCTGCGTAAAAACCTTCTTCAGCAAATCTGAAAGACAGGAAGTCAGTACTCTGTGGTGGCCAATTTATCAGTGGAGATGATTCTTCATCCTCCCTGATCCACTCTTTCACAGTTTGAGGCAGATGACTCCTGGCATTGTCATCCTGACTTTTGAGACATCCTGAAAAATATTCCAGGATGCCAATGTTATCTATGACATTCCATGCTTACCATGACTATCCATCAGGCTGGGTAGGGAGATTGATGAGTTCACTCTCTGGTGTTCAATTGTTGTTTGGTTCACATGTCAATGAATGAATGACATCATCCAGAATTCATATCTCAATTGAGATTAAGAGTGGGTCTCAAAAGACTACATTGACTTACAACGTCCAGGGCATGAGCAGTGACATTAAACTTAAATTGATGCATTAAACATTAAACATATTGGTAACACTTTACTTGACAGTATCGACATAAGAGTGACATGACACTGTCATGAACACATGACACTGCCATGACACATGAAACCTAACTCTAACATCTAACTCTTATGTCGACCATGTCAACATGATTTGATCAGACATGTGTTACTGTTGTTACTGTCCATTTCCTTAGTACCAGCTATGATCCATAGCCTACATTTTATTGGGGAAATGATGGTGATACTGTGTGACAGCTATATTTCTGTAGAAAATAATGATGACTCTCGTGTTAAAATGTTTTAATGACTTATTATATTTCTAGGTATGCTGTATAACATGTAAATAAAAGCACAATGTCATGCATCTGCAAATCTCAAAAGTAAAGATAAGGAGATATGAGGAAGAAAGTCTATTGATGAGGGTATGCTGTATAACATGTAAATAAAAGCACAATGTCATGCATCTGCAAATCTCAAAAGTAAAGATAAGGAGATATGAGGAAGAAAGTCTATTGATGAGGAGGTATGAGGAGGAAACCATATTTAAACATGACCCATAAACCCCACTGTCTTCTCTAGGCCTGAGCTCATTTAACCTGTGATCAGACCAATTAAAATAACCAAAATTGTTATCATTGCACAGTTAAAAGCTGAGCAACAATGATGGTATGGGGATGCATTAGTGTCAATGGCATTGACAGTTTAGGAAAGGCACAAATAATACAGAATAATACAACATTCAGAAAACATAATTTTTAGGGCAGGCCTAGAATATTTCAGGAAAACATTGTCAAACTGCATTCTTCACATGACAACCGCATGGCTCCATAGTGGAAGAGTCCAGGTGCTAAAATGATCAGCCATTAATAGTACCCACTGTACAAGCATCAGGGGTGTGATTCTTACATTTTTAAACGGAATTCCGTTTTTTTTTTTGTGGGGGGGGGGGGGGGGGGGTCTGTCGGTCAGAGGTAGGCTATATTTCTGTATAACACAGGCCATTGTTATAACAGGCCGCTGACATTGACGACGGGTTTTGTGCTTCACATTTTTCCGAATATCACGCCGCTTCTAGTGTATTTCGTTTACTAGTAGATTTAATTGAAAGTGAAAGTAGACGTGACGTGTTGATCAGCTGCATTCTGAAGAATGCTTGATAAGTTCAGTGTGTGTGGCGAACTAGTTTCTCAGCAGAAGCAATGAAACAAAGGTCAACAAATTGATTTAAAGACATCATGTATGAAGTTTTTTCTCATTTTGGCTTTGCATCGGGTTCGCTTTTAGGAAGCTGCGTGTAAGCTGTGCTTGAAGTTAGCTGTGACGGACTAGCCTAACCTTACAGGTTTTCATAGTTTTAACACACAAAGCCTGTCTACCTTAGGCCTACTACATTGTTTAGTTTACCTTGTCATTTACGCGTTTTTCCAGCCGTTCACCTCCGTGAACCTTGCGCCCCTTGTCTAAAACATTTTTCAGGATGCCATCTCACCATGAGAACGTAACGTTATGGTGACGGTGCTAAGAGATCAAAGCTTTGGCATACTTATAGTAAAACTCTTGCACATCATATTGAGCTGAATATTTAGTGGAAATAGCGTACTGTAGCATTGTGCTGATAGATAAAAAGTCGCCAATTTAAAGGCGCAGTCCGCATTTTAATCTTAGCTCTCCATTTAGTGTGTGCACTTTTAAAACTAGTGTTGTAGCCGGTTAGCCTACACAATCCTGGTGCAGTTAAAACAGAGCCTACCATTTATTTTAGGAGGAGAGGTGTAGGACCTAAGCCTGTTTGAGTTGTGATTCACTCGGATCTTTCACCCGTATCTTTAAATTAACCCATGAGTCGCGAGTCTCTAGTATCATTAACTCGGATCAGTTGAGTCCTACTACAATTCAATCTAAAACGATAAACAGCGCCACACACAAACCTCTTGCAACATTAGCTAGCCTACTAGTCCTAGCCCTAGCCATCGTAGCTGCCAAAAATGTAACAATTTCGTAGGCAATCACAACTCCACTAATCAACTCAAGCGACTGAGTGAGCAGGCAGTCCGAGATAACTGGTTAACTTCCTGCAGAGCCGGAAACATTGCGGACTCGCAGACCATGGGACTTGGAGCTGCTGAGTAGCAATCCGGGTTAGTCGGATCAGCCGGCCGGTTCGGCTACGTTGAGTACGAGTCAGTCGAATCAGCCTACGTTGTCATGATGGATCTGTAGACGAGCTAGTAGGCTAGCTCCTCCTCAAGGTGAAAAGCAATTCCACAACAAAAGCCATTCTTTCACTTCTGAAATAACATTCAATGTTCTGCATGTAGCCTAGACATAATTAGATTTGGTGTATAGATGTAGCATATTAAAATGCAATTAGGTCGTGCAGACAGTCCAAACTGCACGCTCATGGAGCTGCTTGAGTAGGCTAGCCTACCTGGGTCAGTCGGATCAGCAGGGCGGGCCGGTTCCGTTATGTTGTTATGAGTGCGAGTCAGCCGAAACAGCCGGCTACGTTGTTATGAGTGGATTTGTAGACGAGCGAGTAACTCCTCGTCAAGGTGAAAAGAAAATGACAAAAGCCATGCTTTCACTTCTAAAATAACATATGCTCTGCACGCATAGCCTACTTTAAAATGCAATTAGGTCGGGAAGACAGTCCGAAACATTGCAAGCTCTGTATGGAGCTGCTTGAGTAGGCTAGCCTACCTGGGTCAGTCGGATCAGCTGGGCGGGCCGGTTCTCTTTCGGTCGACTCGTTCGACACAGACTGTGACTCTAGGGGATATAGCGCCCTCGCGCGATCGCTCTTGAAGCCCTTTAAAAACGCCTATTGGCTGAGTGAGCTATCAACCATAGGCCCGTCTATAAATTACCGTGACCGCTCACTCATCTTCACATTTTAGCTCTTCAAGACTCACTGAAGCCACTTGACAGAGTTATACCACGCCGACTAGATTCGAGTTGATTCCGCTATCCCGGCTTAACTGTTTCATAGGGGAAGAGGTTCTCAACCCCGCGAAGCGTCGAGATATTCGGATTCTTACTCCAAAAAAAATAAATAAAAGATCTTAGTGAGCTTCGCTTGCAAGGAACTAGCCTCACATACAGGCGGTTCTGGAACTTGGCCGCTTTGGCTAGCCTCATCTCCGAACTTTTCCTATTCGCCTGCCTTGTTGGGGAAAGCCGCACCTGCTCGCTGCCCCCACATCGGGTTTGGCTAACTTACTCTACCTCGTGTCTTTAGCCTCTTCTACGGACACGTGGTCACGTTCCTCGACCTGCACTATGCGTCCTGCTGCGGCACGTCCCAAACGTCGACCTTGCCCCAACGCATGCGGCCAGTCTATCGAGAGGAAAGATCACCATACCGTTTGCGTCTCTTGCTTGGATCTCCAGCATGCCCAAGAGGCCCTGGTAAACCCTCAGGGATGCGCTGCCTGTTCTCGCTTTGGGCTCGGAACTCTGCAGCAACGCTTCGAAGGCTTTGGACTAACCCTCGAACCTCCGGTCTTGGACCCTGTACTCTCCGAGCTGATCATGAGCGAGGACGACGAGCCACAGGTCCTTAGCTGGACTGAACCTGCCGAAGACCACCCGCAGCCGGCCCCCTCCCTGGCCCCAGTTGTGGATGCGGCGGACGGATCATCGGTTTTCGACGAGCCTGTCTCCACCGAACAGCACACCACAGCCAGCAAGCTGTTTTTGGAAACTTGCCAACGCGCAGCCCAGCGTCTCGGCATCGGCACGGGTTAGCAATAGGCTCGACGGTAATTTCCTCCCGCCCCCAGCGGCAGCACCTAGACCCTCGGTCCCCCCCTTCCAGGACTGTTTGGACGATGTGGTGAAAACGTGGAACAAACCCTACTCCAACAGGGTTGTTATCGCTGGTTTCGGGGCTCTGACTGAGATGGAGGGCGCGGCAGAAAGGGGCCTATCGGACTGCCCCAGAGCCGAGCAGTCGTTGGCATCTTACTTAGCCCCTGACGCTAACATGGGCCTGACTGCATCCTCACAGTTACCGCACCGAAGTTTACCTCCCAACAACTGGAGAAAACTTTCAAAGTCCTCGGACAGGCTGCCCGTATAGAATCCAATCTTACTGCTTCTTGCCTACGTCGCCGAGCTGCAGGCAGAGGTCGGAGCAGCAATCGACGAAGGCAAGCCCATAAAGGACCTGTGGGCCGAGATTCGCACGGCAATGGACTTCGTCGTGAGATCCACTCACTGCTCGAACCAGGCCATAGGGCGGGCGATGGGTTTGACGGTGGTAGCCCAGAGGCATCTTTGGCTCAACCTGTCGAAAATTCTGGATAAGGACCGGCACGTTTTTCTGGGTGCCCCGGTGGATCCGAGTGGTTTATTCGGCTCTGCCGTTTAGGCGATGCAGATTCGATGCGAGTCAAAAAAGAAAGAGAACGAGGCTTTCAGCTACCTTTTCCCTCGCAAACTGGCTCCGTCGTCCACGCAGTCCGTGCAACGCCCTCACCCGGCCCAGCTGCCGATGGCTAAACCTGCCCGTCAGTGGCCCACTGGTAAACGAACCCAGGCAACGGTGGCTCGCCCTGCTCAGCCACCACCGCATCACACAGTGGTCCAGGGCGCGTGGGCACGTCGACCCACCATTCAGCTCGACGCGGACATGCTCGGATAATAGAGTTTGTATGAGTTTTTTGCGGCCCAATATAGCGTTTGTACCTAAAGTGCCTATGTCTTAGCGTTGCAGCTGTCGTCTTTTTATCCCCCTCCATTTTCCTCGGAGGAGCAGGAGAGATTGCATTCTCTCTGCCCGGTTCGTGCATTACGCTTGTATTTGACCAAGACTGCATCTTTCAGGCGTAGTGACCAACTGTTTGTGTGCTTTGCGACGGGGTCTAAGGGGCGCGCACTGTCGATACAGAGGCTATCTCATTGGATTGTTGAGGCTATTGCACTGGCCTACCGGGCCTCAGGGAACGACCCTCCTGTTGTCAGGGCTTATTCTACCAGAGGTATGGCCGCGTCCTGGGCCACGTTTCGGGGTGTGCCTCTCCAGGCTAGTTGTGTGGCTGCGGGCTGGGCCTCGCCGCATACGTTTGTGAAGCACTATCGCCTCGATGTCACAGCGTCTACTGTGGCGCACGCTGTGTTTGAGGCTGGAGCGTCTAGGCCCACGGCTCTGAGCATCAGGGGCGTTGTTAAAACTCCCATAGAGTCACAGTCTGTGTCGAACGAGTCGACCGAAAGAGAACGAAAGGCTATTTCATAGCCGCGGTTCTCTGAGGGAGATAAGTGAGACACAGACTTGCGTCCCCCCTTCTGCTTGCTCGTCTTTCAGAGCTGGTCAATGTGAAGATGAGTGAGCGGTCACGGTAATTTATAGGCGGGCGGGGCGCCTATGATTGACAGCTCACTCAGCCAATAGGCGTTTTTAAAGGTCTTCAAGAGCGGTCGCGCGAGGGCGCTATATCCCATAGAGTCACAATCTGTGTCTCACTTATCTCCCTCAGAGAACCGCAGCTATGAAATAGCCTTTCGTTACGTTATGTTGTTATGAGTGCGAGTCAGCCGGCTACGTTGTCGTGGATCTGTAGACAAGCAAGTAACTCCTCGTCAAGGTGAAAAGCAAATCCTCAACAAAAGCCATTCTTTCACTTATAACATACAATGTTCTGCACGTAGGCATAGCCTACTTTAAAATGCAATTAGGTCGCAAAGACAGTCCGAAACATTGCAAGCTCTTCTTGGAGCTGCTTGAGTAGGCTAGCCTACCCGGGTCAGTCGGATAAGCTGGGCCGGTTACGTGCATTATGAGTGCGAGTCAGTCGAATCAGCCGGCTACGTTGTCATGAGTAGATCTGTAGACCAGCGAGTAGCATAGTTTCTACTCGTGTCAAGGTGATAATAAAAAAATAGGCCGAATGAGAATAATAGTAGTAATAGTAGTAGTAGTAATAATAATAATAATAATAATAATAATTTATTCACTGGAGGGCATTTCTACTTTCCTGTTTCTATGTCTACATTGAAAGCCAATTGCTTAGGCTACACTAGGTTAAGACAATAAATAAACAGTCACAGTACAGAACAGTGGCTCAAATTGCTTTCTTTCCCGTGAGTGGGTGGAGGTTTTGATGCTATTATATTAGCCTATTTTATATTATATTATATGATATGATATTAGGCTACCTAACAGTATAGCTATTATTAATAATAATATTAGTTGCCTAGTATTAGCAGCCTATTAATACGTTATTAGAATATATTCCTAGTAGCCTACTATTAGTATATAGTAGTGGTAATAAACATTGTAGCAGAGTAGCATTAGACCTAGGCAATCTGTTCTATTGTTAACAAAACAACAACAAATAATTAATTATTATAATATAGGCTACCCTCTCTGTCAATAAGATCAATTAATTCAAATAGGTTTCTTTAGACTTACTTGACAACATGTTTTCAGGTAGTGTCATAAAGCCCTTCCCCCCTTCTCTTTTGCAATATATCTGGCTGTTTGACCCTCTGCCCTGTGGCTGCACGGAAAGCTACATGAGTGAAGTTGCCGCGGTAATGTACTTGACCGGCCCCCTTGACCCCTTACCCCCAACAGGCTTATCTGATTGGGGGTCCCCATCCCCCACCTATTGTCCCCAACCCCCAAGTCAAAAAACACCTCAAAGAGAAGTGACAAGAAAAGTGAGAGTGGTGTCAAGACAATTTGGAGGTTAATTTCAAGAAGTCTCTGAACATGAGCACCAGTCAAGTTGCAATCTCTTCAGCAGTAATATCAGTAGGCCTACCACATGATTCACTATTTTGTACGTAGGCCCAGAGGACTGTTAGGTGGTAACAGTGACCTTAATCAGATTGTTGTAGGCTGATAGTTATATCAGTTATAAGAATCTAGTTGTCAACAATTGTTACCATCTAAACCAATCTCATGACCATAAAGCTTTGCAAGCATTCCAAAGAAGGGAATTCAAGACTGCAGAAACTATGTAATAGGCTAGCCCTTTAAATAGGAATAATTGCCATGAGACAGTGCATCACTGAACAAACATGATTGCTTGTTTACAGTACACTGGATAACATTACACCCTTGAGGAGCAAATTAAGTCCTATATGGTGTTATTGTGTATTGTTATATGGTCCTCATTGACACAAAATGGTCAAATCAAATACATTTTCAAACCAATGGATTCCTTTCAATAATGCTGTTTTTTGTTTTTTATTTGAAGTAAAAACATTTTTGATGTGAAGTCCAAAACACCTGCGCTCTGACATCAACCAAAGGTAATAACTTGCATGCAAACCTGGTAGCACCAGGCCAGCTCTCTTGTAATGGCACTTTGTATCACATGTCTAGCACCCACCAATGTAATAACTTTCCACCAATGTAATAAGCCACCAACGTAATAAAAAATCTGCACGTATACCCAACAATGAAATATTGTTTCCTACCAACGTAATAAACCACCAACATAATACAAATCTGCATGTTTTAAATGTAATAGGCCTAATC
Organism: Alosa sapidissima; assembly: GCF_018492685.1. Lineage (NCBI taxonomy): Eukaryota > Metazoa > Chordata > Actinopteri > Clupeiformes > Clupeidae > Alosa > Alosa sapidissima. The sequence goes on from NC_055963.1 coordinate 25,494,188, forward strand.
CTGCCAATGTAACAGTGATCACCATCTACAGTAAACCAATCTCATGACCATGAAGCTTTTCACCCTCTTTTCACCCAGCTTTGTTTCCTCCGTCCCTTTTCAAAATTGTAATAACCTCACCCACTGTTTTGTTATTTTTTTTCCATTAGTAAACAATATAAGTAATTTGCATGAATAAGCAATTGGGTGAATTTAAAGGGATACTTCACCGATTTGCTTTAAGCTTTGTATCATTAGAAACCCGGTAGTATTTTTGAATGATCGTACTTCCCTCCCTCATTTTCCCCTGAGACGAGAGATATCTGTATTTCTTGCCTGAAAAAATTCCACAGATGACGCAGAAAGGATTTTTTGGCCAGAGACTGGAGACTCCATTGCTAGTTCCGCATGTTTTCAGCCCACCTATAGGGGGATGGGACCTCTTAAGCACTTGCTCTGCAGAAAAAGCTGAGAAGTAACAACGATGGCGGAAGGTAGTTTTTATAGTTAAGTTTTTATAGTAAGTTATATAGCGGAAGGGGATTTTCAAGATCTGGTGTTCGAATCCAATGATCATATGTGTAACAGAGCACCATAGCTTTGCACCACACATGGACAGGGGGTCCTGGAAACCTATTTCAGAATCCCGAAGGCGAGATACTGGGGAAAGGCAATCATCTTGTTTTGCCTGCCTATGTTGTTCCCAACGGACAGTCCCGCGGCTGTCAAGAAACTGTTAACAAGAAAATAATAAGTTTGACATTGTTCATATATTTCTTTTTTAATTAAAAATTCAAATTCATGTTGGTTGTAGTTTATTTTCTAGTTTTCAGTGTTGATCCATTAGAGTACGTAACCTTTTAGAGAAATAGTGATTTCAATTGGGGAAAAAGGTTGACTACATAATGTTTCATTCCTCCCTCCTGGTCCGGATGATTGAAACAGGCATGAGGGACAAAATAAACATCCAGTTTAAGCTATGTAAATGTCCTACAACTTCAATATTTTACAACATATCCTAAATGGTTGTTACTTAACATCAGAAGTCATCTCTACCTGTAGATGCGAGTGTTTATGCAATGCGATGCAGTCGGCAACAGTAGACTATGCAACACCTCCACTGAATCTGAGTCGATTTATCAGGTCTTTGAAGCCAGTCTATGTGAAAATGTAGCGCATCATTCGTGTGATCTGTGTTTAGCAAGTTTGTGGCAAATCGAAGTTTTTCGATGATGAAAAGTCTTACCTCACTATCCAAAATGTTCGCCATGACTAGAAGCTACCACTCAGAAATAAACAGTTCATGGCTATGTACCGTACGGATTAGCATACATTGTTATGGTAACAAAAGAAAACAAAACAAAAGAAACTGGGAAACTATTACGAAAGACCTGATAAATCGACTCAGATTCAGTGGAGGGGGGGCGGGGGACAGAGCATGATTGACAGGTGACAGTACAACCTAAACACCAAAGTCCAAAGTAAAAGCGTTCGAATTAAATGGTGGCGCACGGAATTGCATGAGGCTGAAATATTAAGTCTCATTCAAAATTAAAACAACAGGGAAATGTAAATGTAATGTATGACTTCAAATTAATTCAACTTCTTATTCAATTGATTTCAAGTTTAACGTAATTAAAAATTCAAATGACATTGATTTAAACTTCAAATTAGATTACATTTATTGACCGTTGATAGATTTAAATTTGATACTTGGTGATTTGACTTACATGAAATTTTACTTTGTAATTTACTTTTTATTTAATTTTTGTTACTTTGACCTTTCATAGAAACCCCTTACAGAAATTTCAGGTTTCTAGCGAATAGTTGCTGCAAATTTCAAGGTCATATTTTCACATATACATGTAAACTCATTTGTTTCCCACAAATCACCCACAAGTTTGCTGCAAATCTGCCGCGAACATTTAACATTTGTAAGAGACAGTCACCTCACGTTGACTGAAGCACATTGACTGTGTGGTGTGTGTTAATGTGTGACAATGGATTGTGTGGGAAAACATGGATTTTGAGGGACAGGAGTTCCAGCCTTACTTTAGTTAACCAGTAGAGTAATCCTTTAGACATTGTTTCCCCTTATAGACCCTTTCAACTGCATCAAAAAACATGTGCGTGCCTAAGGCATTTCCGGTTGCACAGAAAACAACATTGAGCTAATGTTAACTTTGGGACAAACAGAAAATTAAAAAACAAGTTTTTAAGTAAATATTTTGTAGAGCATTAAACTAAGCTCTGATTCTTTTTCATTTCTGCATTGGTTTTGAACGTGTTAACATGAAACCCTCTAGGAACAGATTGGAAGGGTCTATATGAATAAGCAGATTTCCCTTATCTCTCAAGGCATGTTAGAAGAGGCAGTATTTACTTACCTATCTATGCAGGAATACACACACACACACATATACAAGCTCAACACCTGTGCACAAACATAAGTGTCTTTGGCAAACAACCTGGGATGACCCCACTGGTTGTTCATAAGTCAGGGAGTAGGAATTACAACCTCAGATTTGCACTCTTGTTAATGTGTGCCAGCAGAAGAGTGGAAGTAGGTCTAAGTGGAGTACTGTGTGTGCATGTCCATCCCACTGCTGATGTCACGAGCAAGTGGACCATTTAGTCAGGAGTCAGGACTGTCCTCTGTGTTTGTGACTCAGCAGTTCATATGTAATCCAACAATTATTCCATTGCATTAAGTGTGTGTGTGTGTGTGTGTGAGTGACAAGACAGCATGTCCATCCCACTGACATCACAAGCAAGTTTAGTCAGGACTGTCCTCTGTGTTTGTGACTCATATGTCATTGCATTAAGTGTGTTTGTGTGTGGGTGTGTGTGGTAGGGTGGGATGGGGGTGGGGGGGTATCAAGTGGGCATCTTCTTTGCCAGTGTTTCATTAGGCCCATAGATGGACACCTCCAGAGTCCATGTCTGACATCCCAAAGCCACTCCCCCTCCAAATGAAGTGCACATGTCAGGACAGACTGCAACAGATACACATCAAGCATTCTTGGGAGACTAATCTATGATGATAGTCAAATGCCAGTCCAGCTGAGTTCTTCAGGTATTAGTCCTATTAGCTGGTGGATCTACAGGCAGCCAATGTCAGGATGGTCAGTGAACCTCTGTAGCCCAAGTATTCACAGTGTGTCCCACACATATCGGTGTCCTGTCGGACCTTTGTTGCCATGTTTAAGCCGTCAATATTCCATATTTTCTGCCTCCACCTCTGTCTTTCTTCCACAACCAGATGACAGAGGTCTGACAATGCCAATGCCTTCTGATCAGGTAAATTCTCGATCATTGAGTATGGGAAACAATCACTGCCTGAGTGATGCAAAGCTGTCTTAAGTAAATGACCAAAGATCTTGGTGCATGGAGAGATTGCTGAGTAATGTCTGACATGGATCTGCCTGTAGTAAATGAATGGCAACCTTTTTTTAGATAGACTGGGCCTGAGCATTGAGATGAATTATTCATTTTCCAAGTGACATAATAAAAGTGGAGAAGAGTCATTGAGACCTTGTGTGACTTTTTATCAACAGCAATAAAGTAAACAGAGATGGATGTGCAGACAGACAAGTGTACCCAAGGGCAGACTGCTAGTAAAGAAGTGGTGAGGAAATAATGCCCCTTGAGCTTACACCATCAGACTTCTTTCTCATCTTTTGGCACAGCCAATGCCCCAGACCACTCAGCAATACCGACCCCAACATGCTGCGCACGCCAGTACTTTTCCACATAATCATCCAGTGACTAGCTAGCCCCACTGTTGAGCACCCTTGCACATCGTCACCTACTCCTGCACCATGCTCCTCTACACACACATGGGCCGTTCTGCAACTACGGGATTTTTTAAGTCCCCAGGATGAAAATGAGCATAAATTTCAAGATTTGTACTGAAATGTTTTTGAAATGTATGTGCAATGGTATGGTACACTTTGCAAAAAATAATAATCCCCAAAAAATGTGATTTAATAACATTTCCAAGTCATTTAATATGTCAAAACACCCCTTTTGGGTGTGTCCCTGGACTATAAAATCCATGATTAAACATTTTAAAAGGGCTTATTCAATGAATAAAAAATATTTTAAAAATGTATTCTATTTAAGAAAAATATTCTTTTAATCACACTAAAGTTCTTTTTTGCCTTTCAACATTATTTATAGTATTTTTTAATTAAAATGCACCTGTCCATAACTTTTGAGTCTTTACCGCAACACTTATGAAATGCCATAGAAAAACATAGTTTCTCAAGCCAAACAAATCTAGTTTCCATGGAAACAGAAGACTTCAGGAGACCACATTGGGCACATGGTTTGACCTTCCACAATCTGTGTCCCAAAATTTGGAGAAATCAAGGTAAAGATCATAACTCCCTATGTAGTAGTTATTGTGTGTCCTTACCGGGCAGCCTAGTTATTCTGTATTTTGCATTACATTTAAAAAATTAATTCATATTAAAATGTAACTAGTGTATATCAGATAGTGTGAGAAATAGCTAACCCAACAGACATTGCTAGGTGTCATTTTTCTGCAGTATTAGCTTAAATGTCCTTACCGCAGCATGTCTTTACCGCAGCACTTTTGCCAGGGAATGTACTTTCAGGATGGTTAGAATATATATGTTTAATTTTTTTAATGAAATTATTTGATAATAGATGACTGATAGACTAATATATATACATAATATTATTCTTGATATAAGTAAATAAGTTCAGTGCATTATATTAAAAGGTGTTTTTCTAACTTTTCTAATTTTCTACTTGTACTGCCAATATATCAACCAAAATAGTAATACATCACATTTGCTACCCTAGATGAAACCTAATTCAACAGAAAGATCAAGGAAAAGCAGAGAAAAAATGATGAACAACTCAGAAAAGCATAAAGAGTATCTGCAGAAGGAAAGAGAGCGTGACAAAAAAAAGAAAGGAAAGTGGACAACTGAAGACTGTCTCACAGATGACAAAGAAAGAGGTGAATCTGAAAATAAGACAGTGGAAAGTAAGTAAAAGAAACCAGAGGGCAAAACAGAAAGTAGTTGAGGCATCAGAGAAGTATGTAGCTACATTTTCATTAGAGATGGAGTGATCTTGGTAAACAACCCCATAATTACACAGAAATTTTAAATGAAATGGTTTTACCCTGTTTTTACTACTGTTTACTGTGTTGTGTTCAGTTCATACATCCTCATATGGGAGGAAACTATTCCTCATTTTGCTGTTAACACTAGTTTCCTTACACAATGTCATTAACGCAACAATGCATTAGCCAATTATAATAATAATTATATATTTTTTATTCATTGAAATATTTTTAAAAGTTATTGAACGTGTAATGTACATATTGCAGCAATATAATAAAAAATACATTTGTCTGACATTTGTATTAACCGTCTGATTTTTCTCCTGGTACACAGGAAATCCTAAAATGTTCTATTTTAACATGTTTTTTTTTTTTATTCATTGAGCATGATTAGAAATAAGAGTTGATTGCAGTGAATACAAAAGTGCTGAAATTGTGTAAACATTTTAAAAGAAAAATGCGTACATTTACTGTAATTTCTCTGTTGCGGTAAGGACATACCCCGAGAAGAAAAAAAAGAAAATCATTAAAAAAAAACATTTTAAAAACTAAAATCTTCACGACTTTTTCCAAATTTGTGTACTTACATGTTTCTATGACATGCTGTGATGGTTGAAATTAAAATTTATAAGGGTTTATTTTCCTCAGTTAGGGAATTCAAAAGTGCCCGTAGTTGCAGAAAGGCCCACATACATCAAACACACACTCACACTATGCTTCTCTATGCTATGCACACACTCACACACACCATGCTCCTCTACACACAAACACACACACATCCATACCATAGTCCTCTATGCACACATCAGGCCTTTGACTGACCCCTCTGGCTGAATGGCGGGGGAGGAAGCTGTCAGCAACCTGACTTAACAACATCTACCTCGCTTCTCTGGCCTGGCCTTGATTTTTTTATTTTACTTTTGATTTACCTGGCAATCACATTTTTCATCTCAGTTAATGAACTTTGGAACAGGCTAAACATTATTTGTTCTTTTATGATTGTTGTATAAGACAAAACCATTTGAAGATTAAAGGTCTGCACCTCACCCAGCAATCAGAACAGTGTCTTCAAAACACTTAAAACCTCGACCAGGTAGAAAACTTGAACCTCGACCAGGTAGAAAAAACAGTTTTTTCTTTTATTTTTATATGTACAAAGCCCCAATAGGGTGGAAGTCATAAAGGCATAAAGAATCATGCACACTGTGACACTCGTAAATGTAGTAAACAGTGGAAACATGATGAATGTTTTGTGAGTGTGTTTGTGTGTGTGTGTCCATGTGGTTGTGTGGGTGTGTGTATGTGTGCGCGTGCGTGTGTGTCTGGGAGGAGGACAGAGAGCGAGGTTAAAGCAACACCAAAGAACTTTTCCTCTGTCGCACGCACGCAATTTGTTTATCCAACGGCTTTGTAAACTAGATGTACCGCATAGCGGTACAAAATATGACCGCCGCTCAGTCCTGTACATCCGTTCCGAGAAAATAAATCACACTTCAATTTGTCTCCATATTTTACTCCATCCCCCACTCTTGAAACTTTTGTGTATGCTTGTTTGGCATGCCTGAGTGTGTGTGTGCGGCTGCACAGAAAGTAGCCTACTGGTGCTGAAAAGGTGAATAGATTGTAGAATAGCCAAAGAAGATGTAGCATTGTTATAAAACCTTTAAAATCTCTAAACAATCACAAGTAGGGCAGTTCATCACAGTTCATCCATTGCAACTGGACTGATGAAAGGTCACTTACACCTGTAGGCTACATTGTATTTGGGAAAAGCAAAAGGTATCAGCATAATGTTATTTATTTATTTATTTATTTATTTTTTTTTTAATGTATTTTTAAACAAAAACATCTCTGTCAGTTCCATGCCGTTTTCAACAGCTATCAAAAACAAAGGTCATTTTTGGATGGATGGATTTTTTGTGAATGTTTCTTCTTCTACATAAGATTTTAGTCATCTTTAGTTCATGTAATACTTTATTGTCAATGCACAAATTAAGTAACAGTAGTCTGAAACGTTATTGTTAATGCACAAATTAACAAACAGTACAAACAGTACAAACAAACAGTAGCCTAGTCTGAAACGAAATGCTGTTTTACATCTAACCAGTGGTGCAAATAACTGACATGTCCAAATGAGCCTTGATGAAATGCGTCGCTAGACTGTTCATACACATTTTAACGGGCCAAAGTTGAATAGCTTTTGTCCGTTATTGTTAGTGCAAATATACTGTAGGCTGATTCATGTTCCCTTGCATTGTTTAACTGAGGTCCATGGCTAGTCTGGCTTTCATCAGACCAAGCTCAATGTTTTAAGAAATCTAAAAATAAATAGCGGGCAGATCAGGCTGGGTTCACCCAGCCTAGTCCATAGGCACCCGATATTGTTTAATTCGATATTGTTTAATTTTCCGATTGAGATATACACGCTCTGGCTATTCTAAATGCAAAAATGCATCAGGGAGTTATGACAAAACGGTAACTAACAAACTAGATCCTAATAGAAAGCTGTTAGCTTCCCTAAGCTACAGGTAGGATTATAAGGTAGGCCTATTTACAACATAAATTGTCAATAGGCTATGCTGGCGACACAAATAAAATCTCCTTTGGAAACCAATGGCTTACGCCTTACAGTATCAAGCGGACTTAAACTGTCATATCGTGGCGAAAAGTTGTAATAACATTCACGCAGCTCCATGAGTCAAGGAAAGCGCGAATGAAGTAGCCACTTCTAAATGGGACCCACTACACAGTAGCTTAAGGTGTTTTGCTAAAGCAGCCATAATGAAATGAAGGTGTCATTGTTTGGATACTTCACACACACGTGCTTTTTAATTTCACAGACTACAACTACCAAGCTGTAATCAAAGCACATCGATTCCCCTCTCACACCCTGCACGCACTTAAAACAAAATAAACAGGCGTCTCAGTCTCACGCATGTATAGGCAAAACTGTATCAGACCGGTGTAACGTTGGTAAATCTTCCATTGCACAGAATGATTTTGTAGCACGTGCAATAAATGACAGTCGAAAGATACAAACAGTGCTGCTATACATTTGCTTGGTATAACCGCATTTATAGTTTTCTACAAATGCAATAAATCAAATGCCTCCATCACTCAACCAACGCTAACGGTAACATTGCCTAGGTCCTTATTGATATTACAAGGTTAACGTACCTGCAGTAAAAACCAAGCATGTCCGATAAACATCCTCAGATTTATTTCGGCTTCAAGAAGAAATGGGAATTACACTTCATGTGAACATCGTCCTATCCTTATTAGATGTTCGCTGCAGTAAATTACAGTCCTTGTATGAAGCGTCCATTGTTTTTTCCAACCCACTTTTAACTTCCAACAAAATTACGTCTCACTGCAACGATGCGCCATCTAGTGGACAAACGACTACTTCTCGCCAATACCGAAAATGCAGCCATGATGATGATGATGAATATTTATTTTGGCTTTCTTTTAATCCTACTGAATTTGTAATTATGTATCGGCCGTTCTAATACCGATAGTATGTGGGTGCCTGTGTGTGTGCATGTGTATATGTGTGCACCGCCATTTACAGGCCAATGAGTGTACAGTCACTAAATGTACACATAACCTAATTTTTTTTAGACCCCCCCATGGATGAAATTCTACGAAACTTGGCATACCCCCGGAGAATGCCAGGTCAATCATACACATAAAATTTGGTGCAGTTCTGAACATCTTAACTGAAGATAGGGGCGATTAAAGCAGAATAATGGTGGTGGTCCCCGGGGACGAAATGAAATTTTTCCGTAAAAGTCTAGTGGGGCTACATACCCACCAAATTTCATGTACCCCGGTGGTTCGGTGTCCCGGGTATCAATGACCAAAAATTCAGGGAGTAGATGACAGGAAAAATTCTTGAATTGTGTGCATGTGTGCGTGTACAAATTTATGTTTATGTGTGTGGGTGTGTGTGTGTGTGTGTGTGTGTATGTGCGTGCTTGTGTGTTTGCCTGCGTATGTGTGTTTGTGCATGTGCATGCATGCGTACATATGTCTACTGTGTGAGTATGTGTCATACGTATGATTACTGTAAATGTATGTGTGTGCGTGTGTATCTGTTTATGCACATGTGTGCACATGGAATGGGTTAACATGACCCCTGGAGGCAAACATACGGAAAAAATTGGTCATCCTAGGCCCTACAGTTCTCAAGATATTCACAGAGAACTGTGTCTGCCCTACCCTCCTTTCGGGGGGTCCAGTCCAGCAGGGGGGGGTGCTACAGATCAAAACGAAGAATGACGGTTCCATGCTATCCATGTGGGGGTACATGCCCACCAAGTTTTGTGTACCCCGGTCTTTCAGTGTCCCGGGAATCCTTGTTGGTGTACGTCACTAAATGTACACATAAATTATTTTATTGTAAGGCCCCCCATGAACGAAAGTACACAAAACTTGGCATGCATTCGGAGGGTGTCATAATGATCCTACACTTTTAATTTTGTGCAGTTTTGACCTTGTCAGCCAGAGATATTGTGATGAAAACACCTAATTTTTTGCTTTTTAATTTTTAACTAGGTGGCGCTATACATGAAATAAGTGGTAATGGGATGGGTTGACATGCCCCCTTAAGACCAACATACATAAAAAAGGTGGACCTCCTAGGCCCTACGGTTCTCGAGATATTCACAGAAAACTGTCTCCGGCCACCTACAGGCCAGTTGGTGTATAGTAACATAAATTAATTTATTGTGTGGCCCCCCATGAACGGAATTCCACAAAACTTGGCGTGCATACAGAGGGTGTCATAATGATCCTACACTTCCAATTTCGTGCAGTTTTGACTATGTTAGGTCGCAGATACCTTCAATTACAACACCTCATTTTTACTTTTTTGTGTTTAACTAGGTGGCGCTATACATGAAATGAGTGGTTATGGAATGGGTTGACATGGCCCCTTGAGATCAACATACAAAAAAAAAATGGTCCTCCTAAACCCTACGGTTTTCGAGATATTCACAGAAAACTGTGTCTGCCCTACCCTCCTTTCGGGGGTCCAGTCCAGCGGGGGGGGGGCTACAGATCAAAACGAAAAACGATGGTTCCATGCTATCCATGTGGGGTTACATGCCCACCAAGTTTCGTGTACCCCGGTCTTTCAGTGTCCCGGGAATCAATGACGGAAATTTGGGCATGCGAAAAAGAAAAAAAAAAAAAAAAAGAAAAATCTGACTAAACCTATATGACCGCCGCTTCGCTGCGCGGCGGTCATAATAACGATGTCCATAGACAAGGTAGAATATGTTGCATGATTTTATGAAAGTAGGCTACGATATTGCGACATCATGCAAGTCAAATTTGTAGTTTCTTATGTCTCATTCCATCGAACTACAGATCCGCTACCCGATCTGGCAAACTTACATAGTGCGGTTATAGCCGATAGAGGACGCAAACGAATGCAGAAGTGCCGTTTACCCTGTTACGAGTTGATGAACCACGGAAACAATTTTGGAAACATTATTTTAAGGTACAAAAAACTCTTTGGTGTTGCTTTAAGGGGAGAATGTTTACACTGTTTTGCACCTGTGCTTTCCCAAAGATAATCCCGAAGCCCTGTCTTGCGCACCGCACCTCCCTCACATGTGCAAGTGTGTGTCTCATCGTTTAGGGGGTGTGTGATCGCTGCAGAAGGCGTGGTGGGGTCTCTTTGATAAAGACAGGTGACAGTGTGCTGTTCTCCCATTCTGTCATTCTCCCTCTGTCAGAACCACAACCTAGATTAATTTGCCACATCGTAAAGAGCTGTGATAAACCTTTGTCTGCTTTTGAAGTCTCTCTCTGCCTGGTTTGTTGGACTCAAAAGTCAAATCTCACTTTTTTTTCTCTATTTGAGTGTCTCCAGCTGTTAGTTGGATCCAACTATTACACGCCTAAACTTTTGGATCTGGTGCATTATTTGAGGCTAAGGGAGACAGATGAGAATGGGGGTGCATGAGCCTAAGACTGGGGATTTCAGTGTGGACAGGGGCATATTGGACGAGCTCAGCCTGGACGAGGTGGCCCGAAAGCGGACATGTCCACGAGGGCCCTCTCTGAAGGAGCGACTGCGTGAATCAGCTCGGTAAGACATTCCATACACTCACAACAGTGATCTACTGTAGTGACCTGTGCAAAGTGCCTTCTGTGCTAATGTCACTAGTTGTTATGTAGATCAGACTTCAAGAGTCTCTCTAAGGGGACACTCAGGGGCGTAGATTTGCGTGGGGACCGAAGGACGTGTCCACACCAATGTAAAATTACGACTGAAATGTCCCCACCAATATTCAGGTCGAAATGGGGGGAAAAGCGCTTACATGCGCTACACAAAGAGTTAAATCATTTCTCACTTCAGTGCTGCGGATCATCTCGTACAGATCTTGTAATGTGCAGTAGCCTATAAGGGTAAATCGCGCTGATTTGAAGTTACATAATAAAGTTACTATAATAACTACCAGTGAGCCGCAGTCTCCGCGCTTCAGCTTCACTCCACTTCAAGGCATATGAAGTGCGTCCACATTCACCCATTCTTCTCTGTTGAACTCCTCGAGGAGTAGGCTACTCATCACACATTTTCTCAGCTTTTAAACGATGCTAGCTAGCCACTATTTGCTGTGATAAACATCAAGCGATTTATAATCAAGCGATTTAACAATTATTCTGATTCTTTCCAGATTCTGTCCAGTGTCAAAAAATGTGTGGGTGTGTCTGGGTGGGTGTGTGGGGTTGCAAATGTGCAGGTGTAGGTATGCGTTAATTTGAGCCTCACAGTCAGGCAATGTGCAGAGAAGGGGGGCTACAGGGGCTCTAGCACCTGCCCTTTTGCCCCTTTGATGTCCAAGTGCCCTTTTGACAAGACACGTTTTTTACTTTTTAAAATTTGTAATACTTCCGCTAGTTCCAACGTGAATATTCGCTAAAATGTCTCATTAATAGTTTGTGAAATTAGAAATTTACAAAAATAACAATTTTCTGTGTTAATTGAAATGCCTTGCGGCCACCAATCCGTGACGTCATACATTCAGTGAACTCTCAGAAGGTGCACGCAGGCACAGTGGTGCATTAGACGTTTGGGAGCACGGTAAGGTCACTTGGCAGTTAGCCTATCTGAACATGCAATAGTATTCAGCTTAGAGATAGAGAATAACATGTTTAAAGTTGTTTCATGTTTAATGAAGTAGGCTATCAAACCCGTTTTAACCATGTCATGGTCCATCCATTTCAATAACCTGGCAGCTTGGAAAATCTAAGGCTGAACGTTCATAACATTTTCTGTTTAGGTTACTATGTTATAGTAGCTTAGGTTAGTAGACCTAGTTCATAAAACAGAGTAGGCAAACCTTTTCTAAATCGTCATAAGCCGACGACATAGGCTACTGTAGTTGTTTAACTAACCCAGCTCCACACGTCGTTCTCTGTTTACAGTAGGCTACATTACGCGTCATTTCACTCAGTGGCCACACGCACCAGCACGTGAATCTGCAAGACACCAGCTTGCTAATGGTGGTAGTTCACTGTGATAAACATTAAAATTATAGCCTGACAAACCAGACTAGGCAATAACATATTTGCTGCCGCTAGGGTGCGTCTAGATTTCTAGGCTATTAAAATTAGCTTTGAATTTAATCAATAAGATGTAGCCTTATAGCCTATGATCTCTGTGTAGACAATAGCCTAATGAAAACTGAAAAGACCTATCTGTCTGTGCCCTGGCTACAGTAGGCCTACAGTACATGCACTCCTATTGAATTTTCAGAACCAAGGAGAGAAATGAGAAAAATGTGTTACAGCTCTGTCTGATATTTACACCCATTCTTCTTGATACATAATGAATAAATATGAAAATGTATAAAATGTTTATCAGTACATTAGACTACTTTGCAAATTGCTTAACCATATAATAGCCTGTCCCACCATCATCATTGAAATAGCATAATGCTAGAATTTAAATGCAAAAAAACAGTGTGAAATGATTGAATAGAAGATTCTTTATTTTTGAGAATATACCGGTAGTTTGTATACCGTCTGATGGAAGGATACAAGGTATCTTTTGAGTTTGAGATGTAGCCTATGTATTCTCTATTGGGTTGTAATCAAAATTAAGTTTTAAATAAAGTTAACACGTTTTCTAGAAATTTTGCTTCATGTGCCCTTTTTTTAAATTTGAGCCCCTGCTCACAGTCTAAAGTTCGCTTTTCTGTGGGATCAGGACATTTTAGTCATGTTCACTGAAAAAAAATAACAGAACCACATCCGCATACGCACATACTCTTACGCAACTCCACTGAACATGTGCATTCTTTATTCATTTTAGTGATATCACGCCCCCCCACCCCACCCAAACGCACACACACTTCTCCTATCCTCTCCTTTACTGTCCTCTCTGCTGCTTCGCCTCAGGTGTTCTCTGCCCAGGCTAAAGGTCTGGCTCTTCTCCTGGCTCCCCGTCCTGTCCTGGCTACCCCGCTACAAAATCCGTGAGAATGGCCTGGGGGACCTCATCGCCGGCATCAGCGTGGGAATCATGCATCTGCCGCAAGGTGAGCTCTCCTTCCCAGCACCCACAACTTCGCCAGTCACTGAAACCGCAAGGAAGCCCTTCCAGCACCAAAACACACTGCCTCTATGCTCCTTGAAACCATCAGGAAGTCCTTCCAGCACCACAACACTCTGCCTCTTTGTTCAGTGAATCCATAAGGGCAAGGAGCAGCCTTGTTAGTTAGTTAAGGTGTCTAATGCTAGTGTCTGTGCTTCTCACTAGTCAGTGTCCAGTAACAAACAGAATTTGTATATATATATATATATCAATATATATTGACCGATTATTTTATGCCATTTTCCCCCTCTGTTGGAGCTATATGCTGTATAGTGAGTGACCCTGAAGGCATGCTGTGTCTGATGTGCTTGCAGGGATGGCGTATGCTCTGCTGGCCTCACTGCCACCAGTCTATGGGCTATACACGTCCTTCTACCCTGTACTCGTCTACTTCATCTTCGGCACCTCCAGACACATCTCTGTAGGTGAGTAGGCCTAGTTTTGGTGCCACTACTGAGGCTGGGGAATAATCTGCCTGAGGAGGTCAGGTTAGCCAAGTCAGTGTCCTCCTCAAAACCCATCTCTATTGGAAAGCCTATCCTGTTTTTTTTTTATCTTGATCATCTCTGAAAATGTATCGATGTTATTTCATAATTGTATTGTTTATGTGTCTATCCTAAACTTCCTAAAGTTTTTGTTAGGGTACAACTATCGGCTTACTGAACTAGTAGGTTAATTTTGAGACAATAATGTAATTTTCTGTGTTAAATGTAAACTTCTGTCTCTCTCACTTCTGTCTCTCTCTGTCTCATGCATATGCCTGTGTATTTGTAATGTCATACATGTATGTGCTTTGTGAAGGTACATTTGCTGTCATCAGCATCATGATTGGCAGTTTGGTTGAGCGGTTAGCACCAGATGCTAACTTCAACCCTAACATAACGAGTAACGGGTCCTCTGTGGTAGAGGTGGATGTAGCAGCCAGGGATGCGTACCGGGTCCAGATAGCCACTGCTCTCACCTTATGCTGTGGACTCTTCCAGGTCTGTGTCCAGCTCTCACTGAACAGAGCGTTTTGATTGAGATCTTTTTGAAGAACCGTTGAACTAGAGTTTCTATAGCATTTGTTATTAATTCACTGCTTCTCTTTCTTTCTCTGTCTTTCTCTCTTTCTCCCTCCCTCTCTCCTTCTCATTGTTTAGGTGGTGCTGGGGTTGGTGAAATTTGGCTTTGTGGTGACGTATCTGTCAGAGCCGCTGGTCAGAGGCTACACCACAGGAGCGGCCACACATGTGGTCATCTCTCAGCTGAAGTATCTATTTGAGATCAGCCCTGAGCGCTTTGCTGGGCCGCTGTCGCAAATTTATGTGAGTTTTATTCGTACAGGTTCTCTCTCTCTCTCTCTCTCTCTCTCTCTCTCTCTCTCTCTCGCGCTCTCTCTGTCTGTCTCTCTGTCTTGCTCTCAAACACACACACATACACAATTATCTTCACTCTGAGACACTGGCAGAACAAGTCCTGTTTCTATTACATGTCAATTAAGATGTCATGCCACCCCCTAATGGGTGTAAAGAACATTGCAACCTTCCCCCGTTGCAGACACTGATAGACCTCTGCCATCGGCTGCCTAGCACTAACATCCCCACTCTGGTGGTCAGTCTGGTGGCCTTGGCTGTCCTGATTATCGTCAAAGAGTTAAACTCCTACTACAGCAAAAAGCTACCGCTGCCCATTCCTATTGAGCTAATAGTGGTGAGTGGGATACCTTCTAACACCTAGTTGTCTTTGTTACATGGTTTATTTGTTGTTTCTATGCACTCATATGATGATTCTTGGATCATGTACCTTCATTCTTAGATACGTTTGCCCTATGCTATGTACATTTCCTTTAGACGTGTGCATATGCAATTGTCATTGAAGGCCAGGAGAGGGCAGTCTTGCTCAAAATTAGGTTGCATACCCACCTGTGTAAACATTTTAACACGTACTAAACCTTAAACATCATGCAGCATCAGTCAATGTCATCTTCCCTAACATGATGTTGAACCAGGCAATGAAAAAAATAAAAACCTAATAGAGATTCTTTTTTGTTTGCAGATAATAGGAGCAACAGTGATCTCATATTATGGGAATCTCAATGAGATATATAATGTTCATGTGGTTGGGGAGATTCCAAGTGGGTGAGTCGCGCACATTCCCACGCCATGTGTGTGTATGTGTATGTAATATGTATGTGTGTGTGTGTGTGTGTGTGTGTGTAGGCACTTATGGGTATGTGCGCAAGTGCATGCCAAATGGTCATATGAATAGAAGTAATTTTGTATGCATGTCCTGGCCTTGAAGCTTTATAATATGTGTCAAAGACATAACAGGAGGCAGGGACAGGAGAGGCCCGTCCTAAGGCCCCCGTGTCTGGCTGTGCTCCAACTGCACTGCAGCTCTGATGGAGAAGCCACTGGCGTCAGCAGAGATCAGGGCAGTGTGCAGACCAAAATTCTGGGAGGGCAGGGCACAATTAAGAGTGAAGGGGTAGAAAAAAACAACACTGATGCACTTATCATTTGTCATATTCTTCATAAGACTTTAGGGGGGATTACTTTGATACTTATAATTAACTACTATAAACTAATAATAAATAAATAATAAATAATAAATAAACTAATGATTCATTACTAATACTTAATTAAAGTCTGACGATCTTCCATGGGCACAACACCACTTGGGATAAGCTCCCCTGCAGCTGTATCTGCCACTCTCATCCATGTGTGGAAACATAGTGTCTAGCACCTCCAACTGGGTTCTTTTCCCAGTGGGTCTCCATAAAAGATCTCTTTGTGGTTATGTTATGACTCCTTTGATAAAAAAGTTATTTGCATCCTTGAGGAGGGTTTCCTGGTCAGATTAGGCCTAGCCTCTCTTACACCAGTAAAGGAACAGTTGTGTGTTTAACTTTAAGAACTTTAACTTTGGAAACAACCTGTGAGTGCCTCTGTGAGCTTGGGGAATTTAAGGGGAAGCATATTGTCATAACGCTTCTGTTAATACTTGTTTCACATTAGAAGTGCCGTTGACGGGCATTGGTGATTCAGTTTGTGTTGCAGAGGGAAGTTGATGTCCTAACTTGATATACATGTTAGTCAGCAGGAAGTACACAGTGATCTGTTAAATGTATGCTATCTAAAGCCAAATAAACCTACGATGGTCATAGGATACATTGCAAAATTGTTGCTAAACTTCCCAGGCGTGGTGACATTGAGAGATAGCCGTTGTCTTGTAGTACAGTAGACAAAGGAGTCCCGTGGTCCAGGTTCTAGCTGACTCAGGCGTCTCCAGCTCTCACTTTGGCATCAATAACGGTCTTTCTCCTTGACTCATCTACCAGTAAAAGATGTTTTGTTTTGCCTCAATGTCTGAACATGTCAGGAATTTTATACCGTCAAGGATTATTCTGCAGGGTTGCTATACAGCATTTTGAGAGAAAAAAACAACACCCAGTGAGTCAAGAGAAGTAAAAGTGCATGATATTTCTCAACCTGTTGTAATAAGCGGTAGGCTCACAGCACTAGTAGGAAGGCTAATGACACGCATAGCGCAATCACCAGCATGTGGGAGTGAAAATGGATTCTTAGACTACATTTTGAATTTCCCCTTTTCATGTAAGCAGTTCACTTTGAAAGGCATAGATCAGTTGGTTGTGAGCCTTCTGCCTTGTTGTAACTCACTTGCATCTACTATTATACACACTTGCATCTGACCTTTCAGTCAGAGCCACATTTAAATCCGGAATCTTACACTGGAATGTGAACACAAAGTTTCAGACATCGCGAGAAGCAGGATCCCCAGCACAGAGGCAGGCTAACGAAACGCTAGCGATTGTTGCAAACGTGTGTACAATGGCAGAGCCGGCGAAAAAGCAGCGAAAACCCTTGACGGAAGATGCAAAGAAATAGAAAAAAGCTTCAGACCGAGCGAGGGCTCGCACACGTATCGACACGTACAGACGCTAAGGGGAGCTTCGTAGAGAAAAAGCATCAGGCTTGCCTGGTGTCCCTTTAATTCATCATTTTTTTTCCTGATCATCAGAATTAGCAAGCTTCACAATTTCAGTGGTGTCATCTATTAACCAAACTCTTTGTGTCTTCCCACCCAGCCTGGTGCCCCCGCGTGTGCCTGACTTCAGCCTGTTCCCCTCCGTGGTCGGTGAGGCCTTCGCCATAGCAGTGGTGGGCTATGCCATCAACATCTCCTTGGGCAAGACTTTTAGCCTTAAACACGGCTATAAAGTAGACAGCAACCAGGTATTACTATTGCCTTTTCCACGGTTTGCTTTAACAGACCTTTTTAGCAATATGTCAATGCAACACACACACACACACACACACACACACACACACACACACACACACATATATGCACACACACACACACATATTGATTCCTTTATATTTTGCAGGAGCTGGTAGCGTTGGGTCTCAGTAATACGGTGGGTAGCTTATTCCAGTGCTACTCCGTCACCTCCTCTCTGTCTCGCAGTCTGATTCAGGAGAGCACGGGAGGAAAGACACAGGTGAAACACACACACACACACACACCTACACACACCTACACACACACACACACACACACACACACACACACACACACACATACACACACACACACACACACACACACACACACACACACACATACACACATTCACAAACAATTACCCATGTAATGGATGTTTATTGTTAAAGTGAAAATGAGTCATATAGTACATGGAAAGCTAGAAATGGATCATGTTATATAGAACCAAGTGATTATCAAAAGGAAGACGGAGTTACAGTATACTGTATGCTGATACATACATATTAAGCACATACAGTACATACTCTTTCTCTCTCACACACACACACACTCTCACACACACACACTTAATGGTTGTGTGTTTTTCAGGTGGCTGGGGTCGTTTCTGGGCTAATTGTGCTAGTCACAGTGCTGAAGCTGGGTTCGCTGTTTGAGGAACTGCCCAAGGTGCGGTCTACCCGTTCGCTCACCCCAGTAGCCCTGACCGTCAGCAGATTTGCCCACACTTTTTCACATCTGTTTGTCTGTCTGTGTATGTCTTTGCTACAGGCTGTGCTCGCCACCATTGTGTTCGTGAACCTGAAGGGCATGTTCAAACAGTACATGGACATCCCTGCACTGTGGAAGAGTAACAAAGTAGATTTGGTGAGGACAGTTCATTCAGTTTTCTATCCTGCATGTTATCAAATCAAAACATCCTTCTAGCTCCACCACCCTGACCAGAAAAAACAGATTGTACCATGCACTGTGATCTCTACTATCAGAAACAGTATGCCTCTTCGATCTGCCACTTTGCACCTTATTGATAGCGGCAGGAATATGTTATTCTATATCAGTGTGTGCTTTCTCGTACACTAGCTTGCCTTTCCATCGCTTATGTGTATGCTTTGTGTGTGTGTCTTTGTGTGCGTATGTGTGTGTGTGTGTGTGTGTGTGTGTGTACGTGCTGTAGCTGATATGGGTGGTGACGTGCACTTGCACAATTCTGCTCAATCTGGACCTGGGTCTGGCTGTCTCCGTCGCATTCAGCCTCCTCACTGTCATCTTCAGAACACAGCTGTGAGTGGCTTTGTGTGTGTGTGTGTGTGTGTGTGTGTGTGTGTGTGTGTGTGTGTGTGTGTGTCTGTCAGAGAGATGTACGTGTGTGTAGGTGTGTGTGTAAGAGAGAAAGAATGTCTGACTCCTGACTCCCTTCATCATTATGTGATCATACAGTATGTAAAGCGCTCTCAGATGACTGAGTCTTCCTCTCCCTCTCCATCTCTGTGTCTAAATCTGTCGTTCCCCCGCCCTCTCTCTATTTCTCTCTCTCTCTCTCTCTTGCTCCCTCTCTCTCTCTTCCAGTCCAAAGTATTACCTGCTTGGCTGGGTACCAGGGACAGAACTCTACCTGGACACAGAGACCTATGAGGAGGTTAGAGCCTTCCAAACACACTTTCATTTCTGCACACATATGTGCTTGTCTTTCTGTCTTGGCCGTGTGTGTGTGTGTGTGTGTGTGTGTGTGTGTGTGTGTGTATTAATGTTGGTTGTGGTTATGTGCGTGTGTATGTAGGCCAAGGAGATCCCGGGCGTCACTATCTTCCGCTCCTCTGCCACTGTGTATTTTGCCAACGCTGAGCTGTACAGAGAGGCCCTGGAGGACAAGGTAACACCCCCCCCCCCCCCCCGGGTCACGCCACATAGCTCATAATGTGTAGCACTCAGCCAGTAAATCAATATGAATCCACATGTATTATAGCTCAGCCCCTCTCTGTCTCTCTCTCCCTTCTTCCCTTTCCCTCTCTTGTTTTCTCTCTCCTCTCTTTCTCTTCTACCCTCTTTCGCTCTTCCTCCCTCCTTTCTCTCTCCCTCTCTGCTCTCTCTTCATTCCTCTTCCCTCCATCGCTCTCAGAGTGGGATCAATATCAATAAGCTGCTGAAACAGAAGAAGAAACAGGCCGCAAAGCAGAAGCGTTTACAAACCAAAGAGGAGAAGAGAGCCCAGAAACAGAAAACAAAAGAGGTGCGTGGTGCTGAAGCATGCAGAAAAGACACACACACACACACACACACACACACACATCCTAATATGCAGACCAGAATTTCTCTATACTATACTTTTTGGCCGTTCGTCATTATACACCACTGTAATATCAGCCAGTGACAGTGATCCACACAAGCTCACGATGCCTCTCTCTCTGAGCCGGAAATAATGTTGGCGTGAGCACGTGATTGACCTCACGTGCAGTCTACTCTATCCATTGGCAGCCGCTGAAGCAGGCCAGGGGCCCTGCTATGTAGCTCATCGATGGGCCAAGCCCCACATTACAATTTCCTATACTCAGCAATTACGCTGGGAAGGTGAGAGAAGCAGTCCATCAATGGCCTCTGTGGGCAGACCTTCCTGCTTACAGGAAGAGACCCCCTCGCACAGATAATGTGGTCGAGGCCAAGGATGTTGTGTGGAGGCGTTAAGCTCATGTTTGCATTCAAACTTAAACACACTCCTGATGCAAGAGCACTGGGATTGAATCATGTTGCCACCCACTAGGGTGTCTCTGTTACCAAGGGGAGTGTGTGTTTGTGTGTTTGTGTGTGTGTGTGTGTGTGTGTGTGTGTGTGTGTGTGTGTGTGTGCATGTGTGCATGCTCATGTGGGACAGAGGTAGTGTCAACTTATTGCACACGGCAATGTGATATGTTGTGTAACATCAAAGGTCTATCAATTCAGCTAACCTAAAAAATGATACCTGTTACCCTGCTGCTCTGTCCGTTGCTAAGCAGCCTCGTTACTGTGTTACAGAACGGAATGGTCAATGTCGCAGCCAACGGAACGGCGCATCCCGTCCACAAGGAGACAGACTCGGTCCACTGGCGCGGCTCTAACGCCGACCTGCGGAGGGACTCGCACTGCGGCAACGGCGTGGCACCGCACAGCGCTAACGGCAGCGTCACCAACGGCAGCGTCACCAACGGCAGCGTCACCAACGGCTGCGTCACCAACGGCTGCGTCACCAACGGCTGCATCAACAAGGGCTTCGGGCAGGAGCCAGACGCGCACACGTGTGACGTGGGAGACGAGCGGACCGACGACACGATATGGGAGGAGGTGCGGAGCACTGAGGTGTCCAGCGGCAGCGGCAAGCACTCCATCATTCTGGACCTGTCCACTGTGGGCTTCGCCGACACAGTCACACTCAACACCCTGACAAATGTGAGCATTAATCAACCAAATAAACATAGCAGAAAGTCAGAATGAAAGTCAGAAAGAAAGAAAGAAAGAAAGAAAGGAAGAAAGAAAGAAAGTGAACGATAGATATAAAGAAAGTATCCACTTAAATTGCAAGAATCTCATTTTCATCCTGAGGGTTCTCTATGGAACTATTATGAAGTGTCAGGGAAAGGAAAGGGAAGGAAGGAAGGAAGCAAGGGGGGGTAAAGGAAGTAAGGACAGGAGGTTAGTATGTGTGGGCAGACCGAAGACTCGGGGACACTACATGTGATGCTGATGGATAGAGACTCAGAGAAGCATGGCAGAGAATAGGGCCAGAGGTTGACTCACTTTTCCCGCCACGTCAGCAGTATGTGTAGCCTGAGCGGTCGGTGAGTAGTAGGTTGACCAGGGAGGACACTGTCCTTCACAGCCAGGCCACCACGCATTTGTTTTCAAAACAGCGCTGGCTTTTTAATCTTGTTTTTCCGCCATTACGCAACACTCTGATTTCTCCTTATCTGGTGGCCGACTTGCACTCAGCGGGAACAAAAACGTCTGTGTGTCTCCGCACAAAGCGGCAGGCTAAATCCAGCGCGGGGTGTTTTTCTCCTTCTGCCAATGGGGGGAGGAAAGGGAGGAGAGAGAGAGAGAGAGAAACGGAGACTAGCAGGTGACCAGAGGGGTCTGCTGGGGACGTTTTTTTTTTGCCTCTTTTTGTCTCCCTTTCCAACCTTATATCCTCCCAGCTCCTGTGTCAAATACTGCTTCCATTCTCTCTTTCTCCCACTACCCATCTTTCTCTCCTCCCTCGTTCTCTCTGTCCCTCTCTCTTTCTCAGATATGCCGGGACTTTGGTGAGGTGGACGTGACTGTGTACCTGGCAGGCTGTCAAGGTGAGTGCTGTGTCCAACCCCTTAGGCCTTTATCTATCACATCCATCACCCACAGGACAGGCTCATACAACTCTCTCTCTCACACACACACACACACACACACCCTTGAGAGAGGAACGTATCATTACAGTTCAGAGAAAAGGTGAATGGTGTGTGTGTGTATACAGTATGTGTTTGTGTGAAGGAGACTGACATTTTCCTCAAAGCTCAGTGTAAAGGTGAGTAATGGTGTGGTTATGTGTGTGTTTCAGTGTATGTGTATACAAATCTGTGTTTGTGTCTGTGAGAAAGAGAAGGACAAAGAGAGAGTCTTAACACAGCTCTCTGACTACAGGTGAATCATGGTGTATGTGTGTGTGTGTGTGTGAGAGAGAGAGAGAGCGAGAAAGTGTCTGACAGAGACAGAGATAAAGGGTAATCACAGCTCTTCGTAATTGTGAATAATGGCACAGGTGTGTGAGCGTGTGTGTGTTATGCTGGTGTGTGTGTTTGTATTTGGGACGGGAGAGGGTTAGGGGTAAATAATGGTATGTTTATGTGCTATATGTCTAGGTATTTAAAACAAGTGAGAGAGAAAGTGAAACACAACTAAAAGATGAATAATGGTGTGTGTGTGTGTTGTGTTGTAGTGTGTGTTGTCCAACAGCTGGAGCGGGGGGACTTCTTCGCTACCTCCATCCCTAAGAGTCGCCTGTTCCCCTCCATTCATGACGCAGTGCTGCACTGTCTCAACCAAAGGGGCAAAGAGCTACCCATCTACGGCTGTGTACTGGTGAGATTTTTCTCTCTCCCTCTTTCTCTCACTCACACAAACATACACACACACACTCCCCAGCCCAAGACACCACAAACACACCGTCAGGCTGTCACACCATTGCCAAGCCTCTTGCATGACAAGGCCTCTCATGCACTGTTTTTTTTTTGCCCTGTGTTGCCATGGAAACAGGAGATTGCCTGTGTTACTCAGCTGTGACCAACAGAGGTCAGACTGGACTCTGCCTCCCTGTGCCCTCCCACCATCCCTCACTCCACGGTGCTCCAGCCAGCGCAGCAAGGCACTGGGTTGCCATGACAACTGATGGGGGTGGTTACCATGGGTTCCACTGTTTTCTTCCCTCCTTTCCCGCCATTTTGATGTTATTTTATTAATGATCTGGCAAAGTCTCCTACCACAGACTCAGAGTCTTCAGTGGGAAAACACCGCTCAGATCCAGATAGTCTTAAAGTCCAACCAACTAACCAGAAACAACCCTCAGGGAAACTATCTTATTATAAATTACCCTCAATTAAAGCAGGGAAATCTCAGGGTACTGAAAGTACTACATGTACATGGGTCAGTGACATATAAGGGTTGGTAAGATGAGAAAATTAAAAATATGTTTAAACCTTTAAAACAAAACATGCCTGAGATTTGCTAAAGTGTATACTTTGTATTTCTGTTGTATTCATATTATTTAATATGACGTGTATACTATTTTTTAACAAAAGATAGAACTAACAGCCTGTTAAATTGTCAAATGGTGTAACCACAAAAATGACAAATATCTAATGTCACACCTCCTTCATGCAAGTTCATGCAATTGCTCTCATGAAATTATTAGTTTATTTTGTAATATCCTATGAGAATATGTTTTATTATATTTATTTCTAAATTTAAATTATATGGGTTTTTCATTGTACTGAGCAAGACCATATGCTATAAACATCTTGTTTTATGTCTATTCTTTGACCATTTGAGTAAAAATGCTTTAAACAACCATTATTACCGGTACAGTGAAGTAGAGTTTTAAATCATTATCCATATGAACTTTTTTGTACATTATTAGTCTTTTAGACAAAATACTGGTTACACCAATTGACATAAATCGGTTACACCAATTGACCATAAAACGTTTATAGCAATAGGACAAGAAAATGGGCAGAAAATAGGCATTAAGGTAAACGGAGTTGGATATTTTGATATGTATTCATGTCATTCATCATATTCCATATCAAATTTCATTTCATAACATCAATGAAGAAACTTGTGTTCTATTTGATTTCAGATCAGTTCTCATACAATTTCAGTCTATACCCATTATTTTCAAAGAGAGTGAGATAAAGGGCCCTATTTTCGAAAAGTCTGGTCTATAGCGAAAGGCGCATATGAAACACAACTGAAGACGCACTGTCACGAGATGTAAGCAGCAATTCCTCTGCAGAATAAATGTCCTTAGGTTATTTATTCAGTCATTCGAACATTATAGGGGGAAGTTTTTGCTGGTTTTTGCTGGTAACCCATTGTCAGTCAATAGTTAAAGTAATTAACTGTGTATATATAAGTAATTAACTGTTTTGTCGTTGACTATGACACCTCGGTGAAGTTAGTTTCACTTTGCCTATAGTTCAGTTAATAGAAAGGTGCAGATGTGTGTAGCCTATACTCTGCTAGGTTTTAGTAAAGAATGGCTTAGTGGAATACCTGTTCCATACGGTCTTGCGTACAAGCAGATTCCTTCAAATACACCGCTGACTAACAAAATACTGATGCGCTGTTTGATGTTGCCCTGCTTGATGTTAAAGGGAATGACAGATGTCCTCATTGGTTTAAAGGATGTTAACCCCAAAACACACCCATGACTGATTAAGAAACATAAGAGCCACCTTTTTGCGCCAGGCACCTGACGTTTGATAACAAAACCACCCCAAATGTGGACTGGACAAATCCCTAAATGTATTTACGCTATTCGCTAGTGACCATGCATTTTAAATTGCTAAATTAGGGCCCAAAGTGTGTGTGAGAGAGAATAAGAGTGAGTGAAAGAGTGGGTATGATCATTTCTTAACAACCAACCAACAGCAGGATCTGCGTTCACTTGCATTCTGTGGTGAGACAAGTTTTCCTTGCTTGTAAGTGGCATCCATTGAGGGACAAGAGGCACATTTTATATATAATAAATGTATTTATATTATTTATTTATAATTTGAACATACTGTTTACATACATCATAATAAAATATAAAAAAATAATTATGGAAGTTTAAATTTAAAATGAAAAGCTTTGACATTTCAAAAATCGCTTAAATTGCAATCTAATTAAACCCTTTTAAAGCTATTGTTCATGCTAAACAGTTAGTCACTATTTAAATTATAAAAATAATACAATTGGCACCTAAAATTACATACTCTTGGCCCTGAATCTGACCAAACTGGTCTCAAACAGAAAAGAGTCAAATGGTGTAACCGGTTACACCATTTGACATTTCTATTTAATAGCAAAATTTGCAGGCATTATTATGGACAACTATGTACACACTTCACCTTTATGTGAATATCCAAACACAGTTTTTACATTAAATTGAATATTTTATTTTTATTATGATTTATAAACATTTTCAAAAGGTCATACCATTGGACATGTAACCTAAGCTTGCCTGGCCATGGCCTAAAAACACTGTTATGTTACTTTAAGAGAGTTGCTAACCTTGACTCATAGCAGTTGGGGTCTTGAAGGGTCCTTCTCTATGACATAGTTTCCTGTCACATGATCCTCTGGCATAATACATACAAAATTGGTCATTAAATGGTGGTTACACCACTTGACATTTTAAGTGGTTGATGTGACAGACACGATTCCCCATATTAATTAAAACATTCAGATCAATGGGGTTTCATTACTTGTATTAAATATAGAAAAGTTCTTCTGCAAGATCATGCCAGATTATTTTAGAAGGGATTTTGGAGAGAATTTCACATTTTTTTCAGCAAATGTAATTATTTGGTTCATGTTTTTGTGGTTACACCGTGTTGACAATTTTACCCAAATTCAGTTAATACTCTTTCAAAATTAAATAAATCCAAAACTTTAAGATTAGGGTTTGATGAAAATTATATTTGAAAATAATTTGTCAAATTATTTTCAAATTTTAACAATTTTAAATGTATGTAACCCATATGTACACAAAAAAATGAGCGTCACGTCATTGACCCACATGTGAAGCCTCATTTGTAGTATGTATAGACATGAGGAGGGGAAAGATAACTTCCAAAATATACTGATCCAGATAGCCAGTAAAGTGCAAATGTTTGTATATTGATACTATAGCATTTTTGTTCATTGGTGCATTTTTCTGTGACCCTTTTGGAATGTGAAGGAAGCTGTGATTTTGATTTTGTTACACATTTATGGGGCATTACTTTGACATTGATTTGTTTCTTACTGGAATGTTTTGTATGTTTTATTGATTTCTTTACTCAACCCTATAAGGTTGAAATTTCAATAAACATTTGCCTTTTTTGTTAAGAGTTATGTCTGAGATCTTTACCAGCAGACTACAATTAGAAGTGTAATTTGCTAGTCGCTGGTCATATTTGATTAGCCTGACGTGGCCATAGGCTACTCAAAATTCTATTCAGAATTTGAGTCTGGAACCAGGGCATTGACACGTGATATTGAGGCGTGTTTCAACTGATACAGGGGAAAAAATGCCTCTGCGCACAATTGGATAGACCTAACCAATCAGAGCAATGAAATAGCCTACCGTGAATCCTGTAGAGAACGAAAACATCCTTCAATATCTTGTACAACAGACACGATAGCGTCATAAACGTCTAGATTCTCTAGCGACAAGCTTTTTGCTGTAAACAAAATCACGTGAATGAATAGGCACCGTTGCTCATCTGTCCATCATTGTATAAAGCCCGCCCGGACGATTTGATTGCTCCGCACAATTCTCAAGTTTTTCTCAAGAATTTCCCGACCTCAAATTTTGTGAGCGGGGTTAAATTCAGGCTAATATCCAGTGTATGTGTGTGTGTGTGTGTGTGTGAGTGAGAGAGAGAGAGAGACAAAGCGAGAGAGAGGGTGTTTGTGTGTGTAGAACCTCTACAATGAAAAAATAAAATCACACACACACACACACAAGGCCATCCCAAATCCATGAAATCATTTAATGACTTTTGTATGACTCAGCCTGCTGGCCCCCTCCCAGGCTGATCACAACACAGTGGGACCACATGGGATCAATACTGATACGGACACACACAACACAACACCGGACACACACAGCTCACATGGACCTTACCAGAAAACCCACAGTCCAACCCACCAACCAACGGGCATGGGCAGGGCTTTGGTCACCGTTTTGACTGCTGTATGCTTTCTTTTTGGTTGAATTAAAGGAGATGATAGAATAGTAACTGTTCTGTTTACAGTGTCTTTATGGATGGCAGTGAAAAGAGTGGAGAGAGAGAGAGAGAGAGCGAGCGAGAGAGATGTTTGGAAGAAGAGTAACACTAATGCAATACTGAGATGGAGAGAAGCTTCAGTCTCATCCCTCAGGGATGGATATTTATGCTCTTGTAAATGGACAACAGATAAGTGGCAATACGATGGGATATTTTTTTGTGTGTGTGTGTGTGCGCGCGTGTGTGTGTGTGGGTAGTTGGACACTGGACATATCCTCACTCAAGCACAAGTCAAGAGTGGTGTGTGGTAGTCTTGGAGACCTCATCAGGATCGGACCATGGACATAGGTGAGTGTGTGTGTGTGTTAGTGTTAAATGACAGTCTCATACAGGAGTGTGTTTTTGCTCTGCTCTGAGTTGGGCAGTAGTTTGGTCTCGTTTTCAGGTGGGAGGAACTCCAGGTGATGACGCCCCCAGATGGGCGTTGTCAAGTGTTGCCAACGCTACAGACAAAGACAAAGAGGACGAGTAAGAAACACACACAAACACACACACAATAACACAATTCAGATCAAATACAGCACCTTGGGTGAGAGGCAAAAGTGGGTCACAGCCCAATTACTTTCACACAATCACTTTCCATGCATGTAGACTGCGCTGAACACACACACACATTGTACCTCTGGGAGAGAGCCTTTGCAGTGGAGCAGTTTGTAGAGGACGGTGAGAGGAATGCAGAGCATGGAGGACAGAGCCAGACCCCAGCCTATGGCCTCGCCCCACCAGGGATACGTATACACCCCGTTATACACCAGCCGCTTGTAGTTCACCACGTGGAACATGAAAATTGTCTGTCAGGCAGAAACACACACACACACACGGGGACTGAAGAGACTTGCGGCTACATAGTGGTCATCATATCCCTGGGAGGTCATTGGCATTAACTACAATGATTAGAGCAAACAATTTCTCTAATAGTGACTTGCATGCGTTTGAGGCTAAAAATAAAATATTTTGATATTATAAATAGTTATATGGCTAAAATATAAAATGTGATATACATATTTATGATTACACAACATCTTCAGATACTGAGTAAAATTACATTATACTTAAAATGCCTATGAGATAAACGTCTAATGTCCTATTTATTATTACCATTATATCACGTTGACAAAACGTCTTCAGATACTGAGTCAAAGTGAAATAACGATATAGACTGCTGATGACGGGACCATGACGAACGTGGCCATCAAGGACATGATGACAACAACAGTGGCGCATGGTGGCTCATTGGTGCTCATCGTGATGGCTGGCGGGGTACTCACCATGCACACTATGGGTGTGAAGTACGACCAGCACCACTTCATGTAGGGCAGAGGATGATAGCCAATCATCCGCGCCACGTCATCCATGAAACGATCAGCTCCTAGGAAACAGATGGACGGCAGAAGGGAGAGAGAGACAGAGAGAGATACAGGAAATGAAAAAAAAAAAAAAAACATTAAACACATATCAAACATGTAAACAAGCTCTGCACTCACGCAGTCAAAGCATACACAAACTCCATACTCCCCAGAAACAAGTAGCTATTTGTTTTTGCCTCATGTTTCACTGTCTCCTTGACAGTGCCACTGTGACGTGTAGTCTGACACGTAGTTAAGCCCACTGTGGGGAGCCGTGTGATGCTTACCGTAGACCCAGGCCACAACCACGCACTCCCAGAAGGCCTGCCACAGCAGGGTCATCCCACTGGCCGAGTAGTAGTCAAACAGCTGGAACACATACATCCCTCCCTGGGAGAGATAGAGAGAGCGGCAATGCATTAGATCTCAGGGAAGGGTTGGGAGTAAAGGGCATTTTCATTCGCAATGTAAGCATGAAGGCTTGATTGAGTTCTGGCAGCTGTTGGAATAGCTTACTGTAACGGGTTGAAAGACATCCTGTCTTTTTCATTTGACTGAACACCACCCATCTTGTTTGTACTGAGGATGAAAATTCAGCTGTAATCTGAATCCAGACATCGAACTCAGGTTCAAATCCTTCTGTGGATCTCATCTCATCTCGCCTGATTCTCTCCCCATCCCTCTCTCTCTCTTTTAGCCTTCATCCCCCTTCTCCTTCTGTCTCTGGCTCACCTGCGTCACCATGGAGAGGTCGATGACGAAGCAGATGGCGCAGCATATCGCTACGATGACCTCACGCCGCAGGCGTCCCAGCATTGACTTAGGAGGCAGCATGTCCATCAGACCAGTGATGAAACCCTCCACCCCAACAAACTGAGACAGGGATAGAGAGAGAGAGAGAGAGAGAGAGAATGGTTTAACACTCCATTATTGAACAGTGTGAGTGTGTAACTTTCTTACATGACTACTTGAGAGAAAAATATATAAATGGAGGGACACAGATATATATATATATACACCGGTATATATATATATATATATATTTATATATACAGTATATATACACACGTCTATATATATCTTGAGAGAAGACAAAAGAGAGGTGGGATTTAATTTTTGTCCATCTTTGGTAAAGGGCATGGTACGGTATGTTACAAGTATTTCCAAGACTTACCTCGCCTACTTTCTAAACTCTCTGACCCCTGGCACACCAAGTCCAGATTAGGCAGTGGGAGTCTGAGGCCTTCAATAGACCCATATGTAACAAAGGCAGACTGAGCTAGCGTGCTAGTTGCCCGTGTAAATCCTCACAGCCCTAACCTTAAGAACGCTTCTAACTGCTGAGTTGGAAGCCTGGGCTTTTAGCTCAGTGGTTAGAGCGTTCGTCTCCCACGCCGGTGTGTGTGTCAAGGTGGCGGGTTCGAGGCCCGTGAGCGGCGAACGGACCGACCTTGTGACACATACACGAATCTCAGCGCAACACACAGCTGCAAAAGTGTTCAGCTGACAGAGAAATAATGTCACTTTTCTTCTGGACGGAGATAAGTCCTTTTGGCTCTGGATAATTATTTGGAATTGATGTGCCAAGGTTTCTTAGTGCTACAGTGCAAGTCCACTCTACTCGCAGGCTGCAGGGACTACCTAACTAATGTTATGTTAATTTAATTTACACTGACAAGCAGAGTGTGGGTCTGGGCGCTAACATTAACACTTGACAGGAGCCACTTTGCTGTTACCTTAGTGAGGCGCGTTATGTCTGCAGGACTGGTGGAAAATGGGCAGGAGGCCCATTAGAAAGATAGTATGTAGTACAGTTTTGTATGAGCGGAAAATGAGTGTGTGTGTGTGAGTGTGTGTGTGTGTGTGTGTGTGTGTGTGTGTGTGTGTGTGTGTGTGTGTGTGCGATGAGCATGGGAGTGGTGTCACCTGGCTGTCCAGTCCTAGCACCAGGAGCATGAAGAAGAAGAGCACGGCCCACAGCGGAGCCAGTGGCATCAGAGTCACCGCTTTAGGGTAGGCGATAAACGCAAGGCCAGGACCTGAGCCAGAACAGAGGAAATCAGAGAGAGAGAGAGAGTTTAACACTTGTTTATTATGAAGCCATTGTTTTTTTTTACACAATTGCATCATTAAAACATGTACATTAAAACGTTTAAATTCCCCACATACATAATGTAGATCCTCACATAAAGGGAAGAGTTGGAGAGAGAGAGAGAGAGAGAGAGAGAGAGAGAGAGAGAGAGAGAGAGATGAAAAGAGAGAAGGCACTAAGATAGAACATTAATTGACTGCTGTCTGCTGTGAGCTCCATTCATTTTTCATTGGCCACCCTGGAGACACGGTGACGCAATGAGCAGAGTGAACAGACCTGTCAACACCCCAGCCGGTAGAGTCGTGCTGGTGCTCAGGGTTTACATATACTGTACAGTACATAAACACAAGTCTAACGCATATAAACAAAAGCAGTATTCGACTACACAAGGGTCAACAGAGGCTAGATAGATAGTGGCTCGGGCTTAACATGCAATTGTGCTCACAATCAACACTAGAGAAGAGACAATGTTCAGAGATGTATCTGGTCTGTCAATAGGGGCTTTAGATTAGGAAGTAACAAAATATGTCAAGTATGTGAGGAGGCTGGCTCACTCATGCTGAGTGAATGGAGCCTTTATGAGTAAAGTCATGCTGAGAAGGCATCTAGTGATGGTGATAGTGGAATTGTGAGATGTTGATATTGTGAGAAGTTCATTGTCGTGGGATACTGATATGGTGTGATATTGTCGTTGTGGGACATTGATACTGTGTGATATTCATATTTTAAGACCTTTATGTTGTGTGACATTCATGTTGTGGGATACTGATAATGTGTGATGTTCTCATTGTGGGATACTGGTATTGTTTATGTTAAGTGTATGTTGTGGGACATGGATATGTTGTGATGATCATGTCATGGGACATTGATGCTGTGTTATGTTCATGTTGTGGGATGTTCATACGTTTGTGTGGCACTGATACTGTATGATATTCATATCTGGTTGTTAAGTCCCCAACTGCCCAAGGGCCCAACTCCCAAGGGCCCAACTGCTTTTTCGTTTAAAAAAAAAAAAAAAAACTTTACTAGCGCAGCCAGCCAGTTTTCGCAACTTGTAAACTTTGTCACCATTACCTCCGTTTTAGTGAGTGTAACTTTAATAGAGTAATTACTGTAGCTGTACAGCCAGATGATATAATCAAGGGTAACGTCAAGGCTTCCGCAAAAAAAATAGGATTTTATTAGATTGAGGCAACGAGTAGTAGGATGACAATTTTCTTAAAAGATACTCTGAATATTGGAAAAATACTTTATTTTACTCTCTATGAAGAAAAACGAGAGGGTCTGAAAGCCGTTGGACCCGGAAAGAGAATTAGTATAGTAGTAAGGGAAATTTGGTCTCTGCATTATCCCAATCCGTGAATTAGTGAAGCACACAGTGAACACACAGTGAGGTGAAGCACACACTAATCCTGGCGCAGTGAGCTGCCTGGATCAACAGCGGCGCTCGGGGAGCAGTGAGGGGTTAGGTGCCTTGCTCAAGGGCACTTCAGCCGTGCCTACTGGTCGGGGTTCGAACCGGCAACCCTCCGGTTACATGTCCGAAGCGCAAACCAGTAGGCCACGGCTGCCCCGATGTGTGATGTATATATCATATGTGGGACATTGATATTGTGTGATGTTCATGTTGTGGGATATCGGTGTGGGGTGCAAGGTCAGTGGTCTCACCGCTCTCGGCTACACGGCTGATATCCACTCCCTGCTCTGCAGCCATGAAGCCCAGCACAGAAAACACCACGAACCCCGCAAAGAAGCTGGTCCCACTGTTAATGAGGGCCAGGACAAAGGCATCCCTGAGAATGGAGAGAGGGGCAAGAGAGGCAGGTGAAGGAAGAATGACATTAGGCCTATATCATCAACCTTTTTTAGTGCATGTTGCAAATACAGAGCACAAACACAGAGAAAGATAGACAGATTGTGTGAGAGATATTGTGCGAGAGAGAGGGAAAAAACACGGACACCAACCACAGCCCTGATAAAAAAGAATGAGACATAAGACTGCACTGGCAACCGTATTTTAACATACACACGCATGCACACATTCCTCACATTCCCTCGGAAAACTCAAGACTGGGATTACAGCTCTTTCAAAACTCAGGCTCTGACTCACTGTTGAAAATCTACCAATTGCTGTGGGAGTGCTTCCATTTGACCTTTTATTGACCATAGATTGTCTACTTGCACACGGACACACACACACAGACACAGACACACACACACACACACTAGCGCACACACACCCTCACATCCCTAACATACTGCTGTGCGGCATAAAGTAAACGTTTCTGCCGTGAATGTTGGCTCACTCCTCTGGGCTGATGGGCAGTGAGCTCTGACTATGCCTGGGAGGAATGCTAGGTGGCTTGAGGACATTCATGCATTCTGCTTCCAGCTGCAATGTAATAGCTACCATCCCATTCCAAAGCAATACTTGTAATGCTCATAGACTGTATACCTCTAATCTGTTTCTATACGTCTGTGTAGAACACATCTGTTAATGTATATCTTAGTATCTACACAGACTTTATGTATTGTAAATACATACCACATAAAGGAGAGTACACATACAAGTCAGTGGAATCTTTTTTCACAAGCTAATTAGTTCAAATGTCTTCTGGGAATATTCATTGACATTGTTAGCACAGGAGATTCTTCCTTAAAGAGGGTCACTTGGGAAACTCCAGAGAGACTCCTGTGCTTGTGAGTCTCATGACAGCGATGTATTCACACACACAAACAACCACACACACACACACACACACACACACAGACACACACACACACACACACAGAGGACTGAGATGGATACAACCACCGATCGCACCACATTCCCTCCCTGAGAGTGAGAGTGAGAGAGCACATTAATTAACTTTCAATGATCCACTAAGCTCGAGAAGAGACAGATGGTTAACTGAACAATAGCCTGTGTCTCACTCCATTCAGGCTATATGAGGAGAAATGGGTGACTCAGGACGTGGACCGAGGGAGGGAGGAGCGAAAAAAAAAGCGCATTCTCTCCATCTGCACAGATTCCGGGGAGGTGAGGTCAGGCCTTTGGCCTGGTGAGATGGATTCTCACTCATGGAGTCAATTTGACACGAGCGAAAGATGTGGAATACTAATGCTTTGCATATTTGAAGACTTCTTTGTGTTTGTATCAAAAACAGAGATCACAAAGTGGTACCATATTACACCAAACAAACAGCATATGGCTCGTAGTATGACAACATCCTCTGAAGCGCTAGCCAACTTTAAGAAGACAGATGTACTGAACAGTCACTGCCATTTTCACTGCGTTGAGCTGAAATCAATTATCCTCCAATGGCTAACCAATCCAATCAGCCTTAGCATATCCAAAAGCAGCGAGTCACTCCAGGCCAGCAAGACACTGCTGAGGGGGATGTGCATATGTACATGAACAGAGAGTGGTAGAGGTGATTTGTAATGCAAACACTGAGATCAGTACAATATAAATGGCATATGGCAGTTTTATCCTTTGGGTCAGGTTGACCCTCCTGGGATAAGGAAGCCTAATCAAGCTGAGGACAATCAGAGTACTACAGCTGCTTGGGCAAAGATAGTTATAGTTGACAATAAAGGCCATGTTATGAAAACTCCTATACAGTGCAATAAAAGTGTCTTCCACTGATATTGGTGTAGTACAATCATTAGTCGCATCATGTATAAACAAATTATGGTGTTTTATACTAATTAAAAAAAGTCAAAACCTTTTATTGACCCTACATGTATTAACTGCGGTGCCCAATTCGCCCGATGAATCATTATCAGATCAGTGTTTTAATCAAAAAGAGAAATGAAGAAAAAAGAAATGCATTTCCATGTAAAGCCCACCCCAGTGTACTAGCCACAGAGCTAAGGAAACTTGCTAAATCAATGTATAAACCTGGGTTAATAGATGGGAAATTACAGTACTATCAATCGTTCTATTCCTCCTCTTGTGAGCCTGTTCTTAAGATATGCATGAGGCCTATGAGGAACACAATAGGGTGACCACAGAATGTATGAATAGGCATGGTCCAATTAGAACCTGACAGCTCCCTAGAGGTCCCTTAAAGAGCACTACCCAGCACGGGTGCCTGGCAGTCTTTCTCTCGCTGAGGGAGAGCGAGTGCATATTGCTGAATCTCGGCATTCTGCTTTGGAAGCCTCCTGCCTCCAGGCCCATCTGGCAGATGACTATAGGAGAGACTCGGCCAAGTACTTA
>NC_055963.1:25534364-25819364 GCF_018492685.1 Alosa sapidissima
TGGAAAACACTGCTGTTCGCTACACTGAAGGTCTTGACAAAGAAATAAAACAAACAAGACATTCATATCTCACCAGAAATGACAATGAGTATGAAAGGAAAGAGACGGACACACACACAAAAAAAGAATTCCACCCATATATTTGTATAACTGGAGTGGTTGACATTGTTACGAGCATCCTTGAGAAGTGGTGTGGCATTTTGTAACAGTACGTGCCCTCATAGAGTCATAATCAGTGAGGGGTGATACCAGAAGACAAAAACAATATAACTGCTTTTCAGAAATCTGTGTGGGTGACACTGCCCTTGAAATGTGTGAAGGCCTGACTCTCCAAGGGAGATGGAGGAAGAGGAGGGAGGGGAGCAAGTGATAGTGATATTTATGGATTTGAGTTTATTCTCATTTAAAAGTCATTGTTTTTGTTGCCATTCTCTCCTGACTGGCCTGCTGCTGTGGCAACAGTAACTCTCCAGTGGTCAGTAGAATACAATACAAGAAACTCCAGGAGGCCGTGGACAGACACAACATGGCCCCCAATACACACACACACACACACACACACACACACACACACACACACATCCACATCTCAAGACATTGGTATGCTTATTATAAAACAAATATATGGAGGATTGTACCAATAAAGGAAACCGATAGGGGGAGATGGCAAGAGTCACATGAGAATGACGCACATACAAGGTGAAAGGGGGTGGCTGCTGGAGAGCTTCAGACTAGGAATACACACACACTCATACAAACACACACACACACATACACACAGACGGCCTGAATTGAAAACAGCAGGAGGTCAGAATGAACGAGAGAGGAAGAATTTGAAAAAGCGGGAGCCATTGAACTAAAGAGGGTTCTCTCCCTCTGTCATTCGCTGTTTCACAGGACTGGAGCGAAGCATCATAAAACTGTAGCCTTATATGGAAAAATATCAGTAGCAGCAGCAGGGAGAGCAACACAGATACAGGCAGACAGAGGAGGAGAAGGAGAAGGAGGAGGAGGAGGAGAGAATTGTGTAGAAAAAACTGCTGGCATAAATGAGATAGTCTTGGAGTTACATGTCTTGAATTTCCCCTTGGGGATCAATAAAGTATCTATCTATCTATCTATCTATCTATCTGAACAGAAGACAGTGACAGAAAAAGCAAGGTAGACAGAATTAAAGAGATTGAGGTAGTTAACTGCCATTTTGACAGGCAGCCTTTTAGTATGTGTCTGAAGGTTATCGCCACAGACTGCCTCTCTGTACCTAGGCTGACAGAGACTTTTTCTTGGGGGAGGATAGTGTGCAGCTGGCCTCTGTGGAGAAAGCGAAAGCCAGCTCCGGTCAGCCTCCTGCCAAGACAAAGCCCAGCAGACTCGCCCCTGCTCTGTTGTCATCTAATACAGCTCATTAGGCTTAGCGTGCAGACAGAGAGATGTGCCTCACAACCCTCAAAACGTTTGAAAACAACGACATGCATGGCCTACATAACCAAATCCAAACTATTACTGTAAGTGCAATGCAAAACAAATACCCTGGCCCACCCGATTAATCATAAGAGGAAAACGTTTGCAGATTTGCAGGCTCACGCCAGGCAGTGAGTAACACCACACAGGTAGACACAGAGACAGACAGAGAGAGAGAGAGAGAGAGAGAGAGGAGCAATGGAACAAGCTGCTATTGTGCGTGTGGTAACTCAACCTCATGAAGAGAGAGCACCTCTATGTGATTTCCTGGCTGCCTTGACACTATCAGGGTCACAAGATAGACCCTGAGAGAGAGAGAGAGAGAGAGAGAGAGAGAGAGAAAGAAAGAGGGGGAGAGAGTGGAGGGGGCGGACGGGGGGCGATAGGAGAAAGGATAATCAGGAGCACTCCCTTCATGTACGTTTATGTGCGTACAATGTGGCTGACTGGGAGGAATGGATGCAGATAAGACACTGGCCACTAGAGAAGTGAACGGGGCAGTGCAGGGCCAGGCCAGGCTAGGCTAGGCCAGCACAGACAGAGGTGGCTGGGACTGAAAGAGAAACAGAAGCTGTGTTTGTGGTATGAATGAACTAAATTAAGAACACAACATCCCTCATAACATTCAAGCTATGTACTGTATGTGTGTGTGTGTGTGAGAGAGAGTGAGTGAGTGAGTGAAAGAGAGATCGGAAGACAGAAAAATGAAGACTATATCAAACATGAGTGACAGATAGGATGACGCATGAAAAGAAGAGAGAGAGAGAGAGAGAGAGAGAGAGAGAGAGAGAGAGAGAGAGAGAAAGAAACACACACACACACAAGCCGTATACACTAACAAAACACACATACATACTCACTCACCAGTTTGTTTGTTAATCTTGGATGCACATCTATTTGGGGTGCATATCTTGGATGTATTCTCTATGTAAACTTATATAAATGTTCTGCTTGGGCAATGCAAACATATCTGTCATGCTAATAAAACTCATTTGGTTGAATTTCAGCGGGAGACAGAAAGATGAAGACAACCAACATGAGTGACAGATAGGATGACACATGGAAAGAGAGAGGGGAGACAGAAACAGAGTGCAAAGGAGACACCAAAACAAAACACTCAGCCAGACACATTCCTTCTGCCTCTCACCTCCTCCGTTCTTGTAGCAGAGGTAGGGGAACCTCCAGACGTTGCCGAGGCCGACGGCGAATCCCACGCAGGACATGATGAAGTCCATCTGTCTGCTCCATGTCTGCCGGTCCGCCTGAGCCAGAGGGCAACCTGGGCCCTCACAGACGCACACGCCACCTCCGCCTCCGCATGTGCACATGGAGTGGACAGGGATCGCCACCGCCGCCGTCCCCGGGCCATTGTCACATGCATCGCTGGCGCATAAGCCCAGCCCGGTGACCAATGGGTGGCCGAGCTCCCCCTCCTCATCCTCATCAGCACCCATCTCCATCCCCTCTACCTTGGAGAACCCAACATCCCCTGAATGGGGGAGAGAGGGACAGAAAAAGAAAGAGAGAGAGAGAGAAAGACTCATTACATATGTTATATATGTCACATTCCTTGCTGCTGAGAAAACAGACATTAGACTTTACATGCAGAGGGATGTGCTTTACCCTTACAACTTTTCAAAAGGCAACACCACACAATGTATGTAGACATAACTGAATCTAAACTATGAATTTAATAGCAAAATAAATATCCCGCCCTGCCCCACGCTATAAATAATATGAGGATTTTTGTTTGCAGGTTTGCAGGCTCTCGCTAGCGGTGAATAACACCAGAATAACATTATAAGCCAAACATTTTCAAGACTCCCATTGTAAGTCCATTACTAATGGGAAAAAGGGCAAAAAGCCAGTCCTCATCAGGCCTGTCTGCATGTCTGCCCTGTAGCTAGATGCAAACACAGACAACGACAGACAGCTATGGTCAGTCTCCGCAGCTCACACCCACCTGCTTCCCTCTGCCCACCAAACTGAGGAATAAAGTGGCTTCTGTCTGTCTGGCCACCTCAACCATGACACACACACACACACACACACACACACTGATGCACACAGCCAGGCACACACACACACCTTTATCTCACCCTAAGGTCCCATAAACAGACACACTCAAATTCATCAGTTCATTGCTGTGTTCCTATGACATCAGTGTCAACCACTCCAATCTGGACGCTAGGAAAGCAGTTCATTCCAGATCAGAGTGGTTCCCATGAGTGGCAAGGCAGATGGAGAGAGAGAAGGTAGATGAGTCATTTATCCAGCAGTACTCTCAGTATAGCTCACATTTCTTTTTTTCAGTTATTATAAGGAAATGCCTGCCCAAGTGAGTAAGCTATATCCACACTGATCACATAGGGTACAGTAGGCCTACCTCTTGTCTATCTGTCAGAGTTAGGGCTGTTCAAAGTCACCCTGGGCAGCATTGCTGAATTCTGGCTCTCGCAGTCGAGTTATCCAACATGCAGTGGCAGGTGCACATCTCGAGTGTGCGGTTGCCTCACCAAGACCTAAAGGGTTTTTTAAGGGACATAAGGTGTCTGCTTCCTAATGTAAGCAGACTACCTTTCCGCCGCTACATCACCATTCTGTTACACTCCGACGCTACAATTTATACTAGTAACCAAGACTACGCCGAGTCTGGCGTTCCACTATTGCGTGCTAAAATCCATTGCGTAAAATCCACTGCCCACTGTTGCCAACACCTAGGCTACAGGCAGACATTATAATAGGCTGGCTAAGTTGTAAAAAATCATGAAAGAACGGCGCTGGGCGTCTTTGCCACTGTAGTTAGTAATTCCAGCCATTCTATAAGAATAGACGTAGCCTATGATCATGGGAATTAGAAAACAATAGGCATGTCTAATAGCCTAGGCTACTAATAATAGGGCCTAGTAATAATAGTATAATATTAATATTAATGATGATAATAATAATAATAATAGTAATAATAATAATCCTTACTTGGTATTTGCTCCCCCACTTCAGGCGACATGTTGCGCTGATTAAATAGCGTAGGGCTAACGTTTAGTCCAATGATTTAATGAATGGAATGATTGTTAGCGTCTCAGAAACTGACGCGTTTTTCAGTTCTTCAGTTTTAGGTTGGCTAACGTTTTCTCTGGGTGGTAACTGTCGTCTTAGGATAGGGTATAAATTGATCGTCGGCTATATTTCAGAATCTGTCAGGTTACAATCCAATATGGGTTATTTTCAATGCGTCGCAGACAGACGTTGGAAACGTGGGACTCAGAAGCAGTCGACAAAGCACTTGAAGGTAAGCCTGAAGAATCGCATGGATGAAGGTTAAAGGAAAGTGATAATAAGTCTTGAGGTGTCCGCTGTTCTTTGTTGATTAATCAGGTGTATCTGAGAGATGGACGTGATGCACGTCGCAACTGTCTCGCTTCATCGGTGGGAATGTAAGCCTCACATCGTCGACTAAAGCGCCGTCGAGTCGCCGGAGCGCCCCCCTACTTGCGCAAGTTCTAGGTTTGTGATTGGCCAATCGAGGAGCGTTCCACCGCACGGTTTTAAATCTACATTGCTGTTAAATTGTATCTTGCCATACGCATCTTGGACCCAGATAAATCCTCGGCTTCTGGAAAAAACTATAAGTTGCGTTGTGTTATTAAGTTACATTTAACTGCGAACAGAACACGATGCACTAGTTGATTCGTGTGCCATTGAGGCACTTGAGAAAAACACGTAGGCCTAGGCTACCCTGTGAAAGATGCCGCGAGCACCCTATTAGAATGTACTGTCTAAAAGGCTGTGAATGCAGCTGTGACCTTGTGACAAGTGATTTTCATTCCAGCATCCTTTCGTTTAAAAGAGCGTGGATGCATGCAAGATCACTATAGATTTAATGCTGTGTTGCTGGGCGGAGTTTTAATGCTCAAAGGCATTTTACAGTAGCCTAGAAGTCTTGTGGTAGAAGCGCGCACACGCCTTATCCAAATGTCTGTTTCCGGCAATATGCAATCGCAGGTTATCTGATATAGCCTCATTGATGTAATGGCTTAACAATCTGCGTAAGCATTTGGTTGAAACCCCGGCATTTTAGCCACACAATGTATATACATTGCGCCTTACCTACCTTCAGGATGTTCTCCCCCTTTCCAGGGTCTACCAAGGAATTATCCACAGACGCTGTTTTGACATTGGGTTCTATTTCCAATAAGTCAAGAGAATGTTGATATAATTATTATATCATAGTTGTCATAGGGACCCTAAGGAAACATTCCGGAGGCCTTTTCTGTCCGGACCATAGTTCCGATGACAATGATGCTGATGACATTAATACCCTACTCCTCTTATCAAATCGTTCATCATTAGCCTACTTTTACCCCAATAATATACATATGCATGTGAACATATTGATTCCTAAAACAGTAAATCCTTTATATTTAGTAGGCTACACTCACTAGGCTACCTCAGTAGCTACACAAACTTGAACATGCGCCAGAAGTCATATTTAATTGTCATATCAAATACATTTTATTCCAGCCAGCCGTTAAAAACACACAAAACACGTAGGGCTGTTTTTGGAAAAAGGAAGTGAGGTTGTTATGGGGAAAGAGAAACTGTATGTACTTGACTTGCTGAGTCATTACGTTGTTGCTTCTTGTAGGTACAGTAGACGTTGATTACCACTCCCCAATAAACTGTGTAGGCCTAGTGAAGTATAGACAGTCCTTTTAGGCAAGTCCCTCCACTCAGCGGCCATATTGCAACGCTTTTTGGGCACATCGAGAATCCTATTCGGCAGAAATGCGCGTGCGCAAGGCTTCACGACACCAATCTTGCTCCAGCGGCGAGTTCACAACACATGATTGGCACGATGTCTTCACAACACACCATATCATTGGCTCAATGTATTCACACCACACCACATGATTGGCTCAATGTATTCACATGTCGACATTTTGCCGAGGAAGGGGTGTGATATGTGTAGACAACGGCCATATTGACGTTACAAACTAACACCATGCATTTCTATGGAGGATTTTTTGAGTGCTGTGTCTCCTCATTAGAAAGTCTCTGGTATAGAGCGTTTGACACAGAATTTCACACACACGTTTACATCACTGGCGCCATGCCGTGGACGTAAATTATACTGCAGGTTATTGAAAGCAAGGACCACTCACGCCTTTCCCAGAATAAATAACAGTTTAATTAGAACGCTGTATTTGATAATAATAATTTGATAACAATAATAATTTAATAAAGATACATTTCATTCTTGCCATAAACAAACCTTATACATTCATAAAGAATCAGAACAATAAATACATATCCAACAAAATATAAATAAATAAACCAGTGAACAGATCAATAAATTAACAAACCAGTGAGCAAACTGCATACTCCTGAACCATGTGATAAACAAACTGTAAACGACTGAGTGAAACACACATAAAACACTTCCACTTGGCCAGCGTCCCTTATGTACCAGAGAAAATAAATAATTAATTAAAATCCCTGACCTTGGGATAAGCTTCGGTTGACTCTCTTGATGACAGGGGACCAATCTGTAGCCATCACAAATCCTGGTGGAGGTCGGTGTGAGTGGAATGAGGGGATCTGCTCTCTGGTTGCCAGGAGACCAGGCGCTGGTAGTGAGCCTGACGCTGCTGGTCCGGGTCGACGTTGACCCAAACGCTCCCGACCCACTTTGGGCCACGGGTCACCGCACAGTCACCATGCAGAGAGTACTCATCCAGCTCCCCCATCCACCCTGTAATGCCCAGAAAAGAAAATCAAGTCTCTTCTTTCCTCCAACACCTGCCTGCTGGCAAGACCCTACCAAGAATGCTGCTGGGGGGAGGGGGGAGGGGTCCATTTAGTCCTATTCTCTCATGTCAAAGTTAGTTATTTCCATATATTTCCAGCAATTATTCCAGCAGATTATGGATATTATGGATAATTGCGGCCAAGTGCTTATAATGTTAGGGGTGACTATAACATTATCATACCGTAGCCATCTGACAGATGATTGTACCAGAGAAGTGCCGTCCCGGCAGCTGGTTTCACTTTCAGATTGCCCTTGTCACAGTACTGCTTTGTGAGATCTCCCAGCGCCTAACACACACACACACACACACACAGGCATGGGGAAATGAAGTGACAGAAGAGAGATTATACAGATTTTACTTGTCTATGTTCCATACACGATTCAATCAGATACATGGAAAGCTTAAATTGAACAGCCCTGACTTTGCCTTTCTTACAGTATGACGAGAAACAGTGAACCATGCTGATGTTGTAATACCTCCGCTTTTTTACTCATTAATAAAGACTGAAAAAAAGTCAGTCTGACCCTCTCTGTGGCACAGTCCAATGTATGTGGTGCTGAAATCCCCGTATGTCTGTAGAAGGTTACTCACCCCCTCTTCATAGGTCCTGTTGTCTGCCACTGGGAAGCTGGTTTCGCCCCCATCCTCCACAGTGTTCAGGTACAGCAACACAGTCATGTACCTGCAACCACCCACATGCAACATCAGTCAGCACAACTGCAATACAGTGCCCCGCTCTCCTGCTCCATCTAGGCTGCACACAGCGACTAAGCTGAGGGGACTAACAGTGTGACGAGGCACTCCGCAGTTGAACTGAGATGGTAATTAGAAAGATTCGGACAGGCTGCACAGGATTATTAATTAAAGACGCAAGGAGAAAATTTATTTAAAATTCAATTCAAAATTGTCTTGGCTCGCAAGTCTTCAGCAAATCCCATTCAGTAGAAAACGTACATGTGTTACAAGTCCATAGATTTTGTTCTTTACTTTAACTTTTTGGCTTGATATGTGTTGCTGTGTTTTCAGATATTGTAGACACAAAACCTTGCCACAATTCACAAAAGGAAGCAAATCATAACTGTCTGATAAAGGCATCTATAGTATAATAAATAGATCTAAGTGTGGAAGAAATCTGAGAATTAATTTAGTATCATTTGTCTGATCTTCTGACGGTTCTGTCTCCCTGCTTGCGAAATCTCCTCTTCATAGAGCTTCACATGCAAGTACACACAACCACACTCACATGCACGCACACAAGCACACATGCACACACACACAACTGCAGGGGATCAGGTGGGATGTGGCCGCCAGGTGAGTGTGTGCCCAGGTTTCAAGCACACACTCACACATATAAGCACTCACGTACATATATACACACACAACCACGCATTTGCACTCATACTGTACATACACACACACACACACACACACACACACACACACACACACACACACACACCTGCAAGGGATCTGGTTGGGTGTCGAGATGTTTGCCGCCAAGTGAGTGTGTGCACAGCTGGCATCAGCCCGGGTCGAGCTGCTGTCGTAGTGGGCATGGCTATAGCCACCTTGCTCATAGCGCACCACCTCCAGAGGCTCACTGAGCTCCACCAATGACGAGGGCAGGCGAGAGAAACGCGTCACTCTGATTGGATATTGGAGTAAACAGAAAGACAAAGTCATTACAAAAAACAAACAAATGCATTTGTGTTCCCTGAAAGAAATATTCACAGTGTGTTTGGTCTTCTGCTGTCATGCAAAAATGTTG
Source organism: Alosa sapidissima (assembly GCF_018492685.1). Taxonomy (NCBI): domain Eukaryota; kingdom Metazoa; phylum Chordata; class Actinopteri; order Clupeiformes; family Clupeidae; genus Alosa; species Alosa sapidissima. Next base: position 25,543,404 of record NC_055963.1, read on the forward strand.
TTCCTGGTGGTTATTCATTAATGGGTGAAGCACTGTGTTGGTGTACTTAAAACACAGAAGTGGTAATAAATATTTTAAAACCAGGTTGATTAACAATAGGAATGTTTTATTGATGCTGAGAATGGAGTTTGATCACATTTCAATTGATTAAAGATCTGGACAGGCAGAAAGATTTGTTTACTATGGGTGACCCTACCCAAACATTTACACAACCTGTATAGAGAGAAACTGTTGGCACTGATGCTTCAGAGCACTTGATAGCTGTTCCTGATATTCTAGAATGCATGGTGAGCTCTTTCGCCCAATGACTAGTATAAGAGTGTGTGTGTGTGTGTGTGTGTGTGCGTGCGCGCACGTGTGTGTGTGTGTTTGTGTGTTTGTGTGTCCTAGTCCTGATGCTATTTAAAATGCAGTGCTTCCTCTCCAAGACGCAAACCCTGTTAGTGTGTATAATGATGATGAGTATATGTAGGGTGTCAAAGGTATTTGGCATGAATTTGCCATTGACGCTGCTGTCAATGTGGCCATGTAAACATGCACACTAAGACAATGCAAGAATTTGTGCTGGAAAGCAGGAGCAATTATGCCAATGCCTGAAATAACAGAAGAAAGAGGTATTTACTAAAGCATACCTCTGTGCAATGTGAAATATGTCCTAGCCAGACTCTTAAGAGTAGCATTGGGCACCGAAACACGGTTCTAATATGGCACCTGTGCCGACGCAAACGGTAGTAACTGCATCGAATAACAACGTGGATTTCGGTGCCTCATTTCGGTGCTTAAATAGCGTTTTTTATTATTATTTTTTTTATACGAGGCATCACTGCATGTCATGCGCCATCTCTGTCTTGCTCTGATAGCAACACATTCAGATACAGTTAGCGAACACAAACACTGGATGTATAAACCAGAGGGGTGCACCACATAGGCTAGTGGACAGTGTTTGACAGCTTGCGTGAGCCATATCGCGAGCTCGATTCTGTCAAAATCTAGCAGTGGGCCTAACTACACACAAGCAAAAGGCTATGAAACAACATCAACAGTAGCCTATACGTTACACAATATCCTTGCTAATGCGCTAACTGGCATTTATTTGAAATGTTATCAGCAAAGTTGTAAGGTGAAAACTTTATTTCACGGTGTGTTCTAAACAACATAATGGCATGGTATTAATATTTCATGTGCATGAGGCCCATATAGCATCACAATGAATATGAAGATCATGTTAAAAGTTAGCTGGCAAAAACATAAATATGTAGGTTACATACCTGATGTCACTGAGCTGTCAAAGAGGCTATGAAAACATCTCCATACGTTATCGCTAATTAAACTCAGCTGACTGGTGTTAGCGCATAGCCATAGTTGCTGTTAAAATGCCTATTAGGCTAGCGCTGGGAATCTAAACACTTCAACACCGACATGTAGCCTAACATGTTCAAAACTATTACGTGTTATGGATTAAGACATGACATTTCTTGAAGCATTTGGAAACACACTGAATTAAGTGGAAAGTAGAGTTAGATTAGCTTGCTTGCAAATGCAGTTGTCCATGATCTGGCAGTTCTATGGCAAGCGGTTTTAACATACCGGTTTTAGCAAACCGCCTACACTGGGTAAACTTGAAAGCAGAGCTTACCATTGTGTGTGCATGCATGGCAAGCTGTTTTAACATTTAAATGTATTATTCGTAGGAGTAATGCGATATTGATAATAAATTGAATTTAACAGTTTAATTTCATGTTCAAATTTGTCTTATCAATAAAAAAAGCAATTCATGCTTTAGACCATTTTAATTTAAAACATTTTAAAAACAAAGTACCGGTTCAGGCACCGGCACCGTTTTAAAAGTATCGATTTAGCACCGGTATCGGATTAAACCCAAACGATACCCAACCCTACTTAAGAGTACACGAATTGCAATCATATAATCGTGCTTTTCCCATTCTGAAGCATTTATATTGAAATTTTAGGAAAAAACGAATATACAGTGATATGCTTCAAATTATACTTTTAAATTTTAGGCCATACCACCTAGCCCTAGAGTGTGTGTGTGAGTGTGTGTGTGTGTGTGTGTGTGTGTGTGTGTACCTGGTCCTGATATTCTGTAGTGTGCGGTGTGCTCCGTGCCCGAGGTGCAGGCGTGTGTATGTGCTCTTGTGCCGCCGCTGAGTCCACTTGTCCCAGTCTGACCCTGCAGCTCCATCTCTCTGGAACACACCACAACTCAGACGCCTGAACTCCTGCAGAGACAAAACACCTACACGCATGTGCACACACACACAGTACACCCCACACCACACACACATGCACACAACAAAGACATACACATAAGTATAATGATACAAATCACACCCATTCTTGCATAAATACACAATACACATACACACACACACCCACCCATCCATACACACACACACACACACACACACACACACACACACACACACACACACACAATAACGCAACCCACTCTGAACTCTGAATGTGTATTCCGGTACACCTAAGTTATTTTTCCCTCTATGTGCGTTACTCTCGGGTCAGCGGCTGCTTGTTCACTTTTTCCCCTCCGGAACCGAACCCCAGCAGGCCACAGGCCACACAATGGAGCCGGGGGGGGGGGGGGGGGGGGGGGTACCGGAAGGGGGACCTCGCATATATGGGGTGGGGGGGTGACGTGGCGAATGTGCCTGGGTTTGAGTGTGTGTGTGTGTTTGTGATAATGGGTGTGTGCGTATGTGGGGGGATCCTAGGGGGCTAAGATCTGGGCTACTTCCCCACCCAAACAATGAGATTTTAATGAGTAATGATGGGGCAGGTCCGGAACCTGAAGGCTGGGTATTATGTCACTGCGTGGGATCAAAGAATGCATGCACACTCACGCATGCACGCACGCACACACGCACACACACACACACACACACACACACACACACACACACAAGACTATATACACATACAAGACTATACACACACACACACACACACACACACACACACACACACACACACACACACACACACAAGACTATATACACATACAAGACTATACACACACACACACACACACACACACACACACACACACACAAGACTATACACACACACAAGACCATACAGACTCTCATATCTTCACACACGCACGCACGCACGCGCACACGCACACACACACACACTCTTCCTCTTACCAGCTGGGTTGCTCTCTAGGCCAGAGTGGATTTCCCGGAGGTTGTTCGCGCTGAGCCAGGATGCGTCATGAGAGTGTGACAAACTCAGAATCTGAGCAACAAAAACAGAATACACATTTGCCAGAGCCCAAAGTAGAGTCAACCACAGCCCATTCACTGGAGTGCTTAAATTACAATCGTTATAACATTATTCTATGGACTACACACAATATTGACAGCTCAGCAGAGCCTAACATGCACCTGGACACCGACATGCGCCTGTGACCACTGTGCTTAAGCCTTTCCTACGTTACATTGTCATTTAAGAGATGCTTACATACAATTAGGCTTGTAGTATGTATGTTAAGACCTTTTTATTACCAAGTGTGCTCCCTAATTAACTGCCTAGCATTCAATGGATGCTCACTCCAAGCTGTGTAAAGTTCAACAGGAGCAGCTGAGAGAATCATGCCTCACCTCCTCTCTCTGGAGCAGGCCGTCCTGGTTGAGGTCCAGCAGGCTGAACAGCTCCTCCTGGCTGAGTTGGTCCTCTGGTCCGTCTTTGGTCTCTGCGGGCGAGCTCTGCGTCAGGCCCTTCAGCTGGGCCAGCTGCATCACCACGCTGCTCTCCTCCACAGACAGGAAGGCCGGGATCTCTAAAGAAACAGACGCATTTTAGCATAACCGATTAGCGGTAACTTTAGAGGTGCAGGCTGGTTAGCATTAGCGAACATTAGCACAGCTCAAAAAGCATCATGCTGACAATGTTGAGTCCAAGACCAAATCTCACAAACGAGCCAGAAAGCAGGCTATATAGAACTGAGAGGGCAACAGTCACACAAGCAAAGTATGATACCTGAATGTATCAGCCACACACAGAATTTAGAATAGTAATTGTATTGCTATTGCTAATATGGCTGCCCAATCTGTGGGCACTTGTCTTTCTGTACATTAAAAGAATATTTCCATGGGCCATACTAAGGGAGTTGCAACTCAGCTAGTCCAATCCAAAAGTTCAAACAGTTCTGAATACAAGTATTGCACAAAACACCAGTTAGAAGCATCAAGTCAAACAGTCAAAACTGTCAAACCTGCTTGAAGATGACACACACACACACACACTCAGGTGTCAGTCAGTGTTAATCAACGTCACAGTAATCAGGCTTGTCAGGCTTGAGCACTTGCAACAGGCAGGTATCAGGGATCAGAGGCCCAGTCTGAACGACCTGCGATGTGGATCTCTTTGGCTTAGGTGGATCTTTGTGCTCCCCGCCTGAGTGCGTCAGAGTGAGAACGCCTGGTGGGATTACAGGGCCTTGATCTTTTGTGTCGAACCGAGCACCGGAGACGAGGTATTAAACTCTGAGGTGAAACAGAATAGAGGGAACATCAGTTATCATCACATCATCAGTGCTAGTGCTGGGCATACTTGATCAATAAGGGCTGGCTAAGAGCATTTAGCAAAATCCATTTCATGATCACTTTTGTTGATTGTTGCTGATTACATTACTGTACAATCTTACAGCCATGCAGTCCAAGTGTTTGTCCCAACACTTCAAGTCCCACAGTGCGTGGAAGCAGGTGTTTACATGTAAACAGTCGCATAAGTGATTGTGGATATGGGTTTAATGAGTGTGTGTCTTCTCCCTGGGGCTCTGTGTGTGTGTGTGTGTGTGTGTGTGTGTGTGTGTGTGTGTGTGTGTGTGTGTGTGTGTGTGTGTGTGTGTGTGTGTGTGTGTGGAGGGGCCAGCCTGGCCTGCTTTGGCCACTTCCTAGGTGCTAATGAAGAGGGGCCCCCAAATGAATGGGTCACTCTGAAGGGCCCATTGTTCTAGTGGGTGGGAGCCGATGATTTGGGCGAACTTGAGTTTCACTAGTGAGTATCATCGCACATTGTCCTTACTGTCTCTCTCTCTCTCTCTAGGCTGCCTTGAGCATGTGCGCGCACACACACACACACACACACACACACACACACAGCTAATGAAATGTTTCCGGAAAGGCAGCTGCTGGCTACTGTCCTCTAGTAAAGTTTTCATTTGCTCATTAGGCTGGTGAAATTATGTGTGACGTGGGGGAGGGAGGATGAGGGGGGCTTGTATTCCCTGGGGCCACGGGAAGAGACAGGAGAGGAAGTAGGCGCTGGTCTGGGCAGAAATCAGGTTATTCTCACAGCAGGAGAAAAATAACACCTTAACGTCCCACACACAGGCTCAGACACACAGGCTTAGACACTTAGACACACACACACACACACACACACACACACAGAACTCATTTGAATATTAAGCCAAGTCTGCTGAACTACAAGTACATGATCCATATGTGTTATTCAATTAAGCTCAGTCAGCCACTGGTACTATTTAATGTGTCCTAATCCAATTGACTCTTTAACAGAATACTAGATGTTCTCAAACACGGCAATGCCCACAAGAAATGGAAATACAACACAGGATGCATTGAGCAAAAGTCATCCCCTCACCGCTCACAACACACACACATCAGATACCGGAAGGCCCGCCCATGGAGAGGTGACCACTCAGAGCCCAGTATATATACACCTATCCAGGCACTGCCCCTGCCTGCCACAGAGGACTATCCCCACTAACACACAGACACACACACATACAGCCTGCCCCTGGCTTCTCCTGCAGGACCTTTGGATATGTACGTGTCTGCACTACAGCTGTCCCTACTGTCCCTGCTGTTGCTGCTGTCTGGTCTCAGGCCGGTCTCGGGGATGGCGCTGGACGGGGGTCAGTGGGAACCGCGGGCGTCCTCGCGCTGCGTGCCCATACCCAGCCACATGGCGCTGTGTCAGGGCCTGGGCTACGGCAGCATGCGCCTGCCCAACCTGCTGGGGCACGAGTCGCCAGGTGAGGCCGTCCAGCAGAGCGCCAGCTGGCTGCCGCTGCTTGCCCGCCAGTGCCACCCGCACGCCCGCATCTTCCTTTGCTCGCTTTTCGCGCCCGTCTGCCTGGACAGGTAAGAGACCATCTCTGTGCCATCTTACACACACACACACACACACACACATGCACATACACACACACACATGCACACACACACACATGCAGATGTGCACACACGCACACACACATTTTTCCCGTACCGATAAGCAGGATATGATATGAACTCTGAGCTCTTAATATGAAATTACACACACACACACACACACACACACACACACACACACACACACACACACACACACACACACACACACACACACACACACACACACAGATATTCAACCCACTATAAAACTAATACCCAGATGAATGAATTGCTTAAGTGGGTATGAAAAACGGTGCTTACAGACATACAAACATAGACAGACATGATTTCTACATGTAGCATACAGTTTACTTTGTTGCTATGTTGAACTCACTCATACAAAACATGGGCACTCACAACAAAATGATCTTTTGGCCACTAACAAATAATATGATGCACTGTTTGAGCTAAAAAGAGTAATGTCCTATTTCCTATTGAGTCTTCCTATTTGTCTGATATGTTCATATGCTGTGTCATGACAAGCTCTCAACTGAAATGTACAGTCAGTCACCAGCTGATATTGTCTCTTAAGTCAGTCCTTTGCCATTTTACAAATATACTGGAAAGAATATTTTAATGGTAAGTGATTAATATTGAATTTCATTTACAATTATATTAAACTCTGGAACTACATGTTAACGTGTGGCAATCGAGTGAAAACAAAAGTAAAAGAGAGTGATCCGCACACCATATAGCTCCCATGGAAGGTTTTTTATTATGCGTGCAACGTTTCGAGCTCTCTTTTACTTTTGAACTATTTCCTCTGAACCAGCACCCATCCGAAACGGTGAAAAGGGATGTGCGCGGTCACACGTTTACTTAATCGAGTGAAAACAACAATGTTTGTTTACACACTTCCAAATAATACATAAAAAGACAAAAGACATTTCTGATTTCTGATAAGGTGTAGCCTTTTCTTTTCCATCTCAATACCATTGCAAACCAGATGGATCAGACTCTAACCTATTTTCCCTGGTCCTCATCCCTTCTTATCACCTCTCAGGGTGATCTCCCCTTGTCGGAGTCTTTGTGAGTCTGTGAGGGACAGTTGCGCTCCCATCATGAACTGCTATGGCTACCCCTGGCCACGAATACTGCAGTGTGACCAGTTCCCCAAAGACCATCTGATGTGCATCTCCTCAGTTTCACAGACAAACAGCACTAGTACCGGACGATGGGGTAAGTTAAACGCTAGCATATATGTTCACAACATAAAAAACGCAGCCTATGACGCCAAGCATCAATCAATTAGAGTGAATTTAACTATCCATACACATACTCACAGCGATAGCATGGCAGTTACACCCTATGTTGTCTTCTATGTGTCAGCCATTCCCCAGGCCAGCTGTAAAGACTGTGAGCTACAAGAGACAACCTCACCCAAGGAGTTGTTAGAGATTTTTTGCAGAAGTGACTTTGGTAAGTAATGGTTCCCTGCCTCCCTATCCTTAGGATTTTGTTCACTTTTTACTATTGCCTTTTTTTTTAATGGTCATATCAAATCCTATAGTCACCACCAAAAGTTCATGCACACTGTCTGAAGCCTAAATATCAGTTTTTTCATAACATTTCTTTCTCCTCCTTCTCATCTTATCTCCCTTGCTTCTCCATCCTCCCAGTGGTGAAGCTGCGTCTGACCAGACTGAACTCCAGCAGCTCGGCGGTGGCCAGATTCTCCCTGGGCTCTCGGCTAGAGGTGCTGAAGCACGGGCCTCTGCTCGGGGGGGAGATGCGTGGGCGCCTGTCCCTCTGGCTGGAGCGGGACGCCACCTGCGTGGGCAACCTGAGCCGTCACCACCCTGACGGGGGCACATTTCTGGTGACGGGCACCGTAACAGGCAACAGACTGTTGGTCAACAAGGCCTATGGCTGGTCCAAACGCGACAGGAACCTAACCAACGCTGCCCGCAAGTGGAAACGCCATCGTTGTAGGGGATAGGGGGTGGGAGGAGAACAAGCTTTTCTTTTTTTTCTTTCATCTCCGAGGAAGGAGTGGGGGCATTTCCCACCTGAAGTGCCAAGAAGCAGGCCCTAGAGGGCGCTGCTGCAGCAAATGAAACTTCAGTGATGTACATAATATTTGATTGAAAGTAAAAATATGTTGTTTTGTTTTTATATGAAAACTAGAAAGATTTGTAATAATTACAATAAATACTTTTTTATAAACGGTCTGAGTTTTGTGTTTATGAAACAGAGCATGGCTGATGAATAGGCTTATAATCCTACTTTTCCATATTATGACACAGGAGTAGCCTTGGGATAGCAAGTAATATGGGCATTTCATTGAAGGAATTAAAGCAAATCATCTCACCAAACAGAAGGGGTTTCAAACTTAGAGTCCGCATTTCATGGGCTCGATCATCTACCAGAGATACTCTCTGCACATGGCCCACCTAAACAGATGCATGCAAAGAAAAGGGTGATATGATATTAGATGTAGAATGTCTTCTAAGAGGAAGTGTTTTTAACTTCATAAACCACACTCCCCAACACAGGTGCTTTAGTTATCTGTCACAAGTTTTATATTCATAGGCCTATGTTTTGTTTTTCAAAATCCACCATGCATGTTTAATATTAGCCTATAAACTGCATGTCCTCACCCTAATTCCCTCTAAGCGTGGAAGGCGATATGACTGTCCAAGGTTCAGTTCTGAATCGGCAGGAGGACGAAAGGGATGTGAATCAGAGGGAGGATGATGGATGTTGCTGCTAGGTTCCGTGGCAGATTCCTCTACTGATCTAACTTCTCCGTTTCCAGTGTTGTAGTGTACGTACAGGAGTAGACCAATGACGTTGATTATGTACAAATGGAAGAAGACCATTACTACCACAAAATACGCACGAGAGCATACGTTACTCTTCTGAACATTAACCCGATACGGTGGGTGCGGTAGACGGGCATGTAGAGGTATCCCATCCCCGCACGAACTGGGCGAGCTTTCCTCAAATTCCATCATTCTCGTGGTAGTCAAAACATATCTAAGAGCATAAAACGCATGTGAATTAGCTGCTATACTCCGTTGTCTGCTCTACAGCTTATCAAAACGAATAACGGCACAGGTGCCACTTCCCTTCCCAGACGTTGACCACCAAGCACAAACATCGGCTTTTCACTTTAAAAAGCGTGGAATCAATCAGAAACCATTTATTCTACGCCCACTGACCCTACTGTTTTAAGACAGCCTCGTCTACTTAACTGTCATACAGATTAAATTGCAGCAGAGTGGGAAATAAAACGGCAAAGGCTAACACCGATTCGTTGGCTAATACCCATAGCTATCTAATAGCCTACCACAGTAGATTTGACAGGACATTTTTTTCTGCATAGGGCAGCAGAAACTTCCGGGTCGTTAAAAGAGTTGCTTCTAAATAAAAGCAAAAGTCAGTGGGTTAAACATGAAAATATATATTTAAATACCAATAATGAAATGAAAAATAAAGAAAACTTTACCATAACTGAATTCAGATGACTGTAATATTTTCTTCGATTCAACGCAGACAACATATGCGCCGGAAGTAATAAAGTCCCTTGAACTATTAGAATTATGTGTTGAATGTGTGTGTTTAGTTCTTACTTCATAGGATAACGTCGTTTCGCTCATGACTGAAAGTGTAGATGTCGGTAAGCGTATCTGTTATAACAGCGTATGGTGAGTTTTTTATGTAGATATTTTCCTGACGTCTGTAGGGCTTGAACTTCAGCTAGCCATTTGTTTTGATCAACGTTGGTGGTGATGCTGCTGCTTCTGCCAACGTTATGCAAACGTGACGATAACATATTCCGTTGAATTCTGCATTGTTTGATCAAAGGTAGGTGTATACAATAATAGACAAAGGTTTTAAGATCATGACAATTCAATACACAAGACTAGCTTGGCAGGTTACTGACTGAATGCTTATCAGGTTTTCATTTCGTTGCCTGCCTGCACTACACTACTACATGACATGGTGGCTTGTAACTGCATTACATTTTTCTTCGGAAAACAGTTGTGTGTGAAGGTTGCCCCCCCCCCCCATAACAGTTCTTCATAAGGACATGTTCACATTAAATGTTATGGGGCTAGATGATAAGTGTTCTCTTGTCAAATAGAGGGGTAGGCTAGCCTAAAAATCTAGACGCACCCTAGCGGCAGCAAATTACATTTGCTTCCAGGCTACTTCACATTTAAAAAGCATACTAGGATAAAAGACCAATTCAAAGTCAAGTTCTCTTGAGAAGTGTTGGGAAACCACCGCTGGTTAAATATTGACATTTTAACAACCAGATGTCAAATGCAAATGTAACGACAGGTGTGTGAAACTCAAATAACAGAAGAGGAAGTATAAAAGTAATAAAAACCGCTACTATGTGATACCTCAACCTCATGGCCTTTTGTTAACTGTCAATGTTGTACAAGTTAATTTTGTTCATCTGATGGTATCCACTCAGTAGGCCTAGAAATGAGTAAGCAAGCTCAATCACCATACAGAGTACAGTACATCTCTTCTAGCTCTGACTACATATGCACAACATCCAGGGCGTGGACATAGCCTTACTTCTTGTACACTCTAATGTTTGAATTATTTGGTCTTTAGCTGATGATACATGGGGCAACTTTTTGACCAACCGTCATTATTGTGGTTCTGGCATGTTCCCATTGATATTGGGCAACAATTTATTTTCTGGAGAACTTTAATCATCAGTAGACAAATCGTCATGATCATCCAATCAGAATAAATGGAACTGGTTATGTGGTGGCCTAGCAACAGTGCTCAAAAAGTTGCCTCATAATCACCTTTGACAACACAACTGAAGAGAGGTTTGAAGTGTTGTTCATTTGACATTTGATAAGATATGTCCTAATAGAACTTCAGTGGTCACAAACTGAAACATTTTTTGTCATTTTGTTTTCTTTACTTTTAAGGTTACATAACAATGCCTTACTTAAGCTCAGATGAGACGGTTAAGGAGCTGAAGAGGGCTCTCTCGAACCCCAACATTCAGTCTGACCGTCTCCGCTACAGGAACTATATCCTACGTGTAATCAGGTGAGAAACGTGTTGTTGCAGTATTGGTGATCTGTAGAATATTGTCAGAGAGGATAGATGTTACCTGTTACTGCACCAACACTGTTTGAGTCTCAATGTTCTGAAGTGATGTGCTTGAGATGTTTTCTTAGTATCCCTTGTGTCCACCAGAGGGCAATATCCCACAAAAATAACTTTAAAATGCAGTGTATGGTATGATTTTATAGATGAATTTATGGATCTAATTTTATGGATTGGCTGACAGAGAAATAATTTGTTTTATTAATTATTTTATAATTTCACAGTTACTTAGTTGTTGTCACTAAATGTTTTATATTTTTATATATATATTTATATAGATTAAACCTTGATTTACAAAAGCTTTATTTATAATTATAGTTACATAATTAGGATGAACGCATGAATGCTCCATGACCTTCACTATTTAGGCTACAGCAGCACTTTTCTCCTATGTACTTTCATATTATTATGCGTGAGTTATTGTAACAGTGAAATTCTGACAATGTTGATGGGTGTCTTCTTTGACAGATCCATGACACAGGGCCTGGATGTTTCCGCTCTCTTCATGGACATGGTGAAAGCCAGCGCCACAGTGGATATTGTCCAGAAGAAACTGGTCTACCTGTACATGTGCACCTATGCAAGCCTCAAACCAGACCTGGCCCTGCTGGCCATCAACACGCTCCGCAAGGACTGCGCTGATCCCAACCCCATGGTGCGGGGCCTGGCCTTGAGGAACATGTGCAACTTCAGGTCAGTTAAGGCAGGGATCTCCCAAACATAGATGTGCAAATAACCCTTATATAATGCAGTGTCATTTTAACATGTAGCAAGTGCATACAGTTTCATGAGACGTTTTTTTACCGTAATTATTGAACCTTTTTGAACCTCACAAATTGACAGAGAAGAACAAACGTCTCCAACTAAACCACCTAAGATCCTTGCGCCTCTCAACTTTGAATTGCTTCCTTCAATTCCTCCTATAAACAGGACTTCCATGGTGATAGACAATCTGGAAAAGTCATGGAATTGTAAAACCCCATTTTCCAGGCCTGGAGAAATCATTGAATTCAGTAAATTCATTGAAAGTTTTGGAAAAGTCATGACATTTCCTTTTGTCATACTAGGGATATATGTAGGAGGTAGCAAAGGCTACATCATGTCACAGACTGTGATTGCTTCCTTCCTACTAGATGTAGAATTGTGGGGAATGGGTGCCGCCAGGCCATTTTGCCAGGGATGTTTTAAGTGTATTACCGCATTCAGTCGTCGGAAAAATGGGGTGTCGGAACAATGAAGAGCCCCCACTGAGGTGACTGCCTCATCTAGGCTTACAGGTTGCTGAAGGAGAGTACTTCATCTAGCTAGCAAGTCGAGCTCAGTGATTCTATGCTTTCGTAAAAAGGCACTCTAATGCAAGAATTTCCCAGGCACATCTTTACAAAATATGACAGCTATGTAAACCTGGCTCTTACCCAAAAACACCAGTGTGTGCAATGCCACTGTTTGAGAACCATTGCCTCCACTCACTGAAGGGAAGCCTAATATTCTATGTTGGAAATCTGATCAGATACATTTCAGTTTTTTAAAAGTATGTTTGAGTGATATAGCCATGTCCACTTCAGTTACGTCAGTTAAATGTTTTCATGGTGATGGTGGATAATAGGTAGGGTACTGTTCAGAAGTCACACGGCGGATCATGCATACGTGTTAGGGCATAGGGTATTTCTTTTTATTTTTCCACTGCAGAGTTCGGGCTAAGCTCTGAATGTTTTCAACTATTGGTGATGCGCCTGGTGGGGGAAATAGCACATTTATCCAATCTTGTTGAAGTCACATTACATAATCAGCCGTAAAGTAAGCAATTATGGACTTATAGTCTGTCAAAAGCCAATGTCATTCAAGGTCATTGAAAAGTCATGGAAAGGTTTTGAAATTTTGACAGTGAAAAAGGGTGGGAATCCTGTATAAATTACTCCAAAGACAGTTGAAAAGAATCTGACATTGTAAGCATCAACATAGTAGGCTACCATATGATTCATAGCAATTTCGCTTACATTTGTAAGGTAGCACAAATTTGCACAGCAGCCAACAAAAGTGTACTCTTCCTCCCACCATTCTTGTTTTGAGAATAACACCCATAGATATATGATAACACCAGAGTGACCACAGTGTTTTTTTGTTTGTGTTGGATAGGGAGAGGAAGGGACAATTAGGATAAAAAAAATGAATGTGTGATTTGTTTTAATTCAAAAGGCTTAATGCCATATCTTTGCAGGATGCCAGGGATGACTGAATACATACACCAGCCTATCCTGAGTGGACTCAAGGACAAAGCTTCCTATGTGAGGAGAGTGGCTGTGCTTGGCTGTGCTAAGATGCAGAGTCTACAACCTAATGCTGAAATTGGTACTAAAAGAATCCCACTTATAACCTGTTTTGGTGTGGTATAGTGACTCATTTGCACTATCACCATGACCACTATCACCGTGACACTCACTCACACAGAGCACCTTACCTTACCTTACTATGCACAGAGAATCACAGGCTCAGTCCCTGCCTCAGTCATTGCAAGCACCTCTTGATTGATTAATCACCACTATGTGGATACTGTTTTTAGAATTGATTTAGATTAAGTGTTAGTTAGTATAATTTGTATTTTAGTATATTTAGTATATTCTTTATCTTCTACTGTCCTTATTGCTTAGTTGTGTTTTTATATTATATACTTTTAATTACTTTTTCTGCTGTTAGTGAATGTGTGTGTGTTGTCTGTATGCTACTGAGACATTGAATTTCCCCTGGGGATCAATAAAGTATCTATCTATCTATCTATCTATCTATCTATCAGCTGGAGATGATCCTCAAGGGGAAATTCAAGGGTCTCAGTAGCATACAGACATAACACACAACATGCACTTACAACAGAAATGGTAAACATTAGTATAGTATAAACATATAACTAAACTCCACTGTACAATAAAGACAGTAGAAGATAAGATAAGAAACTAACAAAACTAAATACACTATATAAGTTAAATTAAGAAAGTCCAATGTGCTTGAGGGTGATCAAGCATAAGACGCTTGTAGTGACAGGGCCAGGACTGGTGAGGTGCTAAAGGGAGTGAGTGTCATGGTGAAGGTGCAAACAGTAGTCCAACCATAGTCCTTAGTTATGTGTGCCTGGCAAGGTGCTCAAGAGAGTGGGTGTCATGGTGAAGGTGCAAAAAGTAGTCCAACATTAGTCCATTAGATTCTAGTATTTCAAGGTACTAACTTAAAGGTGCAGTCAGGGATTGCGCAGGAAGTCATGTTTGTTTGTGTTTATGTTTATATTTACATTTATTAGCAGATGCTTTTGTGCAAAAAAACGTATGTTATATTTTAACCAAGGACTAAATGAAACACAATAGCGAGGTACTGTAGCTCACCCCTACCTTCAGTATTCCCAGAGAAATTCCACACAGAGTTTCGGTTTGTTTTGGGGTCATGGGTAGGTTACATAAATAGTTTTTCTTTACGCTAACGTTAGATATGGCATTTGGCTAGGGGCTGCAATCTCTGAATTTTTTTTTTTAATGGTATTTCCACCCATGTGTTTACCCGGCAGACGCCACCATCGTGAATGAACTCTATGGCCTGCTGAGGGATCCTGACCCTGTGGTGATGGTGAATTGTCTCCGTGCACTCGAGGAAATTCTCAAGCATGAAGGGGGCGTGGTCATCAACAAACCCATCGCCCACCACCTCCTCAATAGGTTTGCCTTTGAAGTTTCTTCACACGTTAGTCTGCATACTTAACAGTAAGTAAAGTAACAGTATCAGCAAGTAAAGCTGAATGACGATGAATTTAATCAAATTTCAGACTGAAGGAGTTGGACAGTTGGGCTCAGAGCGAGGTGCTGACGTTCCTGCTCCGCTACAAGCCTCGGAGCGAGGACGAGCTCTTTGACATCCTCAGCCTGTTGGACGGGCTGCTGCACAGCAACCACGCCCATGTCATGGCCGCCACGCTTCACCTCTTCCTGCAGCTGGCGGCCGCCCACCCGGCGGTGCAGGCTGATGCCCTGGAGCAGGCGCGAGGCCCCCTGCTGGCTATGTGTGGTTCGCAGTCGCGGGAACTGCGCTTTGCTGGCCTATGCCACGTCCAACAGGTAATGCTCTGACAGGCTAGGGGATGAAACATTACGTTGGTAAGGACATGGGTGTAGTTGTACTTTAAGCCTTTTCACATACATAATGACAGGTCTTTCCCTACAACTGGATGGGTTACTTTAAACTAGGTTGTAAATAGCTCCTTTTGGAGATTGAAAAAAAAAAAAACTTTGTCATTGTAACAAAATGATCACTACCGGTAATTAAAAACTATTATAAATAAACAATAAAAATCCATAGAGGGTAAGAATGTGCTGAACTCAACCTACCGACCACAGGTGCTGAGAAGCCAGCCGGCCCAGTTTGGGGTGCACTACAAGCGCTTCTTCTGCGGCTACTCGGAGCCTGCTTACATCAAGTTTCACAAGATGGAGATCCTAGTGGAGCTGGTCAATGATGAGAATGTGGGGCTGGTGCTTGAGGAGTTGAGGGGCTATTGCACCGATGTTTCCCCAGAGCTTGCCCAAGCTGCCATCGCTGCCATAGGTAATATTACCAACCCCATAACCAATGAGAACTATAGCCGTCACTGGACTAAAAGTCTATTTTTAAATATCATTCTAGCTTATAAGAACTTGAGGCTTTGTAGTAATAACACTCTTATCAAATCTGTTGTCGCCAGGCATGGCATTTCTCCCACACTCCAAGTATTGTATGTCCGTGTGTACTTGCTCGCTTTACTGTTGGCTTACATCCTGTTACCCATATCAACTCTTTTTTGCATGTCCTAATGCCCTTTCTGATTAAATAATGTGTCAGAAGTCAGACTAGCTGAAGTGTTTGTTCATGTCAGTGGATTCCTGTTAGCTTATGACTGCGCAGCACTTTTACTCTTGTGCTAGTTTGTGTCTGCCATGAGACACCCATGCAGTCATGAACAGTGCCAACCATAAAGTCAGGCAATTATGATGTAACGTTTTATGCTCATTCAAAACCAAAACAAATCTAACCATCTCTTCTTTGTTTTCTGAAGGCCACATTGGGCGAACCTACAGTGAGAAGTGTCTGGACATCCTCACAGGACTTTTGGGGTTGAAACAAGAGCACATCACGTCTGGTAAGAAAGGATACAGGAAGCTGAACAACAGTCAATTTCAGTAGTAAATACAATTGTGTAAAAAGACTACACAAGTGGTTCTCAAACTTTTAGAATGGTGATGTAGCGGCGGAAAGGTAGTCTGCTTACATTAGGAAGCAGACACCTTATGTCCCTTAAAAAACCCTTTAGGTCTTGGTGAGGCAACCGCACATTCGAGATGTGCACCTACCACTGCATGTTGGATAACTCGACTGCGAGAGCCAGAATTTAGCAATGCTGCCCAGGGTGACTTTGAACAGCCCTAACTCTGACAGATAGACAAGAGGTAGGCCTACGGTACCCTATGTGATCAGTGTGGATATGGCTTACTCACTTGGGCAGGCATTTCCTTTTAATAACTGAAAAAAAGAAATGTGAGCTATACTGAGAGTACTGCTGGATAAATGACTCATCTACCTTCTCTCTCTCCATCTGCCTTGCCACTCATGGGAACCACTCTGATCTGGAATGAACTGCTTTCCTAGCGTCCTAGCGATGAATTTGAGTGTGTCTGTTTATGGGACCTTAGGGTGAGATAAAGGTGTGTGAGAAGTGCAAGAGAGCACTAAGTCCACAAAGATGCCCAGCAATTCTATAATTAGATCTATAAAGGTATAACGCCAAGACACTCCCTGTGCACCTGTATAGTGAAATGGAAAAAAAAAACAGAGATAGAAGCACAAATACTTGGCAGGGGGTTGTCTGCAGTGCTTCTGCTGTAAAGGCATGAAAAATATGAACAAATGCAATCTGAACGAAATCTGACACAGTAAAGCATTTTTTGAATTTACAACAAAGGAATCCTAGGAATTGCATCAACTATAAACATTCTAATGCTGACAGTAGATGAAATAACTATTGTCCTTTTGTGGTTCTTGTGTGACCCCCTCCAGCGGTGGTGCAGACTTTCAGGGACCTGGTGTGGCTTTGCCCCCAGAGCACGGCTGCCGTGTGCCTGGCCATTGAGGGTTGTGAGGAGAACCTACAGGATAGCGAGGTGAGAAGGCAGACTCGAGGAACTACTTTTTTACAATACTGCACAGCTATCTGCCTACATAACAGGCTTGTTATCCTATTCCATCTGGAGCTTTCACCCTTGTAACCAAAGAGTTTGTGCTTGTTTCCCACCATATAATTGTTTCATTATTGAAGAGTGTTTCTAGATTGACAGATAGATAGATACTTTATTTGATCCCCAAGGGGAAATTCAAGAAGGGACATTCTAAGGGTTATGTTTATTAGGTATATTCTCCTTTGTTGTTTGAAGGGGAAACAGGCTTTGCTCTGGCTTCTGGGCATGCATGGAGACCAGATCAGCAGTTCCCCATACGTACTTGAGAGCCACATTGATGGACTGAAGGCTGAAACATCTTCCATGGTCAAGCTGGAGCTCCTGACCGCTACGGTGCGTCTGTTTCTGCTACGACCAGCGGAGATGCAGGACATGCTTGGACGTTTATTGCACTACTGCATAGGTATAATGCCCTGTCCATGGAAAGTAGAACAAGCAATGATTATGTTTCTGCTAAACTTGTCAGGAATAACTGGATGTCCACACAGAATAGATCCATATCACTGAAATGTATCATAATCATGTTCCCTTAACTTGCTAAACTGCTTTATTATTTCCCTGTTTCACAGAAGAGGAGAGTGATATGAATGTTCGGGACCGCGCCCTTTTCTGCTACCGCCTGTTAGAGTGTGGAGTGGAAGAGACACGACGGGTGTTTCAGGGTCCAAAGTCTGACCCTTGCATGGGAGTCCTTATAGGTCGTCCACAAGAGTCCATCAACAACTGGGCCTCAAAATTCAACACTCTCAGCACTCTGTGTGGTGGTGACATAGCCCCAGTGTCATCTGACACGGTCGCCTCTGACCAGCTGGGCCACAGCTCCCAGGGGGATGTCTTGGCTGGTAAGCATGTCCAATCTAGAGAGAGACAGACCATTTACAATTTTCAATTTACAAGTGCATAATTACTTTGCATTATACAGGATTAGATGTTATAATCCCTTGTGCCAAAATCCAAGGTAAAAACACATTCAGAAGCCCCTACCCAAATGAACTTTTACTTATTTCACCTACCACAATAGTGCCTCGCGCAGAATATTGAGCCAGATGCCACACTTACTTCTGCAGACACCACAGAGACTGCCCTATAACGTGTTCGTTATACAGGGTTCCCAAGGGTCATGGAATTTCTGGAATATCATGGAATTTTGGAAAAGCCTATTCCATGGAAAGTCAGGGAATTTTATAATTTTGGGGTCAAAGTCATGGAATATCAGGGAATTTTGAATTCAGAATTGGTGTATATCTGGTTATTAGCTGGTTATTAACTGCTTGCTTAGGTAGTTGTGGTTAGCCCAACGTTGTTCATTCAATACCCATTTATTCATCTCTCGCTCTAAAAACAGTAAAACAATTCTTGAACGCTGCACGACTGTTCTGAAATCTTGTACCCTTCATTATAAAGTAGGTCATGGAAATTTAGTTTTTTTGTCAGGGAAAAGTCATGGAATTTTACATTTCACTTAGAGTGGGAACCCTGGTTATACTGCTTTGTGAATTACCCCAGTCAAAGCATTTACACAAATAAAGTAGCCTACTTTGATTTTCTGTAACCCTTACTATTTACCTTTACTTATCCTTTTTAATAAGCATCAAGATGATCAGTGTGATTTTGGTCTTACTAACCTTAATTGCCCTCAATTTAAAAAAAAAAAAAAAAAAAAATCGCAACTATTTTTGCAATTTTCACTTCCTCTCACACATTTCTCCGCAAGAAACAGCTAAAAACACCGCAACTTCCATCGCAATTTTTTAGAAAAGTTGTTGCGAAATCAGGCATTTTATGTCGCAACAATCTCAAAAAATCCTTGCGAAATCCTGGAGGGACTGATTTCCTACCTATCCCTCGCCGCCACTGGGGGAAAAAGAAAAAGAAATTCCCTACCGACCCATGACCTCTGACAACCAACAGGAACCAAACTTTTTTTTAGGCCTAAGAAGAAAAAGAGAAATAGAAATATGGAGTATATAATTGATCCCTAAAGGGGAATTTGCAAAAAACAACAATGATATATATTCTCTGATATATATATATATATATATATATATATATATATATATATATATATATATATATATATATATATATATATATATATTTCTTTTTTTCCAAACAGAAGCCATAGATGAACCCTTGTCCATACCAGAGGAGGGGCAGCAACCCCTGGGTCTATCCCTGGGGCCCCTGCTGTCACACGAGGCCTTTGAGAGACACTGGCTGGAGCTCTGCATCACATACAAAGAGGCGCTTGGCTTCCAGGTACCCCCCTCCTCTCCGGAGACTCTCCAGGCTGCCCTACAGTTGGTCAAGATCCAGACTCTGGCCTTCAGCCGGGAAAAGACTACACCCTGGAAAGCCTACCTGTACACCCACAGCTCAGGAACTCTAATCCTGGCAGAGCTGCTGCAAGATGAGTCTGAGGGGGTCGAGAGCGCTGGTCTTGTGGTGTCTTTAAAACTGTTGCCTGAAAATGAGTCAGCGATTCAAGAATTTGTCTCGGTGTTGAGGACCGTGTTGCAGACCCTAACTAAAGACGGTTCTTGACCAGGTTGTGAAGATTTAAAGACTTTGATTAACCAATACCTGTACACATATGGTCACAACACATATTAAACACCACAACGTAAATCAAAAACTATTATCATTTGTTTGAACCACAGCAAGGTTCATTGAAGTATGGCACAGCTAAATTGTATAAATATTTGGATGTGAAAATTATTAATAAATGATTTGTGCTGACATATTTCATAACACGATTATTTTACACCTGTGAACATCTGACATGGACAAATAGATGGCTCATTCCTGTGCTTATATGTCTCTTCAGCTTAAGGGCTAGGCCTATCTTTAGGGGTCCAAAGCTGCTGGATCCCTATAATTTTTGTTACGATTAGGATCGGATTTTCTGCCCTAAAAGTAGTTGGGCTGCAAAAACTGTAAGTCTCTCAGACGCCAAGAAATAAGGAAATAAGCCCACTTTTTCTTCGATTATGTTGGGGAGGGGAAATTAGCTGACAGAGAATGTCTAATAAGTAGGTGGGCTCTGCTACAGAACTAAAGAGTAACGTCTTGCACAATAATTTGCACTAGTCATAATGACGTTTGAGATATCTTCACCTTTCATTCTGCCTAGTCAAAACTGAATTAAAGATATCTGCAATTGCCATTTAAGATGTGTGACGAGTTGAATGTTGTTTTCAATGATGTGATGACGGATATCTGTAATTATGACCGCCGCGCAGCGAAGCTATAGGTGTAGTCAGATTTTTTTCTTTTTTTCTTTTTCACATGCCCAAATTTCCGTCAATGATTCCCGGGACACTGAAAGACCGGGGTACACGAAACTTGGTGGGCATGTAACCCCACATGGATAGCATGGAACCATCGTTTTTCGTTTTGATCTGTCGCCCCCCCGCTGGACTGGACCCCCCGAAAGGAGGGTAGGGCAGACACAGTTTCCTGTGAATATCTCGAAAACCGTGGGGTTTAGGAACCTAGCGTCACCTAGTTAAACACAAAAAAGTAAAAATGAGGTGTTGTAATTGAAGGTATCTGTGACCTAACATAGTCAAAACTGCACGAAATTGGAAGTGTAGGATCATTATGACACCCTCTGTATGCACGTCAAGTTTTGTGGAATTCCGTTTATGGGGGGCCACACAATAAATTAATTTATGTTACTATACACCAACTGGCCTGTAGGTGGCCGGAGACAGTTTTCTGTGAATATCTCGAGAACCGTAGGGCCTAGGAGGTCCACCTTTTTTATGTATGTTGGTCTTAAGGGGGCATGTCAACCCATCCCATTACCACTTATTTCATGTATAGCGCCACCTAGTTAAAAATTAAAAAGCAAAAAATTAGGTGTTTTCATCACAATATCTCTGGCTGACAAGGTCAAAACTGCACGAAATTAAATGTGTAGGATCATTATGACACCCTCCGAATGCATGCCAAGTTTTGTGTACTTTCGTTCATGGGGGGCCTTACAATAAAATAATTTATGTGTACATTTAGTGATGTACACCAACAAGGATTCCCGGGACACTGAAAGACCGGGGTACACGAAACTTGGTGGGCATGTACCCCCACATGGATAGCATGGAACCGTCATTTTTCGTTTTGATCTGTAGCCCCCCCGCTGGACTGGACCCCCCGAAAGGAGGGTAGGGCAGACACAGTTCTCTGTGAATATCTTGAGAACTGTAGGGCCTAGGATGACCATTTTTTTCCGTATGTTTGCCTCCAGGGGTCATGTTAACCCATTTCATGTGCACACATGTGCACAAACAGATACACACACACACACACATACATTCACAGTAATCATACGTATGACACATACTCACACAGTAGACATATGTACGCTTGCATGCACAGGCACATAGGCAGGCACACACACAAACACACACCCCCACACACATAACATAAACATAACACAAACAATCAAGAATTTCTCAGAATTATGAACAGGCAAGATGGAGGTGGGGTTGTATAAAATTAATTTTACATGTGAAATCTATGAACTAATCATGTTTTGGTACTTGTTGTCTAGCAGATACCAGTGAGAATTGAGTGTGGATAATGCAATTTAGTGAGACAGTTAGAATCATATAGGCCTTTCAGCGTGATTTCTTTTTGTGGAAAAAATGTGCTGGACTGGGCGGCGGTCATATTTTGTGCTGCTCTGCGGTACATCTAGTTCAGTTTTGCCTAGTCAAAACTAAATTTCAGATATCTCTATCTGACGTTTCGACTAGTCACAATTACGTTACAGATATCTTGAATGACAATTCCAACTATCCAAAATGTAATTGCGACTAGTCAGAAAGACGTTGTTGATATCTACAATGTTAATTCCAGATAGTCAAACAAATAATTCTCCAACACACATCCTCTACATACTTACAGCACACTGCCCCCACCTACCCACACACACACTACACACACACACACACAGTCACTGCTCCACTCCCCTCCCGCCCACACACACATCTTCACTGTCATCACTCACATACATCATACATACAGTACTCTGCTTGCAATAGTAAGTCCCTTCATCATACTTGCAGTACACTGCCCCCCCTCCCTACACAGCACATTATTTCATCAGGAAGCTTCTCCAACACACATCCCAACATACTTACAGCACACTGCCCCCGCCCCCCATACACAGCACATTGTCTCATGAGGAAGCTTCTCCAACACACATATTGCACACTGCCCTCTCCCCACATACACACTGCCCTCTCCCCATATACACAGCACATTATCCCATCTCCCCTATCATCCCCCCAACACACACACCAAGACCCCTGGCAGTTGGGTTAGCCCCTTGAGCCGTGGATCTGCCCAAGGTTTCTTCCTTGGTAAGGGAGTTTTTCCTTGCCCCTGTTGCTCTTGGGTGCTCCTTGTTGGTGCCCCCCCCAAAAAAAATCCCAATCCTCCCCCACCTTTCTTATGCAGCCCTTGCCACTTAATCTCCCCCCCCCCCCCCATAAATGCACAAATAGGCTGACACCAGACATAATTTCACTGCATTTCTTACTTCCAGTAACTATATGCATGTGACAATAAACTTCCTTGTATCCTTGTATCACACTTAGCGGGTAAATGTTAAAATCGCTTTCCATACATCTATCTTTCGTGTGCAAACTGGATCTACGAAGCTACAAAACTTTTTTACAGACACGAATTTTGGCAGTGTTTTGTCGTCGTTTCTGAAGAGCCAATCAGCGAATTTTGGCACTGTCTTGACAGTTTCTGCAGAGCCAATCAATGCATTGCATCGCCTACTGACTAGCCAATGAGGGGACGTCCTGCGTCACAGCTCTCGACCAGGGTCGGCAGCAAAGATTCTAGAACAGAGCTGGTCGGCAGGCGCAGAGCTAGCAAATTTAGGTCGTAAATCTAACAAGTTATGCCTTTTACAACAAGGTTTTTGATGGAACTGTGGTGTTTAATTTCCATAATCTTTGTTTAGTGAACGCATAAAACCGTAGCAAGCAAGAAGAATCAAGAATTACGATCTTTGAGTTTGTTTATCGTAACCTAGCAACCGAGGCTTTAAGTGTTAAAAATTATTGCAGTTAAAGATCGCAATTTGCTGGTTGCCTCGGGTGGGGTTGATATTTAATGCACATAGCCTAGGCCTAATTGGTAGGTCGGGTGGGTTGATATAACGAACTTTTATTTGGCTACTTTTACAACCTTTCAGAGGTGGAAAGTAACAAAATACATTTACTCACGTTACTGTATTGAGTAGTTTTTCTGTGTATTTTGTATTTTTTAAAGGGAAACTTGGCTGGATTTCCCCCTCTGCTGGAGAAATTGTGCATTATGCTATTTCAAACTGGGAAAAGGTAACGATAAAGCACATGGATTTGTTTACAAGCTAGCGAACGGTTAGCATAAGTTTGGCAGAACTATGTGGATGTTACAAGGTAAGAAACACGATTTAAAACGAGTTTCTTGTTTCTCACTTCTCTTTTCGGGACGGTTAAGTCTCAATGTTGCAAGGTTGGTTTTCCGCCTGGGGACGCTAGGCGCAGCGGGGAAAGTCACCATTTTCACCGGAACAGGTCATTTAACCATCCGAATGATTTCTAAACGGGTTTATTACGTTGAAATAGTTGCCAAGTTCCCCTTTAAGTAGTTTATAAAATCGGTATTTTACATTTTGAGTGAAGTATTGTACTTCGCTACATCAAAAATCCCATCCGTTACTTGAGTAAAAAAAAAAGTTAGACTAACAAAAACAGAAAGGGAGAGGGGAAAAAATCGCGCCCTAAACCACTAGCCTAGTCCCCTCATTAGCTAGTCAGTAGGCGATGCAATGTGTTGATTGGCTTTGCAGAAACTGTCAAGCAAAGATTCTAGAACAGAGCTGTTCTAGAATCTTTGCTGTCAAGACAGAAAAATTCGCTGATTGGCTCTTCAGAAACGACGACAAAACACTGCCAAAATTAGTGTCTGTAAAAAAGTTTTGTAGCTTCGTAGATCCAGTTTGCACACGAAAGATAGATGTCGCACTTCTCCTATGCCTGTAGCTATAAAGCTGTTCCACACACATTCAAACTAAATCCCTGTGGACAAATGTTTTTCACAAGTGCACAAAATATTTCTGCAGGTACGCATTTTTTTTGCACACAGACAAATTAATTCCACAGTTACAAAACGGTACACTTGTGCAAATCATATTCTCGAAGACAAAACTCTATTACACATGTGAATATCTTTTCACGGGCACACAATCTTTATGGCATTGTTCTGATTCCATAAGCGGGCTTTGACTTGCGGAAATCCACCACCATCTCCTTGGTCTTTGAAGTGTTGAGTTGAAGGTGGTTGAGTTTGCACCATTGCACAAGTCCTCCACCAGGCTCCTGTACTCCTCCTCTTGCTCATTCCTGATACACCCCACAATTGCAGTATCATCAGAGAACTTCTGCATGTGGCATGAATCAGTGTTGTAGCAGAAGTCAGATGTGTACAGGGTGAACAGGACTGGAGAGAGCACAGTTCCCTATGGAGCTCCGGTGCTGCTGATGACAGTGTCAGAGAAACAGTTCTTCAGTCTGACGAACTGTGGCCGCTTGGTTAGGTAATCTGTAATCCAGGATACCAGGTGAGCGTCCACACATATCTGCAAGAGCTTGTCTCTCAGGGGCCGTGCACACGACGCCGGTTTTTGTGAAACCGGTGAGGTTTTGTTAACGGTTACGCCTTGCATGTACACGACGCCGGCAGTTTAGGAGACTGAAACCGATAGCTTTTGAAACCGGCTTCCGAAGTGGGAACTTTTGAAACCGCCGGCTAACTTTGGCCGTGTAGACGCCTGTAGGTGCGAAGCCGGCAACTTTATGACGACATAGCCCACCTCTCAACTCAGCCACGGTACTCGACCTGACATGTTGCTTGTCAAAACATACCAAACCATTTATTTATCATATTAAAATGTTTTTCTTTCCCCTGTCATGATTTATGTGCACAATGTAGCCTATCAGCCTTTAGTGGCTAAGTTAGAAGCACACGTTAGCTTAACTTAGTTAAACATTAGCTTACTGCATGTTAGCGTTTTCTCCAGTGGTGCTCAGACCTAATGCAATGCGTAGGCTAAGTATTTCATGCGACGGCTTAACCAGAGCACTTATTAGACATTCTCTGGCTTAACAAACTCTGACACAAAAGTCGACACAGATTCTGTAGGGTATATTTGTTCTTCTAATTCGTGCAAACAGATAAATCCAATGAAGAAAGGATATACAATAATAAAATGTCCCAACACTGTTAACTTTAAAGAGACACTGGATCAAATAACTAATGTAAGGATGACTTCAGACAAATATGACTTTGGACAGACTAGTATCAAAACAAACATTAATAGTGAAACTTCAACTTGTGTAGAGTCGGGTGCTGATGACATAGGTCAAAACATACACCTCACAAATACACCAGCATGTACACCACCTACCATCTACACCTGTATGCACATCAAAACACAGACACATACAGACAGACACACCGTCAGACACATTTGCAGACACTTTTGCAGACACATTAGCAGACACACTAGCAGAGAACAGGGAAGAGGAGAAAGGACATGCAGCTTTAGAGAAAACTGAAATTAGTGAAGAAACGGTAAAATGCATTTTATCCAATGAAGCTAGTCTTAGGCCATTTACAAAACCTGTTCCAGAAAACAGTATATTTACACTTCCTCTTGACAAATGGGAGCAATGTCATAAATTTAAAAAGGGTAGATATTTTCAAAAACATTTCTGGCAAGAACTATTTACTTCAGAGATTTCTGAATTTAATCCATACTGCCCAATAGTATTTAAAAGTCATAGGTTTAGCATAGCAGAAAAAAGACAAAGAAAAACACCATACCTAATAATTGAAGGCTACTGCTCGCATAAAGAATGTGCTATGACATTTAGTGTAATAATGAGAGAAAAAATAGAGCCAAAATTTGAAATTTACTTTGAGGGTCACATATTTCATTCTGGAGAAAAACTTAAAGCTCGTCCGTTTAGGGAGCCAGAAAGAAAAAAGCTTGCTGCTGCAATGCAAAACATTCCAGCTTATAAATTATATAATAACCTTTTGGCAGAGGCAAATATGAAATCACTGGCGGCACAAAATAGGAGTGGAATAGGAACAGACTCTTCAATTTTAAGGAAAATTAAATCAGAACAACATTTACAAAGTTACATGGATATAGATTAAATTAAATCCCTGCAGCTTCTAAAAGATAAAATGGAGGTAGATGACATGTCCAATGAAAAGATTAAAGGGTTCATTCAAAGCATTAAACTTTATCCATTTAGGGTCATCTGTTTTACTGAAGGTGGCATAAGACTCTGGCACGAGATAACAGAGTCGTCCCCAGCATTCTGGGATGCCACAGGGAGCATGATTAACTCAGAAATAAATAAAAAGCGCATTTTATATTACGAAATAACCATTAGTTCGTCATCAACTCCTCATGCGTCTGCTCTAATTGCCTTTATGATAACAGATGACCATACGCAGAGTTCAGCAGAACAACTTTTAAACACAGTTAGACATTTTGAGATGAAGTTGTTTGGCTGTAATAATACACCGATTCAAATCAATAGCGACAGGTCACTGGTACTTTTGCAAGCTGCTATGAATGTATTTAATAAGGACACAATGTCAACATATTTAAACCGCTGCTGGCACATTCTTAACGGAACCCAAAAGGAAATTGATTTAGATTTTTGCGTAATACGGTCTTGTAAAAGTCATTTAATGCGTCAAGAGATCTGCAAAAAGCAATATAATGGGAAAGACAAAAGATATAGGATTGGTATATATATGTTTAGTCTTTTAATAAATGCTAAATCGCTTGCAGAAGCAAAAAACTTGCTTGATATCTGTATGGTCTTGGAGAGCAGAGTGTACTCAGACGTGGTAGAGAAAAGTACAGCCAATTTAGAGGATAAAGTTAAGAGCTTAGGGTCTGAAGATTTTGAGGGAAAAGATGACAGCCTATCAGGGGACATTTTTGAGATAGTCACACATCAATCCCCATGTCTTCGTTATTTTAATCAAATACGCAACGAAGCGCGGAAACAGCCGACCTCTATAAAAAGCACAGAAAAAAACCCTGACTTTGGCCCTATGTTACTCGAGAAATGATTTAATAATTTTCTACCGGTAATTCCAATTTGGTCATATATGGTTCAGGTTCATTTATCAAAGATGGAAAGGTTCCACAATAAAAATCTAGATAAAACCACTTCGATTTCAGAAGTCACATTTAAAAATACTAAAACATTGTTTTTGAATAACAAAAAACTTAGAACTGATGAATGCATCCAGGAACTATATAAATTATATAAAGCACGTGAGAGAAACTTCTGCGAGAAAATTAAACTGAAAAGGATGAAAAGATTAAGAGACATACAGGAACCCGAGGAATCATGGAACAAGAAAAAAAGCGTACCCAAGCACCTTCAGAATACATTTCAAAAACCCCCAAAAGAGAGCACAAAGTTATTCAGCATTAATAAAAATAGTAGGCAACCGGGGGGTATGCCAGAAATAGCTAAAGGTAGTGGGAGCACACCAATACTGCAATTCTTTAAACAAACAAGAGCCGTGAAGCAGTGTCAAAAAAGACCTTCCTCCGCCTATAAAAAGAAACGTAGCCCTGACTTTCAAGTTTCACAGAAAGCAATTGAAGACCAGTGTTTCCCCTACAATGTATTTAACAGCGGCGCAGCGCCGCCGCTGGATTTTCAGCGCCGCTGCAACATAATATCACGAGATTCACTTAACACACTGTAAAAGCACAACGGCCAACGTCATCTCGAAATTGTTTTCTGAAAGTCTTGAGTAAGTTATGTGCATCAAATCTGCACTTAGCCTCTCATTATTCAGGACATATATGCGGCATGATGTGTCAGGTGATTACAAGCCCAAAGACAAGTCTGCAGCCCATATGGCTAGCCTACGTTCTGAACAGGTTACATTGTTTAGCTATCCGACTGATGGGGTCTTGCTCCGCCACAGTGTAGCCTATGGTGTCATCGTTCACTTGTAGGTTACACAATAAATAGCCTACTTATAGGCCTGGTGACAATAAAAAATGATATTAGTTATATTTCATCACGAAGCTGTTTGTATGCCGTGAATTCGCTTGTAGCCTATGCCATATGTTAAGCTTGAGCAATTCCTCTGATCCAAAGCCTGCTTTGACACATTGACACTAATGTGAAACATGCATCCTCCTCTCCTAGCCTACATCAAATAAAAGAAACCAATTCATGATTACCGAAATGAATTTAACATGGGGGAAAAAAAGTTTGTTGCGATTTAGCCTACTGTTGTGATGCGGTTCTTTCTGCTGATTGGATTTACCCCCGTGTCGTCAACTCTGAGAACTCTTGCTCCGGCTGACAATTTTATCCAGAGAGCTGATTTCCCAAAGATGAGCCTCCATCAACATTCAACGACAAATTATTAAAACGTAAGTAATGCAATAGAGTAAACCAATGTGCTACAAGGTGTATGGTCTTAACGTTAATTGTAGCCTAGACTTGTAACGTTAGCGTAGGGCTATATGTAATGTTTGCATGGGAAAGCTAGGCGAACACAGTCTAGGCCTGTTTAAACTGTCTGATAGTTAAAGGAAATATGAGCATATGTTGGCATATACGTATAGCCTAAATTCTGTCCACTTAGCTATAATAGGCTATCACAAACAGACCTTTTCTACGTTTACGGCATTAGACATATAGGAGCCTACATTCTCTTATCAGAAAGACGTGTTCTCATAACTTCAGCGTTCTCTTGACGGTGAGACGAACGGTCGCACTTCAATCAAGTAGCCTAGGTCTTTTTCGAGTTAATTGTGAGTGAGTTGTATGGTAACTGTGGGAGTGATGTAGAAGAAAAGTGAGTATTTACTTTTTTATACGTGGGTTTGTTGTTTTGGGACTGAGAAATAGACTACAAGGAGAGCATCTGGCTACGTGCATGCGTGTCAGCATTAATGCACCCCCCCCCCCACAATTCAATTCAATTACCAAAGAGCCTTAGAGATGTTCTTTGAAAAGCCCAGAAAAATTAAGTGCTCGCAGATTGGGTGTGGTCTTTGCCATTAAGACAAATTTAAATAAATTGTAAATAATCTTTTTCTGGGTTGTGCCATTTCATTTTTCTTCTATCATTTTTAACCAATAATGTAAAAGAAAGCTGAAAATGCCCCCCCCCCCCCCCCCCCGCCAAGTAATAGCACCGCTGCTGGAAAAATTTCTAGGGGAAACACTGAAGACATCTCTTTATGTGAACATTATGAACTTGAAAGCCAAGTTACTAAAAATGAAGCTGTAGTGTTAATTAAAACATTTGTAGATAAATACCTGCAGGCAAACTTTTTAGCCAATGATTTGCTGTATGCTCACTGCTTGTCATTATTTAATTGTAGGGTTGGGTATCATTTGGGTTTTATCCGATACCGGTGCTAAATCGATACTTTTAAAACGGTGCCGAAGCGGTGCCTGAACCGGTACTTTGTTTTTAAAATGTTTTAAATTAAAATGGTCTAAAGCATGAATTGCTTTTTTTATTATTGATAAGACAAATTTGAACATTAAATTGAACCGTTATATTCAATTTACAATATCTCATTGCTCCTACGAATAATACATTTAAAACTTGCCATGCATGCACACACATCGTGAGCTTAGAATTATAAGGTTCTATCTTCGTTTAGGGTAGTTCTGAGATATTGAGCATCAAAGTTTTTACACCCCAGCTGGCAAAACTGTTATAGCTCAACAAGACCATCACCCTACAGGTACTTTGAGGATAGAAAATCAAAATCCTGGCACATTTAGAAATGGGATTTTTTAAAATGGCCCAAATGGAGATAGAACCTTATAATTCTGAGAGCTCTGATTCACTTCGGAATTATAAGGTTCTATCTCCACTTTTACAAATAAAACCCTACATTTCAAAGAATAAATGCATATAACCATTGATTTGAATCAATTTATACATTTGTAATACAAGCACACAGCTTGTAGTATATAATATAATGTATCATAGTATAGTATACATCAAAGCCAAGCAAGTTTGTAAGAAAATAAAAAAAAATTTTTTTTCAAAGTTCAAAGTACATGGAAATTTAAAATTACAGCTGAACAAAACCCCCACCCCCTCTCGGAAACATTTTAAAAACTGGTCATTTATTTCATTAAACTATGACACTTTTTTATTATTTATTATTCTGTATGTCTGTTTTGTTATGTATCTGTCTCTGCTGCCCTGGCCCTGGGTGTCTCTGCTACTGTCCCTCTCGCTGCTGCTCTGGGAGTCTCTGCCTCTCCTGACATGGCTGCACAAAGTAATAAAGCTGAGCATCACAATAGCATTTACAGGAAAGTAACTAATGATGAGACATACATTTTGCAGAATACTATCATCTATACCAGGACAATCTGCATGGCTTAACTGGTACTGGACCCACTGAGGCACTGTCCAGGACTACTACCATCATTTTCCTTACAAAGACTGTACAGGATAAACAGTCAAATAGGCCTATTGATTAAGTACTTCTTAGTGTACACACTGACAGTGGCATATTTGCCTACATCTGTGTAGTGTCTGAAAGCATAAATTCCACCCATCTATAGAAGTACCCACCACTAGATACTCTCCTCTTTGCCGCTCCCACTCCCTTTGGAGGACTTCCACCACTATCATCATTTCTGTAACAAAAAAAACAATTTAATTATCATCCTGATATAAATGGGGCAACTTTTATCAATATCCAATAATCTAGCAATCTTAAAAAGCTAGTTAACTTGCATTTATGGAAGGGGAGTAAGTTAGAAATTGGCATTATGTTAGGCTGCAGTCATTAAGACACCAATAATCTAGCTAGTTTAAAAAGCTAGCAGCTAGCTAGCTTGCATTTATGGAAGGGGAGTAAAGTTAGAAATTGGCGTTATGTTAGCTAAGCTGCAGTTGCCCATCTACAAGGATACAAGGATGTTTATTTGTCACATACAGAGATTTACAGGTGCAAAACTGTAAGCGAGCTGTTGGTGAGCTATCAAGCTAATGTTCGCTAATGCTAAGCTAGCTAGCTAGCTACCGTGGCAAACAAGCTGGTTTACATTAGCTAGCTGTAAATTAAGTATTATATACCAGCTCTATGTGCTTCAACTTACCGATCTCTTCTAGTGGTGTCTGTACATTTAAGTCTTTTGGTCGCCATCGCCGGCTTCAGATGTCCAGGGCAGGCTAATGTCCAGCCCTTAGCTCTGTGTCCAGGCTACAGAGCTAAGAGGTGGAATTTGATTGGTCCGTCTGTGTTCATTCAGGGTTTTAATTGGATATTGAATCTACTGGAGATAGAACCTTATAATCCCAACTCGGTTTATGTTTTGTGAGATGGAACCTTTTTATTTTATTAATAACTAACTAAAATTTTATTTTTTATACAAAAATAACATCACACAGGCATTAATAAACACCTAATGGATCAGATTATGTCAAAAACTCAATTTCGACCAAAAGTGGAGATAGAACCTTATAATTCTAAGCTCACGACATGGTAGGCTAAAGCTCTGCTTTCAAGTTTACCCAGTGTGGGCGTTTTGCCATAAGGTATGTTAAAACCGCTTGCCATAAAACTGTCATGGACAACGGCATTTGCAAGCAAGCTAATCTACAGGGACTCTACTTTCCAGTTAATTCAGTGTGTTCCCAATGCTTCAAGAAGTTTCATGTCTTCCCCCATAACACGCAATAGTTTTGAACATGTTAGGCTATGTCGGTGTTGAAGTGTTTAGATTCCCAATGCTAGCCTAGCAGGCATTTTAACAGCAACTATGGATATGTGCTAACACCAGTCAGCTGAGTTTAATTAGCGATAACGTACGGAGATGGTTTCGTAGCCTCTTTAACAGCTCAGTGACATCAGGTATGTAACCTACATATTTATGTTTTTGCCAGCTAACTTTTAACATGATCTTCATATTCATTGCTATATGGGCCTCATGCACATGAAAGATTAATATCATGCCATTATGTTGTTTAGAATACACTTTGAAATAAAGTTTTCACCTTACAACTTTGCTGATAACATTTTAAATAAATGCCAGTTAGCGCAACCAGTAGGCTACTTTCTGTGCAGCCGCACACACACACTCAGGCATGCCAAACAAGCATACACAAAAGTTTCAAGAGTAGGGGATGGAGTAAAATATGGAGACAAATTGAAGTGTGATTTATTTTCGCGGAACGGATGTACAGGACTGAGCGGCGGTCATATTTTGTACCGCTATGCGGTACATCTAGTTTTTGTTACGATTAGGATCGGATTTTCTGCCCTAAAAGTAGTTGGGCTGCAAAAACTGTAAGTCTCACAGATGCCAAGAAATAAGGAAATAAGCCCACTTTTTCTTCGTTTATGTTGGGGAGGGGAAATTAGCTGACAGAGAATGTCTAATAAGTAGGTGGGCTCTGCTACAGAACTAAAGAGCAACGTCTTGCACAATAATTTGCACTAGTCATAATGACGTTTGAGATATCTTCACCTTTCATTCTGCCTAGTCAAAACTGAATTAAAGATATCTGCAATTGCCATTTAAGATGTGTGACGAGTTGAATGTTGTTTTCAATGACGTGATGACGGATATCTGTAATTATGACCGCCGCGCAGCGAAGCTATAGGTTTAGTCAGATTCTTTTTTTTTTTTTCTTTTTCGCATGCCCAAATTTCCGTCAATGATTCCCGGGACACTGAAAGACCGGGGTACACGAACTCACACAGTAGACATATGTATGCTCCTACGAATAATACATTTAAAACTTGCCATGCATGCACACACATCGTGAGCTTAGAATTATAAGGTTCTATCTTCGTTTAGGGTAGTTCTGAGATATTGAGCATCAAAGTTTTTACACCCCAGCTGGCAAAACTGTTATAGCTCAACAAGACCATCACCCTACAGGTACTTTGAGGATAGAAAATCAAAATCCTGGCACATTTAGAAATGGGATTTTTTAAAATGGCCCAAATGGAGATAGAACCTTATAATTCTGAGAGCTCTGATTCACTTCGGAATTATAAGGTTCTATCTCCACTTTTACAAATAAAACCCTACATTTCAAAGAATAAATGCATATAACCATTGATTTGAATCAATTTATACATTTGTAATACAAGCACACAGCTTGTAGTATATAATATAATGTATAATAGTATAGTATACAGAAAAAAATATATATTTTTTTTCAAAGTTCAAAGTACATGGAAATTTAAAATTACAGCTGAACAAAACCCCCACCCCCTCTCGGAAACATTTTAAAAACTGGTCATTTATTTCATTAAACTATGACACTTTTTTATTATTTATTATTCTGTATGTCTGTTTTGTTATGTATCTGTCTCTGCTGCCCTGGCCCTGGGTGTCTCTGCTACTGTCCCTCTCGCTGCTGCTCTGGGAGTCTCTGCCTCTCCTGGCATGGCTGCACAAAGTAATAAAGCTGAGCATCACAATAGTATTTACAGGAAAGTAACTAATGATGAGACATACATTTTGCAGAATACTATCATCTATACCAGGACAATCTGCATGGCTTAACTGGTACTGGACCCACTGAGGCACTGTCCAGGACTACTACCATCATTTTCCTTACAAAGACTGTACAGGATAAACAGTCAAATAGGCCTATTGATTAAGTACTTCTTAGTGTACACACTGACAGTGGCATATTTGCCTACATCTGTGTAGTGTCTGAAAACATCTGTGCAACTCGAGCATCACTGCCCATCTAACCTGCAAAAACATAACCCCAGCAGTAGCCAAGAGAAGCTAAAGATTCTTTATTATTACATGATCCAATATTATAATAATGTGTCAGTTTATTATTTTGTTTTATGACACTGATAACATCGTTTTGTATTTTACAAACAAAGGCACAGTAAATACAACATAAATTCCACCCATCTATAGAAGTACCCACCACTAGATACTCTCCTCTTTGCCGCTCCCACTCCCTTTGGAGGACTTCCACCACTATCATCATTTCTGTAACAAAAAAACAATTTAATTATCATCCTGATATAAATGGGGCAACTTTTATCAATATCCAATAATCTAGCAATCTTAAAAAGCTAGTTAACTTGCATTTATGGAAGGGGAGTAAGTTAGAAATTGGCATTATGTTAGGCTGCAGTCATTAAGACACCAATAATCTAGCTAGTTTAAAAAGCTAGCAGCTAGCTAGCTTGCATTTATGGAAGGGGAGTAAAGTTAGAAATTGGCGTTATGTTAGCTAAGCTGCAGTTGCCCATCTACAAGGATACAAGGATGTTTATTTGTCACATACAGAGATTTACAGGTGCAAAACTGTAAGCGAGCTGTTGGTGAGCTATCAAGCTAATTCTAACATTTGCTAGCAAGCTAATGTTCGCTAATGCTAAGCTAGCTAGCTAGCTACCGTGGCAAACAAGCTGGTTTACATTAGCTAGCTGTAAATTAAGTATAATATATACCAGCTCTATGTGCTTCAATTTACCGATCTCTTCTAGCGGTGTCTGTACATTTAAGTCTTTTGGTCGCCATCGCCGGCTTCAGATGTCCAGGGCAGGCTAATGTCCAGCCCTTAGCTCTGTGTCCAGGCTACAGAGCGAAGAGGTGGAATTTGATTGGTCCGTCTGTGTTCATTCAGGGTTTTGATTGGATATTGAATCTACTGGAGATAGAACCTTATAATCCCAACTCGGTTTATGTTTTGTGAGATGGAACCTTTTTATTTTATTAATAACTAACTAAAAATTTATTTTTTATACAAAAATAACATCACACAGGCATTAATAAACACCTAATGGATCAGATTATGTCAAAAACTCAATTTCGACCAAAAGTGGAGATAGAACCTTATAATTCTAAGCTCACGACATGGTAGGCTAAAGCTCTGCTTTCAAGTTTACCCAGTGTGGGCGTTTTGCCATAAGGTATGTTAAAACCGCTTGCCATAAAACTGTCATGGACAACGGCATTTGCAAGCAAGCTAATCTACAGGGACTCTACTTTCCAGTTATTTCAGTGTGTTCCCAATTCTTCAAGAAGTTTCATGTCTTCCCCCATAACACGCAATAGTTTTGAACATGTTAGGCTATGTCGGTGTTGAAGTGTTTAGATTCCCAATGATAGCCTAGCAGGCATTTTAACAGCAACTATGGATATGCGCTAACACCAGTCAGCTGAGTTTAATTAGCGATAACGTACGGAGATGGTTTCGTAGCCTCTTTAACAGCTCAGTGACATCAGGTATGTAACCTACATATTTATGTTTTTGCCAGCTAACTTTTAACATGATCTTCATATTCATTGCTATATGGGCCTCATGCACATGAAAGATTAATATCATGCCATTATGTTGTTTAGAACACACTTTGAAATAAAGTTTTCACCTTACAACTTTGCTGATAACATTTTAAATAAATGCCTGTTAGCGCATTAGCAAGGATATTGTGTAACATAGGCCTACTGTTGATGTTGTTTCATAGCCTTTTGCTTGTGTGTAGTTAGGCCCACTGCTAGATTTTGAAAGGAGCTCTCGTGATATCGCTTTAAAGTAAGCTACTTGGGCTCACGCAAGCTGTCAAACACTGTCCATCCACTCGCCTAGTGCACCCCTCTGGTTTATACATCCAGTGTTTGTGTCGGGTAACTGTATCTGGATGAGTTGCTATCAGAGCAAGATGTTAGAGATGGCGCATGACATGCAGTGATGCCTATTAAAAAAAAAAAAAAACGCTATTTAAGCACCGAAATGAGGCACCGAAATCCACGTTGTTATTCGATGCAGTTACTACCGTTTGCGTCGGCACCGGTGCCATATTAGAACCGTGTTTCGGTGCCCAACCCTATTTAATTGTATCAGGTGTGCAGAAAATGAGAGAAGTAACCACACAAACAAAATTCTATTCTCATTACCTTTAGATATTTCAGAAGAGGCAATAAAACACTTTTTAACTAATCAAGCTTTAAATAAAAAAAATAGAAATGAAACAGACAATTGCAAATCATGGACAGAATAGAGAGAGAATACTGTGTCAGAAACTTTGCTGATTCATTTGCCACAGTCACTTCTCATATTAGCAGATAACCCCAAAAGCCTCCCATTACATCTTACACTCGACACAGTTTTTGGCATTTACAAGTATTCACTGGCATCCCTTTTGGTATCTCTCTCAGAAAAACCTTTTATACAGTTGTTAAGTTTTGATTGTGTTTCAGACAAACAAACAGAAATTGCCAACTTAATACAACTTAATCCCGTATTCTTTTTAGTTGAATACTGTGTGGAGACCACTGAACAGATTAATATATGCTGTTTATATGAGGAACAACACATATATGTAATAAACAGTGTAGTAATCATGAACCATTTGAAATTCAAGAATGGATTCCTCAAGGAGATGTCAACTTGCCTCCAAATATGACAGAGAAGTAGTGAATGGCTAGATGATAAAATAATAGACATTTATATGAAAATGCTCCAAGCAAAACTGACAACAAATTACATTGTAATGGTCCCATCGACATTTATAAGTCAGTGTTTAAAAAGTGTATTTTGCCCTGACATCAATGTATTACCAAAAATATATAAGCCTGAAAATAATTGGTGGCGCTACCACACAGTAGTGATTCCAGTAAATTTAACAACATGCATTGGACTATTATGATTTTGGAGCTGATGGAACAACACCCCCAAAATAATGAAATAACTGTAACAGCAAAAGTCTTTGACTCAATCAAAACATTTGATTATGAAATGATAAAAATAATGCCAACATTGCAGAGATACCTATTGTTACAGTATCTAGCGATCCATGGGAAGCTGGTGAATCTTGTATTTAGATATAAATTTTATCATAAATGCCCAACATTTATAAAACAGTCTGATAGCATAAACTGTGGAGTGTATGTTTGTTTTTTTGTTAAATCTTTCCTTTTTCAAACAAATTTAAACAAATTTTGCAGTAGCAATATGCGGAGGATTTTAGAGTATGAATTAAGTCACCAGGTGATACTGTAATATTTTTCCTGGATATATTGGGGTTTGTATTTATTTATTTATTTATTTATTGATTGATTGATTGATGAATATGTATTATTGTAATTATAATATATAACTTATACTTATTCATAATATGTATTGGAGAAGTGTGCAATATTTGATGTCTGACAATGTGCAATATCCAAACTGTGGCAATTTGCAATATGTATGTGTCTGTGTGTGTGTGTGATAATTGTGTGTGTTGTGTTTAATTGTGACATTGTGTGAATATTGCAGTGTTTTGCACTGGCTCCTGCTGAGGTCCTTGTGAAATGACACCCCTGCTGTCACTAAGGTAATGTATGTGCATGTGTATGTATGTGTATTTATTTATTTATTATTGTCCTTATTTATGTTATGTCCTTGTGAAGTTTGTCTGTCATTGTTTATCATTGTTTATTTGTCCAAGAAAAAGTTTGCATCCCCTTACTTTGAACAGTAGTAGGAGGTTATAAAGGGATACATTATAGAACATTCCATGAAGGGGCATGGAAACTTTAGCATGTATAATTGTCATTTATGTACTTTTTTACTGTCTTTTATTACTTTCTATTTATATATGTGTTTTACTAACCTTGTCCTCTGTCTTGTCCTGTCATACTAACATCCCACTTGTGGCCTGTACCTTGACGTGGTGAGTGGGCTTTCAACTAAACAGGCCTGTTTTCCTGAACACTCATCTGTTTTTCTCTTTTAATCTTTCAGTCCTATACAGTGCAACCAGAAAGTTTTCAGACCCTTTCAAGTTTTACACATTTTCTTATGCTCATCTTCAATTTTTTTTCTCTCATAAATCTACACACAATAAAAAAAAATCAGGTGTTTTAAGTGTTTGTAAATGTATAATATGTATAAAAATGTGTATAAAATATTGTCAGACACCAAACAGGACGAGGACCACAAAAGCGTCACGTTCAAAAGTTTATTTAAGGGTTGGGGGTTAAGGGGGTTTCAGGGGTTCCGGGGGGGGTACAGGAGTTCCAAGAGTCTGCGTGTGTGTGTTCCCCCAGTAGCCGAACAGCGATGGCAGGAGCTGGATGATCCGGGAAGTCCTGGGGGAAACACCCACACAACAGCAATTGAAACGAAGCAGCAGTACAGTCAAGGACTAGGCGGTATTCGTAGAAGAGGGACGGAAGGCAGGTCAAGATTACCGGGGCTGGAGAACACAGAAGTAGTCGAGCAGGTCCGGGATCACAGGCAAAGAGTCAGAGGCGTTTTCCAAAACAGGCAGGTAACTGGTGCTGGTTGCAGACGATCTGACAAGTGTGGACTGAAAAGCAAGGCTTTATATACAGGGCATGATGAGTGGTGAATGCAGTGCAGCTGGTAGGTAACGAGGGTGAGGCAGAGCAGAGCAGGAACAGGTGGAGGTCATCAGACTTCAATCAGCGTGTGTTACCAGGCAGAGAGAGAGCTCATGACAGAACCCCCCCCCTAAGGGACGGCCCCAGAAGTCCCCAAGAGTGACACCACGTCGGGAGGGCGGAGGGGAGCCGGTGGAGGGCTAGAATTCCTCCGAGTGGTCCGAGCGAACATCCTCATCCTCGGAGGGAGCTGGAGGGTCGTGGACAGAAGACGGGACAGGTACCGAGACAGGGTCAGGCACAGGACAGGAAGCCGGGCGGGCAGGACGGTTAGGGACCCCTCTGGGGCGGCCCCTACGGATTGCAGGTTGATCAGGATGCAGACGGTGGAAGTCGGCGATGAGTGTCCGGTCCACAATCCGACTGGCTGGCACCCAGGTTCTCTCCTCAGGTCCATAGCCCTCCCAGTCGACGAGATACTGGAGGCCCCTACCTCGCCGTCTGGACCGAAGCAGGCGTCGAACGGTGTACACCAGCCCACCGTCAACGAGGCGAGGAGGAGGAGGAGGAAGCGGCACGGGGACCAGCGGGCTTTCATGCGTCGGCTTGACTTTCGAAACATGGAAAGTAGGGTGCACCCTCATGGAGGTTGGCAACTGGAGCCGGACTGCGGTTGGGCTGATGACCCTCTGGATAGGGAACGGGCCGAGGAATCGAGGTGCCAGTTTACGCGATTCCACCCGCAGTGGGAGATCCTTGGCTGACAGCCACACCTTCTGGTCAACACGGTAGGCGGGTGCCGGCGATCTTCGGCGGTTAGCCCCAGTGGCATAGCTGACAGCTGACTTGAGTAGCGTGGCACGAGCTTGTGACCAGGTACGACGGCAACGGCGGGCATAGGCGAGGGCAGACGGGCAGGACACATCTCCTTCCTGGCTGGGGAACAGGGGGGGCTGGTAGCCATACACACACTGGAAAGGTGACATACCAGTGGCAGAGCAGGTGAGGGAGTTGTGAGCATACTCTATCCACATCAGTTGTTGTGCCCAAGCCTGGGGTTTGCGAGAAACCATGCACCGCAGCGCCTTCTCCAGCTCCTGGTTTGCCCGCTCGGATTGACCATTGGACTGGGGGTGGAACCCAGAGGTGAGACTCACTGTGGCCCCTAGAAGACGGCAGAACTCCTTCCAGAATGTAGAGGTGAATTGCGGGCCTCGGTCAGAGACAACATCCCTGGGCAGCCCGTGTAGACGGAAGACATGATCAAGAACAGCCTGGGCAGTCTCTCTGGCAGATGGCAGTTTAGGGAGGGGAATGAAGTGTGCCATCTTGCTGAACCGGTCAACCACAGTGAGAATGACAGTCATCCCACCTGATGGTGGGAGGCCAGTTACAAAGTCCAAGGAGACGTGGGACCAGGGTCGTGTGGGCACAGGCAAGGGCTGGAGTAAACCAGCGGGGGGCCGAGTGGAGGACTTGTTCTGATTGCAGGTGGGGCAGGCACGGACGAATTCTCGGACATCCCTTCTCAAAGAAGACCACCAGAAGCGCTGGGCAAGGAGATGGCAGGTGCGGGCGGAGCCCGGGTGGCAGGCAAGGCGGGAGTTGTGTCCCCACTGTATGACCTGGGACCTCAAATTCTCTGGGACGAAGAGACGACCGTCTGGGCATGCACTGGGACTGGGATGGTCACGGAGGGCCTCTTGAATTTCCTCCTCGATATCCCAGGTCAGGGCAGCTACGACGCAGGGATCGGGCAGAATTGATGCAGGTTCCTGGGAAGGGGCGTCATCCTTATGAAACTGACGGGAGAGAGCGTCCGGCTTGGTGTTCCGAGAACCTGGGCGGTATGACAGGGTGAAGTTGAATCTGGTGAAAAACAAGGCCCAGCGGGACTGTCTGGGGTTAAGACGTTTGGCATTACGGATGTATTCGAGGTTTTTGTGATCGGTCCAGACCAGGAACGGAACTGTGGACCCCTCCAGCCAGTGACGCCACTCCTCCAGGGCAAGCTTGACAGCCAACAGCTCACGGTTTCCAACATCATAATTGCGCTCTGCAGGTGAAAGCCGGCGAGAGAAAAATACACAGGGGTGCAACTTGTTGTCCTCCTCTGCCCGTTGAGAGAGTATGGCCCCGACTCCCACGTCTGAGGCATCCACCTCGACAACGAACTGCCGGTCTGAATCCGGCATCTGGAGGATGGGGGCAGTGGTGAACCGGGCCTTGAGGGTATGAAAGGCTGTGTTGGCCTCTGGGGTCCAGAAAAAGGGGTGTTTGATGCTGGTCAGAGCTGTGAGGGGAGCGGCGACGGAGCTGTAGTTCCGGATGAATTTCCGGTAGAAATTGGCAAAACCGAGGAATTGCTGCAACTTCTTCCTATTCCCCGGAACTGGCCAGGAGGTAACTGCCGAGACCTTTGCGGGGTCCATCTGGATATTGCCTTCAGCGACGATGTATCCCAGGAACGACACAGTCTGAGCATGGAACTCGCATTTCTCCGCTTTGACATAGAGAGAGTTCTCCAGGAGCCGTCGAAGAACCAGCTGGACATGACGGGTGTGTTCGGACAGAGTTCTGGAGAAAATTAAGATGTCGTCCAGGTACACGAAGACGAATTTATTCAGCATGTCCCGCAGCACATCATTCACCAGCGCCTGGAATACCGCTGGGGCGTTGGTGAGGCCAAATGGCATTACCAGGTACTCATAATGGCCGGTGTGGGTGTTGAATGCAGTCTTCCACTCGTCACCCTCCCTTACTCGCACTAGGTGGTAAGCATTTCTAAGGTCCAGTTTGGTGAAAATAGTGGATCCCTGGAGCAACTCAAAAGCAGAGGTGAGTAAAGGCAGAGGGTACCGGTTCTTCACTGTGACATCATTCAGACCTCGATAATCAATGCAGGGGCGAAGAGAACCATCTTTCTTTCCCACAAAGAAGAACCCGGCACCAGCAGGAGAGGAAGACGGGCGGATGAGTCCAGCTGCCAGGGAGTCCCTGATGTAATCCTCCATAGTTTTTCTTTCAGGAGGGGATAGTGAGTAGAGGTGACCTTTGGGTGGAGCAGTCCCAGGGAGGAGATCAATGGCACAGTCGTACGGACGGTGTGGGGGCAGAGATGTGGCTTTGGTCTTGTTGAACACCTCTCGGAGGCCATGGTAACATTCAGGGACATTAGAAATGTCGGGGGCAGTGCTGGGGGGTACTGAGCCGGGGGGCAGCGAGGCAGCACGCAAACAGGTCAGGTGGCAGGCATTTCCCCACTCTTTCACAGTTCCGGAGGCCCAATCGAGGTGAGGATTGTGGAGACGGAGCCAAGGGTAGCCCAGGATTAGGGGTTGGCCTGGAGAGCTGAGCAGGTGGAAGCGGATGGTCTCTCGGTGGTTTCCTGACACCATCATTGAGATGGGGGCTGTGATGCTGGTAACTGTGCCAATTACGTGACCGTCCAGGGCCCGGGCTGGAACAGGAGTGGACAAGCGATGGCTTTCCAAGCCCAGCTGACGAGCAAGTCCTGTGTCAATAATGTTTGCTTCTGCGCCAGAGTCCACCAGGGCTGCCAGGGTGTGGGTGGAATCAGACAGGTGAAGACAGACTTGGATGAGGGGTTTACGGCTGATGGAGGGCTGAATGTTCATTGAGCTCATCCGGATTCCTCCTACATCTGGTGAGCTCCGGCTTTTGCTGGACAGGTGGCGACTCGATGACCATCACCACCACAGTACAGGCACAAGTTGGAGGTGATGCGTCGCTGGCGCTCTGCAGGGGTTAGGGAGGCGCGGCCGATCTCCATCGGTTCAGACTGGTCCGGCTGGCTAGATGGTGTGGCAGGTGCGGACAGAAGGGCAGTTGGGACACTCCGTGTGCTGGTGGATGGACTCTGGCGCCCTCTCTCACGACGGCGGGCCTGGATCCTGCGGTCGATGCGGACAACCAGTGCAATGGCTTCATCAAGAGTGGGGGGTTGATCATGGGAAACCAGCTCGTCCTTTATGTAGTCCGCCAGGCTGTGGAGGAAGGCATCCACCAATGCTTCCATGTTCCAGGAGCTCCGACTTGCCACAGTTCGAAAGTCAATGGAGTAATCCGCAACAGTCCTTCTGCCTTGGCGAATACTCATCAGGGTCCGAG
This sequence comes from Alosa sapidissima, assembly GCF_018492685.1. NCBI lineage: Eukaryota > Metazoa > Chordata > Actinopteri > Clupeiformes > Clupeidae > Alosa > Alosa sapidissima. The sequence goes on from NC_055963.1 coordinate 25,586,514, forward strand.
ATGCCTCGGCTGTTGTGGATTCCAAATCGAATACCTTGAGCATCTCCTCTGCGAATAGGTTGAAGGTTGCACATGCTGGGGTCTGGCACTCGAACTCCGCCGTTCCCCAGAGTCGAGCTCGGCCCGTCAGGTGAGTGATCACGTAACCGACCCTCGCCCCTTCAGTGGCAAAAGTCCTGGGTTGCAGGGTAAACTGGACACGGCAGCTCGTCAGGAACGCCCGTACCTGGGTTGGGTCGCCGCTGAACCGCTCTGGATTGCCGATCCTGGGTTCTGGGGCTCCGGCAGCCACGGCAGCAGTGGACTGGGCAGGAGACTCGGGTGCTGGGCCGGTGAGCAGGCTGGCTGGGGCTGGGCCGGTGGGAGCAGGCAGAGGAGAAAGGTTGGTGAGAAGTTGAATGATCATTGCAAGTTGTTGCTGTTGCTGCTGGAACTGCTGATGCTGTTGGTAGCCGGCTTGAAGTAGGGAGGCAATGTCAGCAGTGTTGCGGTTTACCTCTCTCTCTGTCTCTTCCAGGCGTTGCATGGCGGTGGGTGGTTCTGGTTCGTCGGTTTCCATGCTGGTTCGACCGTGCGCTGGGTCCATGTTTGGTCAGATTGTACTGTCAGACACCAAACAGGACGAGGACCACAAAAGCGTCACGTTCAAAAGTTTATTTAAGGGTTGGGGGTTAAGGGGGTTTCAGGGGTTCCGGGGGGGGGTACAGGAGTTCCAAGAGTTTGCGTGTGTGTGTTCCCCCAGTAGCCGAACAGCGATGGCAGGAGCTGGATGATCCGGGAAGTCCTGGGGGAAACACCCACACAACAGCAATTGAAACGAAGCAGCAGTACAGTCAAGGACTAGGCGGTATTCGTAGAAGAGGGACGGAAGGCAGGTCAAGATTACCGGGGCTGGAGAACACAGAAGTAGTCGAGCAGGTCCGGGATCACAGGCAAAGAGTCAGAGGCGTTTTCCAAAACAGGCAGGTAACTGGTGCTGGTTGCAGACGATCTTGACAAGTGTGGACTGAAAAGCAAGGCTTTATATACAGGGCATGATGAGTGGTGAATGCAGTGCAGCTGGTAGGTAACGAGGGTGAGGCAGAGCAGAGCAGGAACAGGTGGAGGTCATCAGACTTCAATCAGCGTGTGTTACCAGGCAGAGAGAGAGCTCATGACAAATATATAATAAATAAAAGACTGAAATATATAATTTACCTAAGTATTCAGACCCTTTGTTATGACGCTTGCAATTGAGCTCTGGTGCATCTTCATCTATCAATGGTCCTTGAGATGCTTCAACAACTTGTATGTCAAAGTGAAAACCAAGCCACAAGGTCAAGACAATTATTTGCATATGCAGGCCATTTATTTATATACTCTAAATAATACATTACTGCTGTGTAGGCTAATGTCATTATTCTGTGGCTAACAGCACAGGTAGTCGCAAAGTAGCAAAGTGACGCATGCGCGACTCACATCCGGTAGCGACTCACATCGGGGAGTGACGCCGACTGTGTCTCAAATCGTGTACTTCTGCACTTACAATACCTAATTTGAGTGCATGAGGGTGTTCACACTGACAATTCCAACGACACGAAGGGCGCTGCAAGTTCCCGGATGGTGCACTCATAACGGTCAAAAAGCTGAGTGTGCAACGCTGGACACTTTTCGCCCTTAACGGACGCCATCTTGGCCAAATAGCGGAAGGGGAGGGAGCGTTTTCAAACTTGTGGAAATAGCGGTTGACAAAGCTGAAGCAGCAGCAGTGGAAAACAGACTTTACGGAGGTACAAGCAAGTTATAACATAAACGGTTCATGTTTTGACACAGTATGACCATGTCACTGTCGAGTTGAGGACGCCAATAAAGTTATGTTAAAATGTTTGCGATCGTCATTTCCGTGAAGTGCACGGAGTTAGTGTTTGATATGAGACAATACTATTTTGTTAAAATTTGCGCACTCCGCCAGTAAGCACACAGTGCACATAGTGTACTACATGAAAGTGTACTCACGTAAGTACACCAATTGAGACAGACTCACCATCTCTGACTGTTTCAACAATGTTTTCTTCTACGCAATTCACGCGAAATTATCGTGAAGCTTCTGCACAGCGGAGCCATCGACTGGTCTGGCATATGCACTACAGCACATTTAGCCGGTTACACCTCTGTATGTACATGCAAGGTTTTTTCTTGCCGGAGTCGTTAAAGGTGTGAAAGCGGTAAGAGAAAATCCACCCGGCGGTGTTGTGTAAACGGCCTCTCAGTCTGAGGGGTTGGATGGTGTTAAAAGCACTTGAGAAATCAAAGAACATGATTCTAACAGCACTTTTCCCCTTGTCTAGGTGAGAATGTGTCCTGTGTAGGAGATATGTGATGGCATCGTTCACGCCCACTTCCTCCTGGTATGCAAACTGTAGCGGGTCTAGTGCATGGCATACCTTGGGTCTGAGTATGCACAAGAGCAGTCGCTCCATTTTCTTCATCACATGTGATGTTAGAGTGACTTTTTAGAGCGAGATTTACACTTGCATTGAACCAACTCAAGGATGGCCTTTGGGGCTGGGAGGACCTCTGTGGTCACTGATTTGAGCATGCCATCCGAGTGTTTGAAGTATCCATTTTGCAGAGGATCCAGCTGTGGATTCTGCAGAGCAAAGGCTGCCTGTGCCCAAACTCCTGTGTCCTTTTTGCAGAAGAAGCACTCTTTCTTAACCAGTGGATTTGTATGGGATCGTGTGAATGGCAATGAAGAACCAGAGGTCGGGCTCAGCGGTTTCTGTGCTTCTTCTTTTCTGTCCACGCTTTTTGCCAGTGTAGTGTCCTGTAGCTAAAGGGGACATTCCAGAATTAGAGGACATTTTGGCATTTACACTTCTTAAATAATTATTTTCTATTTTAACATTTTATGTGGAATATTTAAAAAATATAGGTCATAAACTACTAAATTATATGATTTGTCAAGCTCAGGCATCAACGGTACTTTTTCCACCTCAAATGTTTTATTTGCTGTGTACATGTAGTTATACGCAACCCTGTTACAAATACAAAATAGCATGAAAAAAGTAAGAAGTCATTTTACACTGAATAGTCATATGATTTCAGGTAAGATTGTTAATATATATTATATATGTTAATTAGACTAACTATATCACAGGCTTAATTATCTTCTGTTTGAACAGTGACATACAGTTTTTTTAATAATTCCAGTATCTATTCTCAAATATGCTCAGATACATTGTGCATATAATCATATAAGCTGTTCTAAGGACTATTGATGTAATTTTTTGTGTGATAGCAAATTTACTTACCATTATTTATCCTTATTTTAATAAAAATGTTTTTGTAACAGGGTTGCAAATTGAGTCATAACATCATAAATCTGTAGAAATCCATTAGAAATTCTGATATTAGGCCTATCTATTGCAAATAATCACAAATATCTAACCAAAATGTGTTTATTTTCAGCTGTAATTGAATCTCAACATGTATTGTAGCACACTATGCTGCAATGACGCTGTACTAACAGAAGAAAATCTGGCAATTTATTTAAAATATGTAAATAATGTTTAATTATACAAATAAATTCATTTTTATAATTTAACTCAGCATATTTAATCATAAATATATCATAGTTAACAAAAAATACCCTGATAACTATGATAATAACCATGTTACTTTAATTAGAGTAACAGGGTTGCGAATTAATGCTAATATAGCATCTACCTTATGAACAGAATCTAGCTGTAAAATTTAGCTATTTTACCAAGGTCAAGGACCAATGTGGTTATACAAATACAGAAAATAAAAATTGAAATTATTCAACATTAATCTTAAAACATGAGTAACAGGGTTGCGTGGTTAAGCTTTACGTACTCAATTATCCCAGAAAAGTTTGAAAATATATTAAAATTGGAAGAGGACACTCACCTTTTGTCTACCCATGTTTTTTGAAAATGATTGGATGATGTCATTTCTTGTTTGTAATATGACATAATATTTTAACCCTTTATCAGTCAGGCAAAAATGGTATTGGTAACAGGGTTGCGTGCACATTCGGGGACACAACTTCATGGCACAATAAATAGTATTCAAAATATGTTTGAAATTCACTCACAAAGAAATTCTTTTTTACAGATACAATAGATGCTTATCCACAAAATACTGCAAAAGATAATATATTAAAGACTTATTTTAGCTGTTCAATTTGGTTTAAAAGTTGGTCATCAGGAGCCGGGGACAGGATAAAAACCCCATTTTAAGGGGTGTTCCAGAACTAATCGGTATTTTTAATCATGTAAAGGAACCACTTTTCCCCAGCAGATTATTATGTTTTGCTTTATGACAGTTTCACTTGCAGGTTATGTAAACATTTTTGTTATTTTGGACTTGAGTATTTGAAATATCAGGGGGGGACACCAAATGTCCTCTAATTCTGGAATGTCCCAAAGCATGTGCATTGCGATATCTTGCATGAAAAATCACTGCACATGTGCATGTCTTTGTAATCATTCCCACAATAAATATTAAATGTTTTAATGAGTGATATAAAAAGTCTTTATTTTTTGAATAACAGCGGGAATATTAAATGACAACTTTTTATTACAAAGATATTGCAAGAAAATAACCACACGGGGAAATTTTTTACCTACTCATGCACTGAAGGGTTAATAGGTAAAGTGTAAGTAGCACTATTGGATTCCTTGACCCTTACAGTGTGGGTTTAGCAGTAAAAATCAACATTCCAGTTTATTCAGAAGTCGAGATATTACAATTTTAAATTTTATGGCAGCCATTTTTTAAACTTCAATATGGCTGCCAAATAGACATCTGATCAAATGCAAACATTGATTTTCTGACTCCTTATACAATAACCTTTCCAAAAATGTATAGTTTACCTAATCTCCAAAAACTTCCCACAAAGGGAAAAATCTGAATATAAGGAACCTGACTATATTGTAAGTGCAGAAGTATGCGATTTGAGACACAGTCAGAGACACACAGACACACACATGGCTATAGCTCTCTGTTTTGTTTGAACATAGTCTGTTGATGTTCAAACAAAACAGAGAGCTAGCTCCTGAGCCCTCTTAAGCTCGCATCTCGTCGGTTATTGGTTGAAACACTTTATTTTGCCTTTGAGTGGGTTGCCAACCCTTGTTGGTAGCAATTGTTTTTGTGTACAGATCTCGGAGCCTAGGCTGCCTACAGAGACGCGTTTTTTTGACGCCCTGCTTATGGGGCAGACAGCTAGCGGATCGTTAGGAATGATTAGATGAATGTGATCGTGTATGTTTGGGCCTTTTTGTGCCTGAAATCGCTGATACAACCTTTAAGAGCATTGTGCACCCAATAATGCCCTTTTGCCAGTGCTTGTTCAATATAAGGCTAATCCACTAACACAAGCCTTGTTTGTTTGAGCCACATTGATAGTACAATCTTAGCAATAATATGCACATTATTAAGTTGTTATAAGCAGTCTCCATTGCTTTGGACACGACATGTTGCTAGCTTGACATTTTGCCGTTGCAATTAAAAGTAAATTGAGCCTGGCAGCCAACTAGCTGCGTATCTGATTGAAATGCTTTTCAGTTGGCATATCATGTTCTTCGTTCAAATGTTTATTTGAAGACTAACCAATTCCATTCTACAAATGAGTAGCCTATAGAACACTGTTTTCTTGCCCATGTTCCAAATCACATTGAGTGCAGCTGTTAAAGAGCCCTCTCACCAACCTGAGATAAAGAAAAAAAAAGAAAAATAGAAAACCCGCAACCTTCTCTAGCCTTCATGATTTCCTTTAAAAGGTTATAAAGGAGATAGGCCACAAACCAGGTGGGATCTGTCTCTCTCATGCGTGCTTGATGCAGGGCATCAGCCGGCTGCCCCACCCCTGCCTAAACCAAAGCATGAATGGGCTGCCGGTGGCTGTGAGCACTGATCCATGGTATCTCTTTACTGGCCTTTGGACAGCTATATAACAATGCTAAATGTGATCACTAAATTTTAGACCCATGTGCATAAACAAATGTGTTCGATGAATAATTGACAAAAGAGGAGACTATAAGCCAGCATGAACACATGAGGACAGAAGGACAGAGTTGAGATGTTGTGTAATAATTATGAACTCATTTTTAAGGGGAAAAATGTTTAGTGATGGTTGCAATTATGTGTCACTTTACCTCAGGGAGATCTTGCAGAGATGAGATGCTACTGGGGCTCCACCATCAGGTCATGCATTGCACTTGTCGTCATAACTGGCCTATATCTTTCAGTTGGTCAGATTCCATGGAGGAAAACAGTAAGTCCAACATTTTGTCCAAGAGCGGAAGTCCGAGTTTTTTATCAGTTTGCAAATGTGTTGATTGTTGAAGCACTGACATGGTGCACTGGTGTATCCATTTAAAAGGGGTTATCAAATGAGATCTTTGGCTTTTTTTAACCTTACTGGGCAGACAGAGTATGGTACTGCAGCACTGATGTCATTATTTGTTGTTGTTGTTTTACTTGAGTATATGTTTCCTTTTTAGAGTTGGTCAGGTGGTTATTAATGGTCTTCAATTGTCCCGAATACATTTTCTATGATATGTCACTTGCCTTGCCCTTACAGTATGGGCTGACTATATGTACATGTGTGGTGTTTGTATGCATGTATGGGGTATTTGTATGGGATGCAGAGGATTTCTAGATAATATAATAGTGTCAAATTATTAATACATATGTTCAGGGTGGTGGTAAGGAAGGGTCAAGGTATTGTAACTATTCCTTTGCTGTGGACTACTTCAATAACTGCACGCATGATGGCCTTGGGCCAAAACACGTATGTTTATTGAAGACATGGTCCAATAAAGATGTATCAAAAGCTAATGCTTGAGAGTGTGGTTTTCAACTTTTTCAAACTCGCACCCTAAAAGGGAATTTGATTTTGGAGTTGAGTGCACCTGTTTCTGTGTAATTTCTTTACAGTCAGAGTGCCTAAAACATTTACTTTGATTACTATGAATGGTGATCTTTTCCATTAGATCATTCTTTCCAGATATGGCTTGACAATTCACAAACCATTTTGTTTTTTTTTTGCCTGCAGAGTATCTCACAGTTGGTCTTTCTTCAGTCAAGAGAAAGAAAGAAAACTACCTAATGGACACTCTAAATTCCATCTTCTCCCATTCTTCCAAAGAGAAGCTCTCTAAGATGGTCGTGGTGGTTCTCCTCGCTGACTTCGACCTGGCCTGGGTAGAGGAGACCAGGCAAAAGATCTCCAGTGAGTTCCATGTTCATCTGAACCAGGGCGAGCTCCTGGTCATCCACGCATCTCTACCCTCCCCTGACGGGACTGAAAAGGAACTTCAATGATGCTCCGGACCGGGTGACCTACCGCTCGAAGCAAAATGTGGACTATTCCTTCTTGGTCCACTTCAGCGCCAACATCTCGCAGTATTTCATCATGGTGGAGGACGACGTGTTCTGCGCCAAGGGTTTCCTCTCTGCCATACGCAATCACGTGCTCAAGATGGGCAGCACCCGGTGGACGACGCTGGAGTTCTCCAAGCTGGGCTACATTGGGAAGCTCTACCACTCGGAAGACCTGCCACTGCTCGCCCGCTTTCTTTTACTCTTCTACCAGGAAATGCCATGCGACTTCCTCACTTTCGGACACTGCTCATGCAGGACAAGGTCATCCGCATGCGCCCATCTTTGTTTTAGCACATGGGCAAGTTCTCATCCTTCCAGGGGGCCTATAATCACCTCAAGGATGACGAATTTATACAGGAGCCAGCCGATAACCCACCTGCAGAGGTCCTGACCAACATTGAGCCTTACAAGGACAAAACCCCCGTAAATGCCTACAGCCAAGGTTCAGACTTCTTGTGGGGATTGTCTCCCAGCCAAGGAGATTATTTTATGGTGATATTCAACACGCCTGTGCTGCTCTCACGAATCTCCATTGAGACAGGATCTGAGAAGAAGGATATTCTCTTAAATGCTGTTGTTGAGGTTGGACGTGTCGTTGAGAAGTCACACACACCATCTTCATGCTCAGACCTCCACAGCTTGGGGTCACTGAATGCGGGTCAGTTTGAAATGAGAGATATTGATCAGACTGTGAAATCCGCTGTGGCCTGTTTACAAATTCGAGTCACAGAAAATCAAAATGACTGGGTCAAGGTACAGAATATTCAGGTTTGGGAAAGAAGTTGATATGGGGACATAAAATCAATAATAATAATTATTATCATTATTATTATTATCATTATTATTATTATGTGTACACACACAATCTATTTATAAATCTCAAAAGGGGACTTTCTCAGGTCCCAGAAGCTGTTAATAAACACTAGATGGAGCCCTTGCAACTCAATCGGGGGTTGTGTGTACACAATGGGTTTAATTATATGGAAGTTCATTAACATGCAGTGCTCTGTAAAAGAAGGACAAAAATTGCAGTATATTACTGTTGTAAATGTTGGTATTTTTTCCTAGGTATTGTTTGTTACCATTCTCTTTAATAGCTCAATATTAAAGCATATTTCTAAAGTACACTATCCAATCAAGTAGTTCACTGTGCATTTTGTGAAACAACAGAAAAGGAAACAGAAAAGAAAACCGAGTTGAGTTGTTATTTCATGAAATCAGTACCGCTTTACAAAATGTGCTGATATCTGTACGAGCACTTCTGGACAAAAAAAACAAAACATAAATGGCCCCTTGACCAATTTCGATGACCAATGGCCTCAAAATCCCTCACAGCAAAGGCCTGGTCATGTTTCTAAGTGACCCAATTTTCAGAGACTACTACTCATATTACTTGTAGCATAGGGGTCATTCCGTATCAAATCAGACAAAATCCAGGAAAATGGTTACTGCACTGTCTCAGATTTTTGTCTACCTAATATTTAGGTAGACAAAACTAAAAGACCTGTAAAATATTTTTGTTAAATTTCAATGTTTTCATACATTTTTTCACCCTTGATTTTATATAATTTTTACTCTCAGAAATGCCTTACCTTGGAGGCCATGTTTGGGCATTAATATCTTGAAAAGTATTATTCCCAGCCTGCCCAAACTTAGGGTGGAAGACAGACATGTTCTCAGTATGATTGGACCGTTAAAAGTTTGCGCCGCATGCCCATTAGTTTTAGACCCTAGATATGGAACAAAATGGACACAGGGTCTTCTAAACTCTTTTTTTTTTATCCACATGACACTAATCATTATTTTGTCTGCAAATACAATACTTTATTAATGTTGAGCCGATATTTGAGGTTTCTGCAACAAATGCACATATTAAGGATATTATACATCCTGAAGGTGTATATATTATGGTGTGATTGCATTTTTTTGGTAATGTTCATAGTACTAAGATGGTATGTGGAGTAGTTAGGAACACGAAAATCAGTGTGGAAATACAGTAGCTCAGTTTATAGTCAATGATTAGAAAGTGAAAGTGCCAATGATTTACCATGTTTAATTCATACATAAATACACTTACTTGGTTACATTGTATACCAATGCTTTTTCATTCTTGTCGCAAAACAATGATTTTGACTCAATTTATCTATGATACAACACTGGCACTTTGTATACTAAATGCCCATACACTGATCTACTTTCACATAGATTGTCAAGTTCCTACTAAGTAAGTATACTCTTTTGATCTCGTGAGGGAAATTTGGTCTCTGCATTTATCCCAATCCGTGAATTAATGAAACACACTGTGAGGTGAAGCACACACTAATCCCGGCGCAGTGAGCTGCCTGCAACAACAGCGGCGCTCGGGGAGCAGTGAGGTGTTAGGTGCCTTGCTCAAGGGCACTTCAGCCGTGCCTACTGGTCGGGGTTCGAACTGGCAACCCTCTGGTTACAAGTCCAAAGCGCTAACCAGTAGGCCACGTCTTCCCCATCCAACCTCTCAGACTGGGAAATCAGTACCGCTTTACAAAATGTGCTGATATCTGTACGAGCACTTCTGGACAAAAAAAACAAAACATAAATGGCCCCTTGACCAATTTCGATGACCAATGGCCTCAAAATCCCTCACAGCAAAGGCCTGGTCATGTTTCTAAGTGACCCAATTTTCAGAGACTACTACTCATATTACTTGTAGCATAGGGGTCATTCCGTATCAAATCAGACAAAATCCAGGAAAATGGTTACTGCACTGTCTCAGATTTTTGTCTACCTAATATTTAGGTAGACAAAACTAAAAGACCTGTAAAATATTTTTGTTAAATTTCAATGTTTTCATACATTTTTTCACCCTTGATTTTATATAATTTTTACTCTCAGAAATGCCTTACCTTGGAGGCCATGTTTGGGCATTAATATCTTGAAAAGTATTATTCCCAGCCTGCCCAAACTTAGGGTGGAAGACAGACATGTTCTCAGTATGATTGGACCGTTAAAAGTTTGCGCCGCATGCCCATTAGTTTTAGACCCTAGATATGGAACAAAATGGACACAGGGTCTTCTAAACTCTTTTTTTTTTATCCACATGACACTAATCATTATTTTGTCTGCAAATACAATACTTTATTAATGTTGAGCCGATATTTGAGGTTTCTGCAACAAATGCACATATTAAGGATATTATACATCCTGAAGGTGTATATATTATGGTGTGATTGCATTTTTTTGGTAATGTTCATAGTACTAAGATGGTATGTGGAGTAGTTAGGAACACGAAAATCAGTGTGGAAATACAGTAGCTCAGTTTATAGTCAATGATTAGAAAGTGAAAGTGCCAATGATTTACCATGTTTAATTCATACATAAATACACTTACTTGGTTACATTGTATACCAATGCTTTTTCATTCTTGTCGCAAAACAATGATTTTGACTCAATTTATCTATGATACAACACTGGCACTTTGTATACTAAATGCCCATACACTGATCTACTTTCACATAGATTGTCAAGTTCCTACTAAGTAAGTATACTCTTTTGATCTCGTGAGGGAAATTTGGTCTCTGCATTTATCCCAATCCGTGAATTAATGAAACACACTGTGAGGTGAAGCACACACTAATCCCGGCGCAGTGAGCTGCCTGCAACAACAGCGGCGCTCGGGGAGCAGTGAGGTGTTAGGTGCCTTGCTCAAGGGCACTTCAGCCGTGCCTACTGGTCGGGGTTCGAACTGGCAACCCTCTGGTTACAAGTCCAAAGCGCTAACCAGTAGGCCACGTCTTCCCCCCACTAGTTACCCCACATACCATTTTTATTCAATCAAAATGACTGAAAAACCCAACCTCCCTTTGTTTAATCCTTAAAATCTTCCCATGTGGAGAGCTCAAATATTAGTACAACATTAATAACATATAGTATGTAAAGAAAAAAATAATGATTGATACCAAATGCATACAAACCAAGTATATACTACCCTTATTGTCACTCTTTTTGCACTTTTTTCCCCAAATCTAGGGCCTTGTAGAAAATCAATGAGAATGCCGTACAAACATGTCGAACATGTCAAATAATGGCGAACATGTTTGTCTTCCACTCTACAGTCCAGTCCAGTCAGGTTAGTAAGCACCCTACTGTTGAAAGGCAGCACTTACAGTAACATCAGTCCAGCAGTTGTGGAATTGCCAATCTCCAGTGAATAAAGCGGACTTCATTCCCGCTAAGGCCTCACAGTTATCACTTCAGTTGCTTGCACTTACAGAGACTTGGATTAGGCCAGAGAATAATGTCACACCTTCAGCATTGTCGACCAATTATGCTTTTTTAAATACCAGTTGTTTATATGGTAAAGGAGGCGGGACAGGCTTTCTTGTCTCTGATGACTGGAAGTTTACTCAGTTGCTGCCTGCTCAGAACCACAACTCATTCAAATATCATGATAACTGAGCCATACAAATTATATACTTGGTGGTAATTATTTAGCGCCCTACAGGACAACTTGCCAGTTCTGTGAATGAGTTGGACATTCTACTGCCTGCTATTCCAATAGATACATGCCCATTATTCATCCTTGACGATTTTAATATTCATTTGGATAACTGTCTTCAGTTGACTTCCTGTCCTTACCCTCCTCATTTAATATCAAACGTGTCCACAGTGCTCCTACTCACAAGGCTGGTAAGGATCTTGATATAATTCTGCTACGTACTAGACAACATTTTGGCTAATCCATTACATGTATCGGATCATTAGGCCTACTTTACTAGTGGATTATCAGAGATGGAAATGATCTTAGTAACTACCAGTCTTTGCTATCATCTTTTTCATCCACTATTACACTTGCAAAAAAAGCATTCTATCAGAGCAAGATTGAGAGCACCACTGACAGTAGAAAACTTTCTCAATCCTCCACCACCACCGCCGGGCCTGACAGACTGTGTCCAAGGCTACTCAAGGCCTGTGCTGCTGAACTGGGGGAGCCACTGAAGCACATCTTCATCTTGAGTCTCCGTCTCGGACAAGTTCCAACACTGTGGAAGACATCATGTCTCACCCCCGTCCCTAAGAAGCCACACCCTAGTGAGCTTAATGACTACATGCCTGTCGCTCTAACATCACATGTGATGAAGATAATGGAGCGACTGGTCTTATGTATGTTCAGACCCCAGGTACGCCATGCACTAGACCCGTTATAGTTTGCATACCAGGAGAAAGTGGGCGTGGACGATGCCATCACTTATCTTCTACACAGGACACATTCTCACCTAGACAAGGGGAAAAGTGCTGTGAGAATCATGTTCTTTGATATCTCAATTGCTTTTAACACCATCCAACCTCTCAGACTGGGAGACAAGCTCTTGCAGATGGGTGTGAATCCTCACCTGGTAACCTGGATTACAGATTACCTGACCGAGCAACCACAGTTCGTCAGACTGAAGAACCGTCTCTCTGACACTGTGATCAGCAGCACCGGAGCCCCACAGGGAATTGTGCTCTCTCCAGTCCTGTTCACTCTGTACACATCTGACTTCTGCTACAACACCGAGTCATGCCACATGCAGAAGTTTTCTGACAATACTGCAATTGTGGGGTGTATCAGGGACGAGCAAGAGGAGTACAGGAGCCTGGTGGAGGACTTTGTGCAATGGTGCAAACTCAATCACCTTCAACTCAACACTTCAAAGACCAAAGAGATGGTGGTGGATTTCCGCAGGTCTAAACCTGCTCTGCTACCAGTCTCCATTGATGGGGTCAATGTGGAGGTGGTAAGCACCTACAAGTATCTGGGTCTCCACCTGAACAATAAACTGGACTGGTCAGCCAATACTGAAGCACTCTACAAGAAAGGGCAGAGCAGGCTGTACTTCCTGAGGAGGCTGCGGTTCTTCAATGTGTGCAGCAAGCTCCTCAGGATGTTCTACCAGTCTGTTGTTGCCAGCGTCCTCTTCTATGCAGTCAGGGATGGATTACTGCATGGGCCTAACGGGCCCAGGGGCCCAAGGGGTCAGGGGGCCCTGAAGCCTAAGCCTTTGCATGGAATCACTGCCTCAATGTCAACAAATCAGGATGTAGGCTATGAATCTGATTGAATTTAGTATTGCCTGGCCTTGGTCCAAAGTACCTTTTTATCAGTGTTAAATTATGGTGACTTAATATGCATGCCTCTCTAGGCCTCCTAAAGAAACTGGATGTGGTGTATCTCTCTGCCTTGCGGTTTGTAATAGGAGCACCTTCTAGAACACATCACTGCATGCTATATGAAAAGGTTCAATGGACTTCATTGCATCTAAGAAGAAAAATCCATATTTTAATCTTTATAGCAAAGGTCTTCCTGGGCAAACTTCCCAGTTATATTTGTAGTCTTTTGTCATTTTGCCCTTCTACATTTAACACCCGTTCCACAAACAAGCTCCTCCTACAGTTTCCAACTTCACGAACTAAACTGGGAAAATCTGCCTTTTCATCCTTGGCACCACATGCTTGGAATGAGCTTCAACACACACTGAACTTGGACTCCTTACCCTCCTTAAATGTTTTTAAAGGTATTTTAAAGCTGGCTTACACTGAGCGGTGTCACTGCTTCCAGTTTCTTCCAGTAGCAGCAACTGGAATCCATGCATTTCCACTGAATTATTTTTGGAATCTGATCCCTTATCATAGCTGTTCATTCTTACTCGTTGCTCGACTTATCGTGACTGAATTCAAGATGGCTGCAAACGCTAAACTTCGTGAAGATACTGTCTGTATAAATCGTCTTGTAAGTAAACTACCAGTGCTTTTTCAAAGTTCTCAATGTCTCGTTTTAAATGTCAGGGCCCTCGGAAGTCTACCAATGAAGTGTGGAGATACATTGAGCCTCGTAAATGGGTGTAAAACAGTGATTTATTTGCATGGCTAGCCCGATGCCGAAGCACCACTATTGAAAAAGATGTTGGTAGCATCGGCTAACTAGCGCCAGATTTTGGAGTGCAGGGGACAAGCCGAGATGGGCTATGAGACATACGTTCACACTCGGTATCATGTTTCGATACACTTTAGGTCAATATCACACCGGAATTCTCCTTTAAGGATATTTCAGTCTGGATGAAAGATTGACAATTGACTTGATTTAAGGGCGCTTGCATGACCACAGGCCTACACGAATGAATGTGTTGCACACCAATCTACAGACACCCCCGTGCACAGACGGAAACATTCAAAGCCTTGATTTGTCCATTTCCCGGTTTTATTCGTGCATTGGTGACCTAAAAATGTTGTAGCCTATATAGTACAACATCTACATGCAATATCTTGGGGCGGTGGTAGTGTAGTGGTTAAGGAGCTGGACTAGCGTGCAGTAGCCTGAAAGTTGTCGGTTCAATTCCTGGCTTCCACCGTTGTGCCCTTGAGCAATAGCCTGACGTTGTCATACTCAAATTCTAGTCAGAATATGAGTCTGATACTGCTCCATTGGGACGTAATTATGGGGCGTGTTTCAACCGATACAGGGGGGGAATGCCTCTGCACTCAATTGGATAGACCTAACCAATCAGAGCAACAAAATAGCTTACCGTGAGGTGTAGGAAGAAAACACACAAACCATCTTCTCCTATATCCCCTCCGTTTTTAAAAATAATTCTGTTGAACAGTGATATGCTACAAACATGTTAAACAGCTGGGAAAGGCTGTCGCAAATCCCTCGAACAGGTGGTCAATCAGAGATTTCAAACGAATGAGGGAACATGTTGCAATGCAACAGCGCTGTTTTCCCTTGATGAAACCACCAGTTCCCAAAGTGAAACCACTAGTTTTCCCACATCTCAACTTTGGCCAAAGTTTTCAGAAATAATCGTTTTCAGTGATACAAACTCATTAGATAATATGAATTTTCCATATGGGGTCTTAAAAGTCATGTATCCTTCTAGCCACAGCGTTTTTGTTTCAAACAGAAGCCTAATCTAAGCGTGCTCAGATGACGTGATAGACCAGGCGCTGTTGCTCACCTGTCCATCATCGTAAAGCCTGATTTGATTGGTCCGCCCGATTTAGGGCGAGCATACTTGCCCCACAATGGAGCAATGCCAGACCGAACTTCCCGTGGGGCGGGACTAAGTTCGGAATGGCACCCAGGCTACTTGAGCAAGGCACTTAACCCCAAGTTGCTCTGGGGACAATGTGATCCCTTGTAATATAGCTGACATATGTAAGTCACTTTGGTCAAGAAGTGTCTGCTAAATGTAATGTAATAATCTTTACAACAACAACGCCTAATTACGACCTATTAATTTGGACAACTTTATACAGCCCTATAAAGGCTAAAGTTACCTTTTGTTTTGTTCCAATTTACCGTTGTGTATGGCTTTAAACATCGCGTGCGCTTTAACATCAGCCTAAGCATTATTCCAGCTGCGCTAAGGTTTTAAGCACTATAATTTTGCCTACCTTGTTGTAGCCCATCTGAAATAACTCCAAGCTTTGCTATGTTCCCTCCATCCTCTCGTTATTTTCAAAAAACGTTTTATATCCATGATGGCCTTGAAGTCTTGAGTTAGTGAAAGCTTAAATCAGCTTTTTATGTGCTGTTAACCAGCAACCATACATAGTACAAGAAAGTAGCAAGTATGGCTACAATTTCTGTAGTTGCTGCATCCATTCATTGTTATTCTCTCTCCTGCTCAAACAAATGTTGTGCATGCATTAAGTTGATGATTACGTGTGTAAGAACTGTAATACCTGGCCAGAACTACAAGGCCCAGAATGCTTAGCGGGGTAGAGAGGAGGTGGCAAGGTTGAAGAGGAAAAGGGGGATTTTGGCGTGGTGGCTGGTGAATAAACACGCTTTTCAGTTCGAACTCGTTTGTACGTGAATCCTTATCCAGAGAACCTCCTCCTGAACATATCAAGGTTTACACTGGTGGCAGCGGTGTTTCTTCACGTTCGAGTTTCGTCTGAAGTTTTCTCCAGCACTACAAAGTTGCCTACTGTTTGCAGTGAACTGTGAATTGGATTAACTGCTAGGGCGCGACTTTGCTTTGCTAGCTGGCGCTAAGTGAGTATCGTTTCCATTCTCATCATGTCTCAAGAGGAGCGTCGAGCCCCTGCGGATGTCGCCGCCCAGGTCCCTCGGAAGGCGCGGGATGTTCCCCTGCCTCCGCCATTTCGGAACGATGGCAGCGAGACCTTCCAATTGTGGGCCAGACGTTACGAGGTAATTCAGGAGGCGCGCTACAGAGACACTGGTGTGAATATGGATGCAGTAATGGCGTCAGAGTTGCCCACTAGATTACCGCCTGAACTTTTCATTGTTTGGGATAATTTGCCCTCTGCAACACGACGTTCGTTTGCTTCAACAAAGACACATTTACAAGAGGCTTTTGGCAAAACAGACGTAATAGCCTCCTTCCAGGCCTTTCCTAATTCACGTAGCAGGAGGCCAAATGAGGCCATTGAGGTGTATGCTGCTGATGTATGTAGATTGGTAAAAGAGGCTTTTCCAGACTTTGAGCCAAACGCTACAGAATATATGAAGCTCACACGTTTTTTGGCTGGGCTGGATCAGGAACTTCAGATTAAGTGTCATGAGCGAGGAGTAAAAACATTCCAAGAGGCTTTTGATATTGCTACCCAAGCAGAGCGTGCCCGACAGGCTGCTAAACTACTCCCACCAACAGCACCTGCTCCAAACAGCTGCGGTGCCACAAGTCCATCAGTCAACACAATCACAGATGATACGGCACCTCTTCATAAAGTGGTACAAGATCTCACAGACACCGTCAGACACTTAAGCAAAGACTTAACTGACCTAAAACTGACACTTAATGCCCAAACCTTGAAGTCACGTCACAATGCATATTCACCAACCCGCCCTCAGAGATCCTCTTCTCCACGGGGCGGAGACCAAGGGTACTCCTCGGCAGCACAGAGATATGGTCGCAGTTTTTCACCTACCAGTCACATGAGTCGTCGTAATCTGTCTCCTGAGTGGCACCACAATTGGTCTGCACGCCAGAGTGTGGACAATCGCAGACAGGACTACTATGCACGCAGCCTTGATAGACCACACTCTCCACACAGGGGGGAGATTCCCAGAGACCACTACTCCAAATCGTCACCTAATCGTCACCCAGACTACTCTGATGAGGAGATGTCACGGCCTCACTACAGTGAACCAAGAGGGAACTTCAGAAACCGTCGGTACAGCCCAAGTCCAGTGCGCAAGCGGGTCTCTTTCCGAGACGACAGGAGTGATCATCAACATCATGACAGTGACCATGGGTATCAGGATGGCTATCGGCAGGGAAACTTCAACTAGCTGATGCAGTGGGGCATTCGTCAGCTAGCCTCAAACCAGCCCCAAATAGTAATTCGCTGAACCAAACTTCTTCTCATTGTGCAATGGTGCCACCTTGTGGCCGACAAAATACCCTGCACAAAAATTCTTCTATAACAGACAATGACAATTGCAACACTTTCGTTGCCTACATAAGGGGAATAGTAGAAGGGTCTGATATGCATATTATGCTGGACACTGGTTCAAACATTTCCTTTATTAATGAGAATATAAGAATGTCACTTCCATCATTGAACAAAAGGCCTCTCAAAAAGGACTTTATCTTGTCTAAGTCTGTAACAGGGCAACATTTGGACACACTTGGCACTGTGAACATTGTTGTGCGTCTAGGCTCACTGAATTTGCAACATGAAGTACAAGTTATTAGGAATGTTGGTCAGACTATTATACTTGGCTGGGACTTTTTGCAACAACATTATGCTGTGCTAGATTTAGGTAGAGGTTTATGTCATCTTCACAATCAAGATCTGCCCCTACTACGCACCTCAGAAATGACACCAGACAGCTGCACTGCCCAGATTGTTGAATGCACCACCATACCCCCTCACTGTGAAATGCACTGTGCAGCGAGACTGATGCCTACGGTTGCTCATCTTTGTTCACCGACAGGATACAATGGTCTCTTGGAGCCTTACCACACAGATTTGGACGGGGTTGCAGTAGCACGTACACTTGCAAGAGCTGACAACGGTTTTACTGTTGTACGCGTCATGAACCCTACCAATACTCCCATTGTACTCCAACCAGGTATGCAGCTAGGACAGTTCACTCCAGTAACAGACAATGAAATCAGTACAGGTAGTCCTGCAGTTTGTCAGATATCAGCCACCCCATCAATGTCCCCACAGTCTTTGCCATTTGATGTGAAGTGTGGCAGTCTTTCAGATTCTCAGTTTTCTGAACTTAAATGTCTCTTACTGTCATACACGGATGTGTTCAGCAAGACTCCAAATGACTTTGGAAGAACTGGATTAGTTAAGCACAAAATCAATACAAATTCAGCTTCCCCCATCAGAAAACGCGCCTACCGCACCTCTCCACACATGCAATCTGTGATTCAGTCACAAGTGGAAGACATGTTGGCACAAGACTTAATAGAGGAGAGCCATAGTCCATGGGCTGCGCCAGTGGTGATGGTGCGAAAAAAAGATGGAAATTGGCGGTTCTGTATAGACTATAGGGCACTAAATTCAGTCACAATCAAAGACGCACACCCTTTGCCCAGAACAGATGACACCCTAGATGCACTGGGCGGCTCTGCTGTGTTCAGTACCATGGACTTGTCATCAGGCTATTGGCAGGTTCAGCTCGACGAACAAGACCAAGAAAAAACGGCATTCACTACTGGCCGCTCTCTCTATCATTTTAAAGTCATGCCAATGGGATTAGTCAATTCACCCCCAACATTTCAACATCTTATGCAGCTGGTACTACAGGGATTGTCTTGGAAAACATGTTTAGTGTACCTTGATGATATAATTGTATACAGTAAATCCTTCTCTGCTCATTTGCTGCATTTGAGGGAGGTGTTTGAACGTCTCAGAGCCGCAAACCTTAAATTGAAACCGTCAAAGTGTGACTTTGCACAATCTCATGTGACATTCTTAGGGCATGTTGTTTCTGCATCAGGTGTGCAACCAGACCCAAAGAATATTGACAAAGTGAGGGATTGGCCAACACCAGAGAATCCTACTGAGGTTAGGGCATTCTTAGGACTCTGTTCTTATTACAGACGTTTTATACATCAGTTTGCCAAGATGTCACAGCCTCTGCATGTCCTTACTCAGAAAGGAAAGCCTTTTTCATGGACTGATATGGAACAAAAAGCATTTGACACTCTCCGCCATGCCCTCACACATACCCCCATTCTGGCATATCCAGATTTCTCTAAAGAATTCTTGCTTTTCACTGACGCCTCTAATATATCTATTGGATGTGTGCTGTCACAGCTAAAGGCGAACAGCAAGGAACACGTCATTGCCTATGGTAGTCATACCCTCACATCCACCGAGAGACGATGGTCAACATTTGATCGGGAGCTGTGGGCCATTGTGTGGTCCATAAGACATTTCCGCCAGTATCTCTCAGGCCATCCATTCCGAATCATTACAGACCACAAACCTCTCCTAGGACTGAGAAAAATGGCCTTGGATTGTGATCCAACTGGACGCAGGGCAAGATGGGCACTGGAGATAGACCCATATGACTGGACAATTGAACACAAGCAAGGTCTCAAACACTGCAATGCGGACTCTTTATCGCGGCGTCCATGTCGGGGTGAAGACAGTATGCCTATAAGAGAAACCATACATGTGAACTCAGTTTCAGCACAAACACAGATTGTCAGTCCTGCAGATTGTCAGTCATCACCAGAACCTACCGCGTTGACTTTGTCAGTACAGCCTGCTGTGGCGAATCCTGTACCCAGTGAATCATTCTGGTTTGACCTGAACAGACAAACTCTTCAGGATGCTCAAAAGGAAGACCCTGTCTTGAAAACAGTCACCGTATGGGTCTTGAGTGACAGTAGACCACCCTTTTCACAGCTGAAGTGTGAGCTGCCTGAGTTACGTCACTACTGGAAAGAGTTTCCCAGACTGGTCATTGTGGATTCTATATTATGTCGTAGGGTCAGACCCCCACCAGGTGACCCTGTCTGTCAAGTGGTGGTCCCGACTAGGTTGCAGAATGAAGTCTTTAAGATGTTACATGGCCATTCCCTAGCTGGACATTTTGGCTGCAAAAGAACATTACAAAATGCAGTAACCCGTTGTTATTGGCCACACATGAGCAGGGACATTACTCAGTGGTGCCTCCAATGTACTGCATGTGAGGCACGCAGGCCGCAGATTCCACACCAGCAGGCCCCAATGCAAAACATAATGACAACTAAGCCTTTTGAAAAGATTGCCGCTGACTTGACGGAACTGCCACTCAGTCACAAGGGCAATCGTTATATACTAGTTATAATGGACTACTTCACAAAGTACATGGATTTATTTGCTCTACCGGACCAAAAAGCAACGACCGTTGCGAAATGCTTGTTTGAGGACTACATTAGTAGACATGGGGTACCACTGAGTCTGCACACAGATCAGGGACGCCAGTTCGACTCAGATTTGGTCAAAGAGTTATGCACACACCTAGGAATCCACAAGACACGGACAACCGCCTATCATCCCATGTCAGATGGTATGGTAGAGAGAGCTAACCGTTCTATTAAAGACCAGTTAGCCAAGTTCCTCTACACCAAAGGGGGTGAATGGGATGATCATCTACGCCATGTTGAGTTTGCATATAATACAAGTGTGCATTCATCAACTAACCACACTCCTTTCTTTCTGACTCATGGTAGAGAAGCTCGTTTGCCGGCAGATATCATTCTTGGGGACTTGCCAACAGCGACAAATGCTACACCTGGAACGCCTGGTGAATACGCCACGGCTGTGAGACACAGACTTTATTCTGCATTTAATATGGTAGCAGACAACATAGCGGCCGCAGGTGCTAAACAGAAGTATTACTATGACCGCCACATGAGGCACAATGCTTATGAAGCAGGTGACCTTGTGTGGGTTAATCTTCCAGCACTTGCCAGACACAAGTTGTCTCCCAGATGGACGGGACCTTTCAAAGTACTGCAACGCCTTGACCCATCCCCAGGGGAAATTGGGGTGGATTACAACCTACAAGACCAACTGGACCCAAGGGCAAAGACAAAGGTGGTTCACTATAATCGCCTGAAGCCCTACCGTTCACCATGGACTTGTAACTTGGCCACTACTCCTGTGCACAACCGGCAGCTCACGGCACTCTCAGCTTCACGGCCCTATGTCTATCAGAGCTGTGAGACTGTGGCAAGTGAGCCTACGTCTTCCTCAACAGTGGACAGTGCCCCTGACCCAGTGGCAAACACACCTACGTCTTCCTCAACAGTGGACAGTGCCCTTGACCTGGTGGCAAACACACCGGTCATTGCCCCTCAGGAACAGAGAACCAGATGTGGGCGCATGGTGCGCCCTCCTCAACGCTTTAGAGTTGACACTTAAATACTCTCTGTAAAACAACTGTTTTGAATGTTCACATACAGTATATGGCATGTATTTTGTTCAGCTGATGGAGTGTGCCGATTACTGGATTAAGTGTTTGTTAAATAAGTGTATGTTTACGCTTAAATTGTTCACTGACCCAGCTGATATAGTGAAAATAGGTATGGATGAGTATAGGTACACTACACTATGGACCAGGAGGTATAGCCTACTTACATGGCAGAATACAGCATAACTGCATTCTGTTGGATGGTTTTGTTGTTGTTGTGGTTTGTGTGTGTTTGTTTGTAAACAGAGTTCACTTGTTACACTTTTGACCGTGTGAAGGGTTGATGGGCATTATCTAAAACGAGGACGTTTTATTTTCAGAAGGGGGGAAGTAGTGTAAGAACTGTAATACCTGGCCAGAACTACAAGGCCCAGAATGCTTAGCGGGGTAGAGAGGAGGTGGCAAGGTTGAAGAGGAAAAGGGGGATTTTGGCGTGGTGGCTGGTGAATAAACACGCTTTTCAGTTCGAACTCGTTTGTACGTGAATCCTTATCCAGAGAACCTCCTCCTGAACATATCAAGGTTTACACGTGTTTACAAACTCTACTTTACAGAAAATATTGTAAATAGCCTACTGTCATGCAGTTAATGGGATACTGTGCAGAGTTGAAAGTTAGGTTGACTTGAAAACTGTTTCTCGTTGTTGAGTTGCCTGATGGTAAGGAGCCCTTGCTTGGCCGCCTGTGCTGCGCAACGCACACTTCGCTCCTCTCATCTATACAAGGTAGTTCCCATTTCTGTAAACCATACATCATTTCAAAGAGAAATATTACCATTCGAGGGAAATTAGTGTGGTGTCCATTAAGATGTGAAAAAATTAAAGCGTTTCTTATTTGTTATGGTTTGTATATTATAGTATAATATAGTAGCCTGACGAGCCAGACCCACATTAAAATGTAGGGTCTGGGCACTCACCGCAGTGCTCAGTCCGAGGGGCGGGATAATCAGTTGTCTTTCAAATTCCCTCTGCACGCAATAGGACAGCGCTGAGTCCCATGCGTTTTCCCACCAGCGGAGCTAGTTGGCTAGTTCAAACTTTTGCCAACTTAAAACAAGCTTAACTCGTGTCACACTGTTGGCCAACAGCAACATCCATCTTCTTTGTTTTCAAGTAGCAGGGAATTCAAGCCAAACCATTGCAACTCTGCCATCAATCATTATGTTAAGCCCGCCTAACGACTCTATACACGATTTGATTGGCCTGATAGAAGTTTAATTTTTCGAGCTCACAAGCCAACGGAGAGTTGCTAGAGCCCAGGCAGCAAATGTAATTAGGGTGCGTCTAGATTTCTAGGCTAATAATATAGTATAATGCCTCATCAAATATAGAGGCATGAAAGTACAGTAAGTGGCAGTGGTATGAGTGCTCATTCAATGTGTGTGCGCTTCTGCACAAGTGAAAATGAAAAAAAAAAATTGAACCACTTTGGAGATAACGTGTGTAGGCCCTAGGCTAGAAGCAATGATATTTAAAGCAAAGAATTAAGTGGATTCCTGTAACTGTCCATGAAAACAACATAGCGATTGGATAGCCTACTGCACGAAATAATTAAATTGTGACTTGTTGCAGGCCTAACAGAGGTGAATTTACCGAAATTCCTCAATTCAAATTCCTTGTATATGTAAGTATACTTGGCCAATAAAAACTGATTCTGATTCTGGGAAAAAATAGCCTATGGCGATGACCGCTTTAAAAGGCTTTTATTTCACTCGTCTCGCTGGAGTGAACGCACAATGTGGGCTGTTGCGCAAAGTATGATATGCATCTCCATTATTAAAAGCTAGTTTTTCTAACATCTCCATTATTAACGTGAAATATGTCTCCATGTAGGGTAGTGTCAAGCAGTGAAGTGAAAGGCTAATCATATGCACGTAGCCAATGTTCACGTCTCCTAGCTGAGTTAAAGACTGCTTGCTCTGTTGACTGTATTTCTGTCCCTCCCAATCTGTGTTAAAATGGTTTGTTTAACAGCCAGAATTTCAAAAATGGGGGTGGGGGGGGGGGGCCCCAAGACCCACAAACGGGGGGGGGGGGACCCCAAGACCCACACATATACGATCTGCACCCCCTCTCAGAAAATACTTCCAACGTCCCTAACTGGGCGTGCAAAACAATCGCTTTCTTATATCGTGACCCTCCAATGTTCACCTGAAGTTGGCGCCAGTGAGTGTGTGTATGTGTGTGTTTGCTTCTGTGTGCATGTGTGATCGATCATGAGTGTGTGTGCGTATGTGTTTGTGCGCAGTCTATGAATGTGTGTGTGTGTGTGTGTGTGTGTGTGTGTTGGGGGGGGGGGGGGGGGGGGGGGATGGTTTATGTGTGTGTGTGTGGGTGGTGGGGGTGGGGATTGTATGGTGAACTGGTGTGTGTTGGGGGGAGGGATGTATGTGTGTGTCGGGGGAGGGGGGGGTGGTAATACGTGTGTGTGGGGAGGGGTAATGGTGTATGTGGGTGTGTGTGGGGGGGTAATGGTGCGTATGTGTGGAGGTGGGGGTGGTTGTGTGTGTCCGGGGGGGGGGGGGGGGTTCGTGTGTGTGTGTAGGGGTGTCTTTGGGTGTGTGTGTGTGTTTGGAGGAAATGGCTGGTATGGTGTGTGTGTGTGGTGGGGTGTAATGGGGGGGGGGTGTGAGGGGGGGTATTATATTTCAACATCCACATCTTAATTTCCCACTATACTACTACGCTATGGCCCCCCATGGAAGGAATTTCACAAAACTGGGCATGCATTCAGAGGGTGTCATAATGATCATACACGTCAAATTGTGTGCAGTTCTGAACATGACAGCCAAAGATACCTGTGATTACGATGCCTCATTTTTGCTTATTCATAACATTACTGGAATAAATAAATAAATTATTTAAGCGATGGTTCGGAGTAATTTCACTCTAGGGTCCTTTGCACCATGACCCCGAGCCAAACACCCTCCCAGAACCTGCTTTCCCTTGGTCAAACCCTGGTCGAGTAGCGCTGTCAGAAACTAATAAGGGTATAAAATAAATTAATTTATATGTACATTTAGTGACTGTACACGTGAAGGGTTGCTGGTAGAGGGTGAGGGGCTATATTGCAGGACTGTACATACTCTCTCTCTCTCACAAACACACACACACAGAGACATAAACACACATGCACACACATGCATGCATACACCCACACGTACACACACTCACATTCTGATTTCCAATATTGGCGTTACATAGTTTGTCCACCAGATGGTGCAGCAAGACAGAGCCGTATGGCTCTGCTACAAGGCATATTCATCATTACTCCACTTCACTTCCGAAAACCACAATGGCTTAGTTTCACTGCATTGTGGCTTGTGTGTTCATGGAACCTGAGAATGTTTATCGGACATGCTTTGTTTTTACTGCAGGTAGGTTACTAATCGTTCACCAGCTTGATGTTATATCCATAGGTAGCCCAAAATAATGTTAACGTTTGCATAAGTTGAGTGATGGAGGCTAGTTTAATTGTTGGTGTGGTTGTGAAACATAAACACAGTTAGAATCTATACCGAGCAAATTGATAACAGCACTGTAACTGTCTCTTTCAACTGTTCTGATCATACTGACAGGAGCTAAATTAGTTAGTGCTAGCTACAAAACTAATGTTCGCTAATGCAATGGTTTGCTGATGGAAGATATAGCCTAGGACTGTCTACAAGTCGTAGGGGTGGGAAGTAACACGTTACAAGTAACGCACATGAGTAAAAAAGTATTTTTTTTTTTTAGGAACGGCAAATTTCCATATTCCTTTTTTTGAGCCAGTAATCTACTCCGCTCTGATACATGTTTCAATTGCCTTTCATTACAAGTACAAGTTTATTATTGGAGGAGGAAGTATCTTGAGGGAGAAAAGCGCACTTCTCCCTCGGTGCACAACGGCGTGGGAGAAAAGGAACAGTGCTTCAGAATGCATTGCTACGTTTCCCGCGATTATAAAAGTAATGTTTGGCCTATGGCCTACTACACGGAAGTAGATGTCAAAGATCCTTGATTACTAGCTATTTAATTAGCCATGTGAACCAAGCTAGCTAGCTAGCTAGCTAACGCTAGCTTAAAACGCTATAAAAGTGGATGGTAGCTATGGCAATACAGCTATACGTACAACCGGACCCGAGTCACACAGAGCAGGTTGTTTGTGCCACGGCCCTTTTGAGGGGAAAACATTTCCAACCACAAAGCTAAGAACCCCTCCCTGAGTTTATTTTGCCTGCCATGTCCTCAAAAAAATCCTGACAGAATAAAATTATGGCTACAAGCCATAAGAAGAGAAGATCGTAACCAAAAGCTGTGGGACCCTGCATCACCACATACTTATGTGTGTGGAGAACACTTCGTAACTGGTAGGTTAATTTATAAAACATAACCTATGCTACTGCTAGTGATGTGTAAATGGCATAGCTAAACAATATAAACTACTCGTTTAAATTAGGCCCATCGTGATGTATTCTTGACACAGCTATACACTTAACTACCATGACTAGACCTAGCTAGCTGACGTTAACGTTTAACGTTACTGCTTGAAGGGTCACAAGTGAACGACCACCTACACCCACATTATGTGCCCTCGATTTTTCCCCACCGGAGACAGGCTGTTTCTGTGGTGACAGAAGTTAAACGTTTCTGAAGTGCCATGAAACGTACAGCCCAGGGACCAAAGAAGAGTATTAAGCAGAAAAACAGTGAGCTAACATCATGTGACGGCAGTGTCTCGGTGGCGGTGTCTCTTTCATCCGATGCACCTGGGGAACCCGAATGCAGTGATGGTGATGGCGTGAATAAAACTGGTTTCGCGAAGCCCCTGGTGGAGAGCGAGAGGGCACAAATGATGGCGGAGATTGACCTTTTAAGACGAGAGAGACCAGGCCAGAGATGAGTGCCAGAACATCACCCGAGAACGCTTAAGTGCCCGAGCTGTGGAGGGAGACGACCATAAATGCAAAGCTATGACAGGTCTCAGCTGGACAGTGTTTGTGTGTTTACATGATTTTTTACTCCAGTTTATAAAAGGAAGAAGCTTTATTAAGTGCCTACACAAGACCAACTATTTATAACATTGCTCAAACTTCGACAAAACCCATCAATCTCCCTTCTCTGTCATGTCCTGGATATGAAAACCTTGACCGTGACTGACATGCTAACCAGATGGATCAATATCATGCACAGAACTGCCAACCCTCACGCATTCGATTGGTGTAAGAGCGCGTGGAGCCAATCAAATGAATGAATCTCCCTCTCAATGTGTGGGAGTTGGCAGCTCTGATCATGCATTCCAAAATAACATTTCTCATTCATTGTCCAGACAGGGAATGTATCTTTACTGCAATGCCTTCTGTTATGAAAGTGAAATTCCCACAGCTAACATCCATCATTGACTGTTTTGAGATACGCATCGAATATTCAAGGAAATTGAAGGCAAGGTAAATACAAATATTGTGAACAGTATTTCAGTTTTATTGATTGTTAAACAATGCACCATAATTTTACTGATTGATTTGTAATAAAAAACTTTTTTTTATTATTTTTACTTCTACACAGAGCAAAGACGTACTCTCACTACAAGAAGTGGACTACGGTGAAGTACTTCATTGCTTGTAGCCCAGCTGGGAGTGTCACGTTTTTATCGAAGGGATGGGGTGGCAGAGCATCTGATGTCAAGATTGTTAGACAGTCCGGATTCATATCCCACCTGTAACACCAACCTGGAGATCAGGTAATGTACACTATTCAATCTAAACACATTGCAGAAGTGAAGAAAATGAGGATAGGTAGAACTGCCCTGATATCTAGCAAACTGTTTGGATTGTCTATGTGTTCCAGATCTTAGCTGATCGAGGTTTTACACTTCAAGAGGACTTTGCATTGTTAGGTGCACATCTCATTACTCCAAAGGGGAGGAAACAGCTGTCAGGAAGAGAAGTGGAAGAATCCAGACTGAAATCCAATGTGCCTGTTGTAGAACGCGTCATTGGTGCACTGAAGAATAGGTTCCATGTTCTTGATGGCCCACTTCCTGTCCAGTTCGTGAAGTCCCTGCGAGATGAAATGGAGAACAAAGAGGTTGCAACAATTGATAAAATTGTCCATGTTTGAGCATGGTGTTCAACCATGACAGAGTTGGGGATGCAGAATCAGCACAATAAAAGCCATATAGATCAATTGCCTAGAAGTAGTGTTTTCTTATTTTCTTAATACTGTATATCTTGATTAATTGCTTATAAAAGGAAATAAATGGACCTTTTGCCTTTTTTAAATCAAACCACTTCCTGGTCCATTGTGGTGGATGAGGCTCATGTCAGACGTGGGTATATATGTCCAGCCCAGAACCTGCTTATTACATCTAGGCTTTTCACGATGAAATCCTCATCTCTGGCAACACGGAAGATACTGCTCTGCTGTGGGGTCCATGTTATAAAATCTGCATATTTTGCATGGCAGGTGAACATCTGCATCTGGACCTATAAGATAAATTACATTTCTCTGTGAACCACTGTTAGACATAGCACATAGGATCAAAGTTTAAAATGTACCTGTGTAACAGATAAAACATAGTTTCAAATGTACCTGTGTATAGTATGTATGATTTTTTTTTAATCAATGTGTCCAGGTGGCCCTCTGTCCAGTTGGTAGAACCCTCATTTGCCCACTTAAAGGGACACTTGGCTTCCACCACGCCATTGCCACAGCACTCACATGAGACATATCCATCACATGACACCACGATGTAAGGCCTCTCCTGAGATATTCTAAACCCAGCTGTGTCTACCTTTAGGTTATTGTGGGGTTTTGAAATGTCCTCTGAAACAATGATGCAAGGTGACGTGTTGGGTGTAGCACTGCACAGACCGAGAACATATTTATAGGTATTAATGGCATCCACCTCATGGTCCTTGCTCCACTGCAAAGACGGAATGCCAAGAACGATGGATGAGCAACTACAGATGTCATTAATTAGTGCTTTTGATGGCCTGTCAAGGGATGTGTGCAAAACCCTATGTGCAGTTGAACCTGTGATCCGGCCCACGCAATGCCGTTGCCAAGCTTTACAGGCTGCTTGTCATTTTGTCTCTTCTTCCACAAAAGAACACTGCTCTTCTGTGAAACCTTCCAAGTTGTTGTACCAGGGTATAGGGGCAAAGACATCAGCATAGCTTTTAAAAGAGCTGAGACCAATGGGAAGCCCCTTGGTGTTACAGAGCATTTGCAGGAATTGATTTTGCTGTGCGGCTGAGGCTTTTGGAATGGGTCTTCTTTTTTTAACATTTCTTTTTTTGTTGACTTGCTCACTGTAGAATTTAATGTCCCTAATCATTGCAGGCTCAATTGTTTTAGTTGAGACACCATTCCAGGCACAGGCAACACTGGTACATGCAACTTTGTTGTATCCCAGGCAGACACAGGCTTCCAACTTAAAAAGTACTGCCCCAACATGTGAGCAGGTTTCTCCAAGTCTGAAAAAGGAATCATAATTAGGTTTATTAATTAAATACATTCGCCCTTAGGCTTTTCACCTCTACAAAGACCCCAAACTGCTCTTTCCCTATCACTCTTCCTCTTATCACTCACCCTGCCATGCAGTCACAATGGACAGCAAGGATATTCCCGTCACTTCTGACAGCAACCCAGGTGTTGTGACACTTTTCAGTAACTTTATAAGATGGCTTGACTCGGGTCTTAAAGATGGTACAATCTGATTCATCAGGTTTATTATGATAGATTGTCTGCACCCATCCATCAGTGAAAAATATGTGTGCCTCAAGAGATCTAAAATTCTTCATTCTGCTTGCTGTGAAAATTCCTGTAATGTCAAAATAAAACATTTGAGCAAATATAGTAGCCTAGGCTAAGCCTGGTAAGTTAACGTTACATTTTGGCAACACTGGCAACAATTTGGCTAATGGGTGGTTACTAACATTTCCAGTTTGTTATGCTAGCTGCACCTTAATCCAGGTGGGTTAGGCTACAGCTTTGCTGGCAAATAAATATTAGCCTAGTTATTAAATCTTTATGAAATTATAATATCGTTCATTAGTCTTCAAAAAACTAACGTTACACCAAAAATGAATCAGACCAAAGAAAACAGAAATCTAGGCTAACACTTATCGACTATGATAGAAATGATAATATCTATCATATAAAATTATCATATTATTATATCTAACTAACATACTTTACATCTGAGCCTGTGAGTCAACTACACTACATTAAAATTCAAATATGAAGGCAAAAATACAGGAAAACAATTTAGTTGCTTACCTGGAGACTCGATGAGATACGAGTAAATGTCCGGGTATGACACTTCTGGCCACTGAGTGGGGTTGTTGCACCACTTCGGGAGACTGAAGGGACATGTTTTTATATTATTGAATTAAGCTTTTGTAGGTATCTTTCACGGTCAACGACCGGCAAAGTGGTTATGTATTGAGTGGTCATATTGATTTGTTGTATTTTTTGTTATTATTTACTCCTGCGATTTCTGTACGAATTACGTTTATTGACCCTAATTTGCATTGGAGTTGATGAGAGGGGTTGTTTGTTTTCCCCCCGAAAGGGGCAGGAACGTTTGTCACGAGTCAAGTTCCCGGATGTTCCAATCTAATGTATACATGAGAACAACAATTCGGGTACTTTCCGTTTTTTTGACACATCTGGGCAAACTACCCAGAAATATTTGAATGGGGGTCTATGAGAATTTCAGTGCATTACATTTTTGAACTTTACCCAAGTGTTATATATAGCTATTTATACCGATCTAATGCTATGGCCAGCCAGCAGACGAGTTATACTAACTCTCTTCCAAGTCCTGACCGGTGTCGCTATTTTATAGCGCATTTAACATGAAGAGTGCAACCATGATAGCACTAGTGCTAGGTGTTGCAGGCTAACTTGGAGTTGAACTATGACATGTAATCACAGCTCCTAGTAGTTCGCAAAGTTTCATTCATTCCTTCATTATTAGATTAGACATATTTAACATTGGACATCAACTGACTTTAGCTAGCATGACGGACTGACTTTAGCCAAAGTCCTTTTACCCAAGTCCCTCCACTCGGCGGCCATTTGACAACGCTTTTTGGGCACTCGTCGGGCATCCATTTCGGCAGAAATGCGCGTGCGCAAGGCTTCACGACACCAATCTTGCTCCAGCGGCGAGATCACAACACATGATTGGCACAATGTCTTCACAACACACCATATGATTGGCTCAATGTATTCACATGTTGTGAATACATTGAAGGGAAGGGGTGGGATATGTGTAGACAACGGCCATATTGGCGTGACAAACTAGTCCCATGCATTTCTATGGAGTATTTTTTTAGGGCTGTGTCTCCACATTAGAAAG
Organism: Alosa sapidissima; assembly: GCF_018492685.1. NCBI lineage: Eukaryota > Metazoa > Chordata > Actinopteri > Clupeiformes > Clupeidae > Alosa > Alosa sapidissima. Next base: position 25,617,675 of record NC_055963.1, read on the forward strand.
TCTCTGCTTTAGCTAACAAAGTGTTTGACGCCGGGTCCCACAGCCTCCCATCGGGATTCTCTCTTCTGATTGCCTGGAGCCACAAACTCCTTCTTTTCCCTTCCCTTTCTTTTTCTTTTTTATTTAAAGTAATCCAACCACCACCCCCCCTTATGGGGGACCTATATTATTCTGTCTTTTTTTCCCTTTCCTTTTCTTATATTTTTTAATTATAATTTCTTCTTTTTCCAAACAATCCTCAAAAAACAGAAATCACATATAATGGAAGACAATAAAAAGATAAAGAGAAAAAAATATAAAGAAAAAAATGTAAAAAAGAAAAAAAAATCAGTCCCCAACATTTCAAACCATATATTAATTAACTCAAACCCCCCACCCATCTCCAGGAAGGAATTATATTTTACTTAATTGTGTACTGATTTACTAAGAAATTATACCTTAAACATTTAAGTAATGAAAGGAAAGAAAAATAAAGACCTAAGGCCATCCTTCTCCATGCTTTATCTTAGACCACCTATCTGCATACTTTATTTTACCTGTCTCACATGCCATTATACACTCTATTTTACAACATTTGTCTGATATAACTCTTAAAGACTTTTAAATTATTATTTTTTAAATCCATCATTTTATGTATGAATACTTTTCCCAACAATAGAATGATATTTAGTATTGCCTGGCTTTCATTTACCAAATCGCCCAGGAGTACTGTAGGGAGATCTAAGCGCAAGATGATGTCATATTTTAACAGCCAACTTTGTATTTCAAACCAAAATATAGCAGTTGAAGGACAGTACCAAAATAAGTGTTCTGTAGTCTCCTCCTTCTCTAAACAGAAACGACAGAATGGATTTGTCTCTATCCCCCAAATATGCAGCATTTTCTTTGGGTTTAAGTATTTAAAAAATTACTTGAAAGAAATTGAAAAAAAACAAACATATTTTTATATCTAATGATGCTTCATACAAGTTACTGAAGATTTCTTTCCATGGAAGAGGACAATCTATAATTTTTTCCCAGCTATTAAACATTTTACATTGGGAACTCCACCAATTTGTCAGTTTGTAGATAAAACGTATATATTTCCTTGTTAATTTTTGTTTTATCTAGCCATTTGTTCTGCTTTATATTTGGTCTACACACTAAATTATTATCAGAGCTGGTTTCCCTTCCCTTTCTTTTTGTGGCAACATACTAAACCGCAAATCCTTATTAGAGTGCATGAAAATGCAATCTACTGTTATCCAATTTCTTCTTATTACAGTGCATGAAAATGCAACAACAACAACAACTTATTATTATTATTCCGCTTACCACTTTTTCCGTACGCAATTTCTCTTGAACAGTTTAACTTTTTAAACTATTAAAGAAAAACTTTTTAAAAATCCCCATAGACTTAACATTGCCGATTGTGACATCATAATATGGCCATTAAGCAATAGAGTCCCGAAGCCATGACGTAGCATTGCCAAGGCAGCAATTTCACTGGATCTAAACAAATCAATCTAACCATCGAAATCGCCATAGTGGTGGCTTTCTTAATCTATTTCAATAATTTTACAACGTTTCTAAGACGTTAGTATATTTTTTTACACTGTAGGAATCACATACTACAACATATATTCATACCAACACGATCAAATTCGTGACTACAGAGTTTTATTTTAGCATAGGTTTCCTCCGTAAAAGAGACCTGCATGTAACTTCACAGCATGCGGTTAAAATCCTTAAATTCACGGACCTGTTTTGGCTTTATTTTTTTGGCAAAAAACGTCGCTCTTAACAGCCGCCAGTCTTTGAGAAGACGTGAAATATCCACTGGAATTTTGTTTCTTTCTATTACACCTGCCAGGAAATCCGTGTTATGTGGCTAAGCTGCTGCCTAGCAGGTAAAACACGTTTAAATGGATATATTTATTTTTATTAGCTAGAAATGATGCCACATGTCTCATTCAATGCTATTTAAGCCACTTCGAAAGTTTGTTTAGATCCAGTGATTCTGCCGTCATGGAAACGCTACGTCACACTTCGGGACTCTATTAGAATCCTATGGCAGGTGTTCAGGCCACCTGCAGCCTCAGGCTTTAAGCATACAATCTGGGTCAATTAAGACTACACATCCTATTCAACTGTTTTCTCTGCCCAAAACTGTTTCAAAATAAAAGTCCTCTACAATAATCCACTGTTAAACAATGTAACCCATTAAACTACTGAACTTTTTACATTCAACTTTTAAACAGTCTACTTTTAAACTATCATTAAACTATCTATCTATTAAACTAGCTGTCTATCAACAACTTTTAAACTATCTACATTCAACTTTTAAACTATATACATTCAACTTTTAAACAGTCTACTTTTAAACTATTATTAAACTATCTATTAAACTAGCTGTCTATCAACAACTTTTAACTTGTCATCAACTATGTCAACACTTGTCATCAACTATGACTCCTACCCACTGTAGCTAGTTAGCATAGTTAGCATGTTAGCATTTTTAGCAAAACTGCTAAAAATGATTAGCTAGGTTAGCTAAGTCACATGGTTAGCATACTTAGCATGTTAGCATGCTAGTTAGCATAACTATTAAAAATGATAAGCTAGGTTAGCTAAGTCACATGGTTAACATAGTCAGCATTGCTAGCATAGTTAGCATGTTTAGCAAAACTGCTAGAAAACGTTAGTTAAGTTAGCTAAGTAGCATGGTTAGCATGTTAGCATTGCTAGCACTACTATAAAACATTAGCTAAGTAGCATGTTAGCATAGTTAAAAATCTTAGCATAACTGCTAGCAAACATTAGAGCCATTCCAACTTTCAGTTATCGTCAAATATCTACCTATACACAGCCATTAAACTATTTGAATATCAACATTCATTAAACTTCCAGTCTGTCAACAACTTTTAAACGGTCTACTTTTAAACTATCATTAAACTATCTATTAACCCTTTAGGCGCCAGGTTTTAAAAAAAAAACATCATTCGATTTTTACATCAAAATTTCAAAAGGCCATGGCTTGAAAGTGGTCAGAGATAAAGTCCTACTGTAAATGTGAAAATCATTGAGTATGAACAAAAGTTTATGAAGGGGGTAAATTTACACATCTAATTTGCATATTATGACGTCACTGGATGACAACCACCTCGAATTATGCACATTTCAGTAAATACTGGATGTTGAACATATATTGCTCCTTAGCCGAGGGAGAGGGGGGTTTTGCTTACTTTTTTGTCATTTCACCCACATAACACCTGAACAGAAAAGCAGTCACATGTAAACCAACAATAGTAAACTATTACTATTACCACAAACCTTATTCTACTATACAATAAAGTAGCCTGGTCAAATCAGTTCCTATCGCGGGTGACTTTGTAGTTCTTCAGAGCCCTATTTTTACTACCCCTGCTGTCTTTACTATGCTGTCTTTACTACGTCCATTACGGACACTATCATCACCTTTACCACTGGCACCTTCAGCTACGTTGGGCAGAGGGTCGACATAAGCGTGGTATGCTTAGTGAACACTGTCGGAAAGACGCAAATGACGCACCTCCATTCACAGACGCAGCGTGACTAGACGATCGCTCATATTCTCCAAAAGGCAGATATTCTACTTCAGAATCAGACTAGGTAAATAACAGACCCAAGACTTCATCACATGTTAACTTTTTCTTCAACATTTGGTGTATTTCTGCTTCAATTTGTGCAAAACTATGGCCTGCATTGCTTCCGTGTTATGGAGGAAATGCACGTCTTCTTATGTGTTTCTCGTGTGTAATCGCGTGTAATACCACGTCCATTACGGACACTATCATCACTATTACCACTGGCACCTACAGCTATGTTGGGCAGAGGGTCGAAATAAGCATTGTATGCTTAGTGAACACTGTCGGAAAGACGCAAATGACGCACCTCCATTCACAGACGCTCCGTGACTATCACTGCCAATAGACGATCGATCATATCCTCCAAAATTCAGATTTTATCCTTTAGAATCAGAATAGATGAATAAAAGACCCGAGACTTCATCACACGTGAATTTTTTTTTCAACATTTGGTGTATTTCTGCTTCAATTTGTGCATTTGTGCAAAGCTATGGCCCGCATCGCTTCCGCGTTATGGAGGAAATGCACGCCTTCTTCGTGTGTTTCTCACGTGTTTCTCCCGTGCTTCCTGAACATTTTGAAAAAAAGGTTGAGCTTGAATCGAAGCTCTGGGTGTCTGCCAACTAGTGGTTGAGAGTACAAATGAGATTTGTCTCCGTACATGGATCTATCGTCTGTTTTAATCAGTGACGTTGTTTGTCGCAATTTTGCGACTTTGGCGAGTAAAGGGTTAAACTAGCTGTCTATCAACAACTTTTAAACTATCTACTGTCTATCAACAACTTTTAAACTATCTACATTCAGCTTTTAAACAGTCTACTTTTAAACGATCAACTTTTATTAAGCTACAGTATGCAACCACCATGTCTATCCTAGCATCACCGTAGTAACCATCTCTGTATTATCTGTTTTAACTATACATGATATTTTACATCACAACTTTAGCATTTTCATGCACTGGTAATTCCTTGGAATTGCATTTCTAGTTATTATTAGTGTGCATGAAAATGCACTCTACTGTTATCCGATTTATTCTTATTAGAGGGCATGAAAATGCACTCTACTGTTATCCGATTTCTTCTTATTATTTTTCTTCTACGTATTTGTGCGTTTAATTCAGCTTCAACCGTTTGACGTAGAAACTTTGTTCAAACTGTGTTGCGTAGGTCTTACTTAGGTGACTTCAGCTATGTATTTAGCCTGGCCACTCCGTATTAAGTCCCATTGTACCGAATTTTGGTTGCAGTTCCACCAGAGTTCCACTGGGGGCGATCGCCATGAGTGCAGAATTAATGGTGGTCAATGGAGCTAGACGGCTAAATTTGTCTCTTTCACCTGATTGCCGTTGACAAATCTCAGATTTGATTGTAGTTTGTATAACTTCAACATGGGTTATAGGTCAATAATTGAATGAACGAGTACTTATGTCCTTACAGGTTGGGTCGTTGTTGCCCATAACACGCTAGCATTGTGCTAATGAATGATGTCATCGACACGTTTAAAAGGCTTTTTAGAACAATTAAGTGACTTTAAAATATATAATACTCAACCAAGTGTATTTTCTTTGCCTCCACTTTCGAATACAATATTCAAATTACTTAATTACAAAAATTATATCCCGAGAAAAGTGGATTTTGAGGGGTACAGCTCCATAGACCTCCATTCATTCTGCACTCGTGAACGAGCACCCTCATGTGGAACTACAAAAGGAACTGCAACCAGTTCAGAAACCAGAAGTTTTCCGAGAGTGGCAGTTCTCCCCCTTATTAGACATTCTCTGTATGCGCTAACAAGTGACTAGGCCTAGTTGAAGGACTTCGCTTAAACTTAATATACTATTGCAAGTTCACTTGAGTATAAACTATCCACTTTAACTAATGTCAGTAATATTCAGCTAGTTGTCATTTCAAAGAAATTACACTTCTCTATTTAAAATGTTACCTTAGCTAGGAGGCTAGCTAGCTTGCTAACAACCGGGCAGTAACTGACAGCAGCATGGTCTGATATTTTTTTTACAAATCCGAACCCTAAAAATTACACTATTAGGCTTGAAATGATCCTAAACACTTACAGATTATGACAAGTTTCCAAAAAACCCTTAACAAATCCAGAATGACATAATGACCAATTTATTGGTAAAATTCCACAAGTGTCCCATTGACATTAGTTCTAGTGCAGCGAGGGCTTACTCTGGTCTGCATAAAGTGTGATTTCCCCCCCCCCCCCCCCTGCAATAATCGAATGCGGAAGTTGTCGAATGTTTGCGCCTCTCGCTCCGTTTTAACCAGAGAATGTCTACTAAGGGGACAACCACCACGACGGGCCTGATCACATTGGACAAGGAAAGTAATCCTACAATTTAATTTACAAGCAAAGCAAATGCATTGGAAATCACAAGTTAGAAAAAACCTAGCATTTGTTTATGTAGCCTCAATGTTGCAGGACATGACATGAGACGGTCGGCTGTGAAAAGCTCTGTCCAGTGGATATGCCTAGGCTATATGTACTGTAGCTTAAATAGGTCTACCCATAATATAGCCATTGTTTTTAGGTTACATTGTCTGTATGGTTAAGATATACCCAGACCTCTAGCAATGCAAAGCAGAAGAATCAGCTGGCAATGGATTGGAAGTGACTGCTTTTCAATCCTACTCTACCCACCCCGGCCCGTATTACAACCCACCCTAAACACCAGGCTAGGATATTTCTGCTTGCTAATTAGGGTTTTCTGCTGTTGACTCGCCCACAGTCCTTGGTGGCCCTGTCAGCTGCTATGTAAAATGCATTAAGACCACAAAAAGTCAAAACGAAATAAATGTGAGCAACTGAGCTTTCATTCCCAAACACTCACTAGACTACGTGCAGTGCCAAGGTTGACGTTGTTTGGATTAGTAGGCCTAATGCATGTATCATTAAATATATCAGTAAAAGCAGCACACATTGGCTTTCTTCGCTCTACTACCCATCTTACACAGCAGCACAGCGCGTGGGACCAGAGACTGAGGGGGTAGCGAAGTTTTGGCAGCACTGAAAAATGCAAGATGTTTGGATGATTATCATGTCCAACATCAACAGTTAAGGCTCCCTGTGTGCAGTGTGCTTGCATAAAATGATTCCGCGGATTTTTTGCAACAACACGCCAACAACGGGTATGCTGTGTCTATTCAAAATGATGAAAAAATGATAAGCAATAAAATGACAATTGGAATAGCCCAGGCTATTTTGTACTTGAGACTTTGAATAAACAAATTCCGTCTGCAAGGTGCCAAATTAAAACGAGCGATATGCTAATGGTACCGAATTTAAGGCCGTTTCAGTATGCCACACAACTACAGACAAAAAAGACCTATTTTATTCTTATTCTTTCTATTTTATACACTCTTTTATTTCTTAAATAAATAACTGTATAAGAGCCTTTTTATTAGTAATCTAGATAGTTAGGCCTATTCAAATACATAATGCCCCACCTTGATTAGAACCTTGTTTTTAGAACATTTTTACATTTTTAATTTTTTAATTTTTTCGGCCAATATACCGGATATCAGTTTTTGAATAACTCAAATATCTAAATAGGTAGGTTATCAGCCTTCAAAATTCCCTATTGGTCAGGCTCTATTGTAGATGGAGACAAATTGACATACACTCACCAAATACACACACACACACACACATCCACATACACCCACACAATTAGACACACACACGCACGCGCAAGCACACTGGCACACACACACACAGGCACACACGCACAGGCACGCACAACAAAAGTTGCAAGAGTAGGGGGTGGAGTAGAAGATGGAGACAAATTGACAAGCTATGCGGTACATCTAGTTTGATGTGTTTTAATGCAGAAAAACACCCTTGGGTCAATTTCTGCTGGAATTACACTTTAAGCACTCTCCAAAAAATGTAATAATGTCAGTAATTTCCTCCCAGTAGGTCAAGTGATTGTTTTCACATTAAAAATGGAATGACATTTAAAGAAAGTGATTTCCTCTGAGAGACTTATTCAGTTTTACCTTAATTCATGTGCCATCTCAAAAACTAAATGCACACTGGATTTATACCCACATAACAGAGGCAACGTGGGACAAGGAAAGGGACACAGCACATGAGTGGCAAATGAAAAGCAGGTGTGCGAGCATGTCACACACAGGTACTCGCGCTGCTCGTTGAGCAGTTTGTTAAACTAATAACTTTTTCCAGATTACAAGCTTTCCCTGATGAGCTGCAAAGCCCTGTGAGCCTGCTGCTTTGTGTCACCAAGATGTCCAGGCATACACAAGCTCCAGCAGGCACATGGACCGTTGAACATTAGGAGTGGCAAGGAGGCGGGGTAGGGGAATTAAAAGGATTAGAGTTCGAAAATATAGGATCCCCGCCATCCAGGTGGACCAAGAACACGTGAAACGGCAGCAGCATTATGTCAAGTGCTGCATAACACACACACACACACAGACACACACACGAACACACACACACACACACACACTTGCCCTGATATCGTGTGTCTTCTCTGAAGCTAAGAAAATTAATTGATCCGATTAGTGATCATCAATATGAGCCAGGGTACACCAACATAGGCATCAAGTAGAACGTGAAAAGGGAATTCCTAAAGCATATCGCACATCTGAAACACAGTGAAACTTAGAGGGCTCTTCCTTTACCTGTGGATGATCAGTCAGGGGAGTTGATCACAATAGTTTGGGGTTATTTCTGTATTTATTTAGCCTTTTGTGAAGTCATTCACCATGTCAGCAGTGCACAAAGGAACTTACACAGAAGATTAGGTTTGTGAAAAATGAATGTTTATAGATTCTTGGTTACAGATTGGCCCAGACAAGTCATTGGAGTACACATGAAAAATAATAATAAAAAATAATGTACAGTAAGTAAAAGAAAGGTGATGTGTATCCCTTATTGTCAAATTGCAGAGCGTTATTAGATTTCACACTTGTCAACTACCTGCATTAGATTTCACACTTGTCAACTACCTGCTTTCACAGCCCGTGCTTGCTTAAACTCAGCCAGCTAATGGGACAGTATAGGATTCGTGCCCACTCTGAGGGGAAGATGCGCGAAGGTGCAGGCTCAGTGAGGGATTAGGGAGAGTATAAAAGATGAGTGTGGGCTCTGACTATCACCAGTAGGCCAAGAGGAAGCAGGGGACAAACACACACCTTAGGAGACACATCCGGAGGTATACGGTATGTTTTTACTTTTACAAATCAAGAGTCGGTGTAACAAAAAAGGAATAAACAACACAGCACTACTTTCCTCCCTCCCTTTGTGTTAGCGTGTATGTGACTCCAACGTGAATGATATCTCAGCATCTTCTGATTTTTTCCAGGCATTCTTTGTTTGGTCTAGCATCTGCATTGTGCACTAAGATGCAGAGGATGGGCTTAACATTGTCTACAAACTCAATCTTCTGTTTACAATTTGGAGTGCTCATGGGCTGTGGGTGCTTTATGACGAACATCACCCTATATGTGAACATGCATGAATGTGGGCATTGCATGGCTGTCAACACCACCATCTGCAGCGGCCTTTGCCACACCCAGGTAATGTTGAAAGGCAAGTTGCCCAGGGGGTTGATTGTAGCTCTTAAATTAGTTGAATTAGGCATATGTATCACAGATAGGGATGTAGGTGAATTCAGCTTGAATTATTCAAACTGCATTAGAATTACTTCCCGTGCTTAAGTGTTTATAGAGCGTAATGTTTTCATTTTCTCTTGGTTCAGTGTTGGCTGCTCAGGTTTGATACTACTACTTTCAGCCTGATAAAGGCTAACAACAATCAGACAAAACAGTTTATTTTTTGTATTTTTCTTTGTTTGTTCTACTTGTAAACACCCAAAACACATATGTCTCAACATCAGCTGTATATTAAAAATATATGATTTATCTTTTACTAAAACATTTGGAAATGTGTATTGGCTTGGGTCACCTTGATTTACATCAGCAAGATGTGAAACATATATATGCTTATATGCTTACTTGATTACTAATAATCCAGCACTAGATATAGTGGTAGAGGGCAACACAGAGAGACTCAAAATGTACTTTGTCCCTTGTGCCATCAGACTGTCCAACTCCATTTGTGTGTGTGTGGAGGGGTAGGAAAGGCCTGAGCATGCACACAATGCAAGTGTGCGGGACTGATTGACCTATGACCTAAAGTCAAGTACTACCAGTATTTATAATTTATGATTGACCTTGTGATGGCCCTCTCTCATAATGCATCTCCACAGAAATATTTATGCATAAACAACACTATCCTGTTGTTTATGCATAAATAAACATATATACTATCAGCTATTTATGCATAAACAACATATATACATTTATAGATAAACAACATATATATAAGTTTATGCATAAAAAAACATAATATATATATATATATATATATATGTTTTTTTATTTTCTTTATTTTTTTTAACTATTTATCTTCTGGTGTGCTTTCCTACTGTTAGTGGTACTGAGCGATTGGAAATGTCAACTATCTATCTATCTATCTATTTTGAGTTCAAGGTATCTTTGCTGTCAGTATAAAACATCTTGGCTTCATCTTTTTTTTTTTCATGACTTCTTTGATGTTTCAGGCCAGTGGCTCCAGAGGCTCTTGTTACGCAGCCTTAATTAGCTGCCCTTCTGTCATGTGTTTGTTTCAGGACACCAACCTGAGGGGGTCTGTGGGCAAGCACTTCTTGACCCAGCGAGGCTGCGTACAACGCTCCGTGGACTACCAAGCGGCTAAGATGCCCGGCTGCCCCACTGGCACTGATCCCTTGTTCTTCTACCCTGTGGCCCGACAATGCCACTGTGCTAAATGCAACACCAAAAGAATGGAGTGTGTCCATGTGACCAGGAGAAATACTAATCGCTGCTCAAAGCACTTGCGCCCTGTCTGACCTGAGCACGACCTCAGTGGCATCGGTAACAGGTCCCAGAAAGGATCTTTTAATCCCCCAATGTATTCATTTCAGTCTATTTCAGTATGTGTGTGAATGGGCTACAATATGTTAAATAAAAAGCCCCTAGACTGCATGTGCTTTTCTTTGTGTTGTCTTCAAATGCTCTGCACTTTAATAGAAGGTTTTGATAACACTGAAATGAGTCATAAGTCCTTTTTGTGTTGGTTTATATGTTGTTAATATTATTAAGTAATTGTTAATATACTGCTCAAAATAAATAAGGGAACACTTATTTACAGTTTTCCACAATAAATATTTTTGAAACCTTCCGACCTTTTCTCTATTCTCAAACTACATTCACAGAATGTCTGACAGTTCTTGCAAAATAAAACACTCGCTTCAAAAGTTTTACTTGTGCTCAGAGCCAAACAGTGTCAGAGTACCGATCCAGTGTATGATTGAAGTGTTCCCTTAATTTTATTGAGCAGTACATATTAATAGCTAGTACATGTAGTGTGAAGAAATTTAGAAAATAGTATGTGCTCTTGTGCCCCATATTCATAGAGTGCTACACTATGAACACTCCATACTTCCTGTAATAGAAACATAAGATTGCTGTTAGTGATATGGTATGACATAAATCATCTTTCCAAAAATCCCAAAATATAATACACAGATTCAGTGACAAAGAAATGCCTCTATAATTCATCAGTGACGCCAGTTTTTCTGCCTTGTCCAGACATTATGTTTTCTTTCTCTGCTTCTCTTTGATGTTGTCCACATAGAACAAAATCAATCTGTAGCAGCCAATAACACAAGGGCGTAACTTTGGGTCTACAATTGGGGGGGTTATTTATTAATTTATTTATTTATTGAATATTTTTCTTGTGTAACATGCTAATTTGCCGTTCCTGTATTAGAAATACATTATGATACTTTTACTGATTTAGGCAACTTAATGTAAATGCAGCTGTTCACTTGACTATTTGCACCCTCTGGCTTAACTCATAGGACACTGGCAAATAACATAGCCAGCCAACTCCAGTCAACAAATCATCAGCTAACTTAACAATAGGGGTATTTACCTCCGTTTGGTCAGGATTTTTGCTCTTTTTGGCTGGTGTCGACCAACAATGGAAAATTGTTGTCTGGCTGCCTTTCATGGTCCTTTTCATCTTTCCACATTCAGTTAGCATGCACATGTCAGCATTCATCCCAGCGACTGCGCAAAATAGTAAACAAACTTTCGGTAGAGAAAGCGAGTTGGATAATACCAAGTAGTCGGTGGGCGTGGGGGAGGGTTCATTACAGATGATTTAAAACATGATACTATCTTGCTGGCAAATGAAATAAATAAAGAAAACAAACAAAAGTTATTCATTCAGAATATTTCATATGTTTTTTAAAGGATAATTCCGTAATTCCTGTATTTAGCCCCTTAGTCCCTTTTCTGGTTTGTTTTGGATGAACTAGAGTGGTGGACACCGACATTTTGATGATGGGTCCTGTCTCGACTTTCTGACTCGTTTTGAATCGCCTTTGACTGTTTCAGAGTGGCTGGCTATGGGCATGCACAAACATGTCCTTAAAACAACCCTTTACGTTTGTTTTTAAAGAAGAACTATGCAGATCTGGGGAGCGTGCTGTACCCTTCAATAAAGCCAGAGGCTAGAGATCAGTATAAAATATATATTTATTTGTTTTTAGGCTAAAAATGTACTAGTCAGAGTCCAAGTCCACATTGCAGTCCAGGTAGCAGTACCAAGATTGGCAGCACACAAGTCTAGAGCTCCTGACCCCACCTCAGTCCTCTTTGGAGTTAATTGGACGACGGCTGGAGAATGGAAGGGTGCCCCGTGTGGAATCCTGGCCCACCAAACAGGCGGGGGCAAGTGTTTGAGTGTTGATTATGCTATGCACAGCAAATTCTCCCCGCTGCTTAGGCCCATTTGAGATAACAGAAGTTTCTTATAATCACAATCACAGCACACGTGAAAGTGGGCCGCCACGAGAGAGGGGAGGAGAAGCAATAGGAGGGAGAGCAAACACAATGGACGCCACAGGAACGACTCAATCATTTAAAAGTGTTCTCTTCTCAGGCAATACGGACAGTCAACGTTCAGGGAAACCCCGAGGTACAGGAGGGTTACTTAACTCGGCGAGGGGTGAACAATTTCCTCTCCTCTTGCACTGAAGCCTATGGTTTAAAAAACCTGAGCCCAAAACCCGTGCACCAATCACCACCACCACATTTCCGAGGAGCATCTCGCTGCAGCCTGCGGGAAGGCGGGCTTGACATCAAGCCCAGCCCACATCCAAGTCAGCCATGTTTTTTTGTATTAAGTCTCGCAGTTTAAAATTGCAGGTGGCGAGAGAGAGCCAGGGAGGCAGTCAGCAGAGAGAGAGCCAGGACTCGCAACAAAACTGAGCGAGCTGCTACATTCTACAAATGAACGAAAAAGTACACGAACCCAATTACAGTAACTAGCCTAGGCCTACATGAAAAATTCACTGTTGTTGCATGAAATGTCATTTTGTCATTACATACAGGGCTCACAATAAAACGGTCAAGCAAACACATTGTTCAAGAGACTATCAAACCACATTACAAAAATAAAGTTTGTTGATGTTCCAAAACAAGTAGCGTAGCGAAATACAGTTTCTGTCGTGTTTTATTTGCCATTTTGTAAAATCCTATTCATTTCTGTTAGAAGACTCATTGCTCGTTGATATTACTGCGCTACCGGAAACGGAAAGGAGGTCTGTTTATATTTGGTCGTAGTCTTTCCCATAGATATTAGAAAGCTAGATACCGCATTGTCCGTCGAGTTCTATTAGGTGGCATCGTAAACGCGGCCGCCATATTGCTGGGGGCAAAACCTTTACTGTCTATGGACAACACTTGCCGGCAATCAGAGACACCTGTCTGATTTCCAGTCAGAGTCACATGCTCCTCCAGTGATTGTTGCCCCCACCAAGATGGCATCGCTATTTACGTACGTTCTGGAGCCCAATGCGGTATCTAGCTTTCTAATATCTATGGTCTTTCCCAACAACAGTTCTTCAGTTCTTACTATCCTGTAGTTTTTATCATGGTTCAACAAATGTGTAAAGGTTAATAACTTAAACTGAGAAGTTAACAAAAAATATTCCACTATTCCACAAGGATAGGTTGATAAGTTACCAAAAACAAAAAGAAATAAAGCATTTGAAATGTATTCACTCTTCCACAAAGAGGCATATTGAACTAATGTTTTTCAGTGTGGGTAGGCTATCATATTGGTGTTTGGTGATAGGCTAAGGCTAAGGGAGTAGGTAGGCTATTCCTTTACACTCACTTCTGAGCAAATATAGGTTGATCATGTAGATTACTGCTGTCATATACTGATCTTTCTTACATTAAATACTTTTAATTCATATTGTTTACTCTTTTATCCTCTCTACTTGTCCCTTATAGCCTTCTCTTCGCAAATTTCGGGCTCATCATCAGGGACTGGCTAATCTACTGAGGCTACAATTTTCATTGCATAGCCACACAGATCAAGCTTGGGTTTTGTTATCAATATTTGCATAATATTCGTAAAAATCTATGAATTGCAATGTTGGATGATACAAAAAAGCTAATATTTTAATTCATTTAATTCAGCAGGTTTGCAGATTTCAAGAGACACAGAGCCACTTTTAACATTTTTGCTGACCCCTTCTCCTTCGATGTGGAAGATGCCACCCCTGTGCTTCAGATGGAGCTAATTGACCTGCAGTGTAATTCTGAACTTAAAGCCAAGTTCAGGGAGGTGAGTGGAAAAACAGACAAGCTTGGACAATTTTTGAGAGAATTGCCCCCCTCCTTCCCTGAACTTTCCAGGATGTTCAAGCGGATCATGTGCCTCGTTGGCAGCACCTATGTGTGTGAAAAGCTCTTCTCCACAATGAACTTTAATAAGTCAAAGTTCAGGTCCACACTTAAAGATGAGCATCTTAAAGCCATACTGAGGGTCTCAGTTGCTTCCTCCCTCAAGCCAAATTTAGCTCAGCTGTATGAGAGGAAGCGCTGCCAAGTCTCTTTTTTTTATTTTTTATAATTATATTTATTTGATTTCGTACATGTAACAGAAATTGCTTATACCAGTACAGACATATTAACTATTATCAATTTACAATCCTACTCAGGCATGGTACCCAGATAGCAGACATACACTGGGACGGAACTGGGCCACAACTACCACAACGTCAGGCACGGATATGCATAATGGACCTGATCCGGCGTCCAAACGCACATCGGTCCAAAACTGGTCTGGATCCGTTTGACGGATCTGGTTCCAATAAGGGCTAAGACTGGCCCAGTTCCGTATGATAGTCTGTGTTACTGACGTGTTCCAGATCTGCTTATCATATGCAATACGGGTCCGCTTATTGTGTGTGGTACAGACCCGTTTATCAGATATCAGCTGGCTTTATTTGACATGTGAAATGTGATTGGTAATTAATTATCCTGAAAAATCCGTTTGCTACACATTTGCTAACAGGTTCGTTATAGGTTCACCCAGGCTAAAGTTCGTAACGTTTTCCCAACAGCTCAACTAATAAACATAAGCTAGGCTACAAACACAACTTTACACATAAGTGTCTTATTATTTTTTTTATTCAACAACCTGGCAGTAGAAGTGCAATCCCAGACAAAGTTTAAGTCGTGTTAATTCCATTGTGTTCCCATCAATATTCAGGCTGTCTCAGTCATCTCCATGGTCAATCTGAAACAACACAAAATAAACATTAACAGTTAGCCATTTATTCCTTTTTGAAAATAGGCTAAGTCACAATTACACTTGTTTTTTTATCATCAGTGATCCTGTTAGCGTTATCACTGTTTTTTTTTTGTTTGTTTTTTCAAAATAGGTTCTAGTTATTGTGATGGCTGTTTTGCTCAAGCTAAGCTAGTAGCCTATATTGCTGGAAAATAATAGTATAAACTTACAGTAGCCTAAAGTTATCAATCGCTCGGCTGCTTGTTGTTGTCTCTGAATAAACCAACAGAGATAAAAAGCAGATAGCCTACCTTGAAAAGTTGGGCTGTGTCCTAGTCCAACCCCAGGCTGGCAAATCATGTCAAAAAATGTGAGCAAACCAAAGATCCTTGATTAACGTTACTGCTTGGACTTCTGCATGCGTGGCACGAATATGGGGTTGTCTCATAGCACTGTTTGATCTGACACAAACAACACTAATTTTACCACTGCTAGGTTATAATAAAAATAATGAAACGAGCATATGATCAATATTGAGCCAACTATATCTTCTTTTCCAGCCTTACTGTAGAAATGAAGTGGCCATGGGAACATAGTGCACCCCCATGGTTTCTACATTTGTGCCATTCCAAAATACCTTTTTTTTTCTTTAGCAGCCAGTTGACAATGAAGTAGGGAAAGGACAGTCAATTTAGCAGAATCAGCACCTTAATTAATATCATTACCACCTGGGTCTGCTGTGAAAAAAATGGTCCTTCGGCTCATATCCGTATCACAGGTTTGGGCCAAATCAGTGTTTTGTATTTTAAACGCATTTCCTGACTTCCAGTTGAGTTG
This sequence comes from Alosa sapidissima, assembly GCF_018492685.1. Lineage (NCBI taxonomy): Eukaryota > Metazoa > Chordata > Actinopteri > Clupeiformes > Clupeidae > Alosa > Alosa sapidissima. Next base: position 25,633,784 of record NC_055963.1, read on the forward strand.
CGGAAATCGGACCTGGGACAAATCTGTTAACCGGTGATAAAACAGCATTACTAGCAGAGCTGAAACCTCTATCAGGAGCAGATCTGGCCCACAGTCAGATACCGTATGTCCGCTACAGGCAGATCTAAAGGCTTTTATGCGGATCCGGCCCAAAGGAAATTGCTATCTGGGTATTCACATTCTGTTACTCATACACCCATGCACCTATATATACCTAGGACACCCATACCCATTCATACTCCATACATGCCTATATACCTGCTGGATGCCCTAGCACACACACACACACACACACACACACGCCCGAGTCTCTGGCAGCAAAGAGTAGGAGGAAGTAAGAGAAACCTATGTTCTGAAGAACTGTTCATATTCTGCTTGTTCTTGCTTGTGACTTGTTATTAGTAAAGATTGAGAAGATTGGATCAGTTGTACTTTTTTTTTGAATACTTGAAACTCTTTTTTTGTGGGCCCAGCCTTACCTAGACTCTACCTCCAGCGGCCCCCAGGTAAATTGAGTTTGAGACCGCTGATTTAATAAGTTGCTTGCGATTAGGTTGACAACCCTAACATCCAATATTACCCAATAATTACGTTGCTAATCATTGCTATCTCTCTTACCAGTTGCCAGTGTCCTCCTCCAATGCCTTCCTTTCTATTTTAACCTGACCTTTTCAGTCCCTCCTGGCCTATACCATCCATCCTCCCTGCCGCTTATTAAGGCCGGCCCGGCTATTGGTAGGCCTATCTGAGAAAACTTTTTGGAAAAAAGTTATGGCTATATGGACCCAACCAACTCTTTTTGGGAGAGATTGCGGAACGTGAGTAGCCTACTTTAAGAGAAGATAGACTAACGTGACAAATGTCAATATGTTTTTCCTTGACCGGCCCAAAAGTGAAGCGGCCCACCGGGAGTTCTCCCGATTCTCCCGATTACCCCACAATAGCAAATAACACGGATTGAAATCATAAATTGCGCCGATATATTTGTTTTTAATAATCAACGAACACCACTAACCACTCGGTGAGTTGCACAGTAATCTGAATGATGTGATATTGTGGGGGTTATATTAACTGGATCTGATTTTTGGGGGTGTCATGACCCCTGTAACCCCCGTGCAAATTACGCACCTGCAATAACATAATAACTGCCAATAACATAATAATTTAAATGTAATAAAGCCAATAGGTAATACAATATCTGAACCAATAACGTTTTGCCAATAATGTATTACATTATTGGCTGATTACGTTATCGGCTGGGTTAAAAAAAATAGAAAAATGTAATAACTGCAGCCAATAATGGTTTGTCCTTTAAAACATTAGGAAGATCAGACCTTATCTGACACAAGATTCCACACAACTTCTTGAACAGGTCATGGATATCTCCAAACTGCCTATTGTACTGTAATTTACTTTTAGCTGGCCTGCCTGCTTGTCTGGTCTTCAATCAGCCAAAGAGGACATGTAACTCCTTTCTTAGTTACTCTCCATTGGCTCCCTACAGTGGCCAGAATAAAATGTAAATCTCTAACCTTGGCCTATAGGACACTTACTTGATCTGTTACCTGCTAACCCAACCAACCATTGCGGTCTTCTGATGAGGGTCTGTTGTGTACACCATAAAAGTTAGGTCAAATTTTTGGTGGAATAAGTTGTCTGCTTCCTCCTCGTACAGCCCATCTTTGTCTGATGGATCTTCAGACCTTTTAGGTTCTTGCAGCTTTTGCCACACATACACACTCTCGTTGTCGTTAATCCATTGCTCATGTTCTGCACCAGAAGGTCCGTCCGTGTGGGGTGCCGTGTGCTCATCCTCCCCCCCTCTCGGGCACCCCTGGGGGTATCTTTCATTAGGGCTTTCCGTAGCTTAGGTGGGTGCTCCCTCACGGAAGCTGCAGCTTGGGGTGCTAACCCGGTTGCCGTCTCTCCGAGCTGTCCCCTGTCTCTCCAGTCATCACTACACTGTTCGTAGTTGTCATCCAGCCTTTCCCGGAAGTCACTGGCTGTGCCAGAAGAATAGTTATAAGAAACACAAGTGGTGCAGCTTGGACACATCCTCAGTGATGAACCCAGGGTCACAGGGTGTGCCTGGTGTGCCAGCTAAGTGCCGATCCCTTGTCCTGAGGAAGGGGAGAGTGGAGGACAAATTCCGCTTCCACATGAATGGTCTCCAAATCCCATCATTGACAGAGAAGCCGGTGAAGAGCTTGGGCCAATCCAGGCCATGCACACGAAGCTGAAAAGCTGGCTTGCAGCAGTGGACGGGTCAGGCCTCCCTGGGAAATTTAAAGCCTGGATATATCAGCATGGCATCCTGCCAAGGCTTTTGTGGCCTTTGCTGATGTATCAGGTCCCAGTAACAACAGTGGAGACCTTGGAGAGAAACATCAGCCAGTTCCTGCGCAGGTGGCTGGGCCTGCCGAAGAGCCTAAGCTGCATTGCCCTGTATGGGCACACCAACAAGATGCAGCTCCCGTTCTCAGGCCTGACAGAGGAATTCAAGGTAACCAGAGCCAGGGAGGTGTTACTTTACTGAGACTCAGCCGACACCAGAGTCTCCTCTGAAGGCATAGAGGTCAGGACTGGACGGAAGTGGAGGGCGCAGGAGGCAGTCCAGCAGGCAGAGGCAAGATTGCGGCGCAGTGTGCTAGTAGGCTCTGTGGCAGTTGGGCGAGCAGGACTTGGCTGCCACAAGGCACTGCGCTATGACAGAGCGCAGGGAAGGGACAGACGGGAGATGATTCAGGGCGAGGTCCGAGCAGACACCATCCGTAGCGGACACCATCCGTGCGGGAATCCAGCAAAGCAAGCACCAGCCCTTAGCAAGGCCACACATTGCTTTCGTCAGGGCCGGCGAGAAGCCTCAGTCACAGCCAAAGGTCCCAGCTGGGCTGCTATCCACAGCAGGAGATTGGCAGCTGAAGCTGGACCTGGGGAGACAATTGAAGTTTCCAGAGCACATCACCAGCACCAAGCTCAGGCCAGACATGGTCCTAACATCAGAGAGTACAAAGCAAGTGGTGCTACTGGAACTCACAGTCCCCTGGGAAGACCGGATTGAGGAAGCGTTTGAGCGGAAAAAGGGCGAAGTATCTGGAACTGGTGGAGGACTGCAGGCTGAAAGGGTGGAGGGCCCGCTGTGAGCCAATCGAGGTTGGCTGCAGGGGATTCCCAGGACAGAGCCTGCACCGATCACTCAGGCTGCTTGGAATTAGAGGTGCTCAAGAAAGGAAAGCCACCAGAAACATCTGCGAGGCAGCTGAGAGAGCCTCTAGGTGGCTATGGATCAAAAGGGGCGACACATGGCTTAGTGCGCTGCTTAGACACAAGTCGGGGTCTGATCAGCCCTGGCTGGGTCGCCCAGGTGAGGGTGTCTGATAATCTGAGACCCGAAACACCCTGTGACCCTGGGTTCATCACTGAGGATGTGTCCAAGCTGCACCACTTGTGTTTCTTATAACTATATTTAACTATTTAAAGAAAATGTATAATTGTGGCCACAGTTCGGCTGTGGCATGGAGGGGGGGGGGGTTATGCATATGTGCTAATGTGCTAATATAGCACGCAAACAGTGAGGCATAAAGACAGTGGTTTATAATATTTATGAGCTGCGAATTACCGGCTAAAATACATAGTAAGTTGACTAATTCATAGTGATTTTTATTTTAACTTACATTTTATACAATTGTCATATTGACTTAGGCTACATTTATCTTTTACATCATTACACTGTAGGCTAGTGCAGGTGAAATTGAGTGCCTGTCACTTTAAGAACGTGAGAGTAATTAGGCTTCAGTCATGGTTTTAGTGGAAAATAGGCATAATGCATACGAATGTGGTTGCAATTCATTATGTTTTCTTTGTAATTAGTTTAAATAAATGTTCAAAAACCAAACCAGTGGAAATATTCAAGCAGTAGCTCATTCATTTGGGGTGGTATTACATTAGAATTACAGCCCGAGCCAAGTAGAAATGGCCAATACATTAGTCCAGTTGCTGCAATTTAAAAACTGGATTATTCGGGAATAGCTTTATTGTAGCCTACAAATTAATGCTTTATATCCTCATATTCAGTAAGGTCAGCCACTTATTTTGATATGGTTCGCCATGGTTGAGTGAAGAGCCTGTGAGATATTCCACCAAGAGTAATAGGTTTGGAGATGGAATGTAAATATGATTACATTTCATGTTAATTCATGTTTATCACAGCAACTAGTATCTAATACCATCAGAAAGCTAAGATCATCCTCTGTAAGGTGATATGCATGTGATATCAGTGTGATTAGAACTTTGTGAGCAATCCAGGGAGGCAGGGTTTATCTCTGGTGAGGTACTGCCTCCCCCTAGACACGCCCCTTTCCATATGCTTGTGTGTGTGTGTGTGTGTGTGTGTGTGTGTGTGAATTATCTGTAAGCGGATCCTCTGGTGTCTCAGGCCTGCTGGTGCATGAGTATGTAAGTATGTCAGTTGGTTAGGCCAGAGGGGAAGAGGGCGGGGACAAGGTGCATGCGGGCAGTGCATGCATGGGAAGCTCTCAAGCTTATAAAAACCCGCTGAAAAGCTGGGCTCAGTGACGCCCTGGGCCTCCTATACCTCACTGCTACCTCGGGTTCACTGACCAAAGCCAGCAGCTCGGCTACTTTACATACAGAGCCTTACAATGTCTCAACAACAAATCAGGTACGTCTGTGAACATTTTGAATTATTATGTGTTTGTTGTGATACAGTACATGTGGTTTTGCTCATACTTCTCAATGACATGCATGCGAAACTGACGCAATACTTTGAGAGCTTTCACAGATGTTTTTGGTGCTGTATACTGCTATTTGATAAAAGCATTATGGTACCTCTAAATGTTGCAGTAGTGCATGTACAGCACTGGTTTTTCTTGTTTGTTTTCAATGAAAGTCACACCTCAAATGTGCAACCTTTGTTTGTAAAACGGGTAATCTCTAACTGCATTCAGTTCATTTCATTTAACTAAGATGTGCACATACTTTGTTTGTACTTTTTGGCATGTCATTTGCATGCATTTTCCCCTGCCCATATCTGAGAGACTGCGACGGCAATTAGTCTGACTACATTGTTGTTATTTTGATAGCCTGCCCGCCAAACTCATCAATGGTGGTGTTGCTGGTATGGCTGGCGTGACCTGTGTGTTTCCTATCGACCTGGCCAAGACCCGGCTCCAGAATCAGAGGAGTGGCCAGCAGGTCTACAGGAACATGTGAGAACAAGTTCTTTCTGTACTATACTCTCCTAGGGAGCAGAGTGGCTGATGCAATAGATTGCGACTGTGTTGAGAAGCAATATGACCTCTCAGAACTTCAGCTGTCTTTCCTCTCTTATCCTCTTGTAATAGTATTGACTGAAGCAGTAATTCCTGCCTAGGGTCTCCTCTGCACTGAATGTTATTTGGATAAAAGTGTCTACTAAATAAATTAATAAATGTACCCTTCTCTGTTATATTCTGTTATTTCTCTGTTGTGTGTCTGCAGTGTGAAACATGTTATTTATTGTTTCTGCAATGGGGTATTTCCAGTTACTTTGAAATACTTCACAGTAACACGTGATCCGGCACTTGTTCTTTGCCAGTGACATTTTTACTGCCATAGCCGTGTCCTTTTTTAGAGCTTTCATGATGCCTGTTTACATGCTCTGTCCATGTTCTGATTAATCAGGATGGATTGCCTCATCAAGACTGTCAGATCAGAGGGATACTTTGGAATGTACAGAGGTGGGTTGCCACCAGTCTCTCTCAAACCCCATTTCCATATAGAGTGAAAAACTTTTTTGTATTAAACCTTATGGTCCGATATGGGAAATGGAATCTAAACATTTAAAGTTTAAATACAAACCACAAATATATTACAACAACCACACTGAGATTTATTTGTAATTGGACCACTCAGGTCATCCATTTCAGTGAGACACTTTTTCAGCTGAAACACAAAACCAGAAAATGAATTCTTCTTGGTTTTCAGGTGCAGCAGTCAATCTTACCTTGGTTACACCAGAGAAAGCAATCAAACTGGCAGCTAATGACTTCTTCCGCCACAAGCTTAGCCAGGATGGGTAAGGACTCCACCTTTCTCTTGAGTAGCTGTTTCGGAGAGCACTAGTCATTACAGATGAAAAGTAACATTATATTACATATTTACATTATATTATATTAAATCTTCAGGAATCTTTTCATTTTGCAGGTCCAAGCTTACTGTATTGAAGGAAATGTTGGCTGGGTGTGGTGCAGGGATGTGTCAAGTGATCATAACTACTCCAATGGAGATGCTGAAGATTCAACTTCAGGATGCAGGCAGACTCGGTGAGCAAAAAGAGATAATGCTTTTTTAGCAGCGTAAAATTGTCTAGTGCTTTCTTTGATGTGAACTCAGAAGCCTGAGCCATCATAACAAATAGACATAAATGATGTGTAAATAAGAACTTTCAGGTCTATTTTTCAGCTGCGCAGCAGAGGAAGTTGACGGTACTCCCTGCCATGAAGCTGGGGGCTGGTAACGCTGTGCTCAGCTGCTCCTACGGTGGGGGCCCAGCGCCGATGCTCAGGACCTCCGCCACACAGATCACCCAGGAGTTGCTGCGCACGCGGGGGATACAGGGGCTCTACACGGGCCTGGGAGCCACACTCATGAGGTGGGTCTCATACTGTAAAGACTCTCACTGTAAACTTACAAAGATACTGTACTGTACTGTACTACACGTCTCTGGTTTGATCTTTGCTTTGACATAACAGACAGCCACTTCATAAACTGCTGGGCAAATGACTAATGGAGTGTTTCTGTCATTTTTCTCTGCAGAGACATTCCCTTCTCAGTGGTTTACTTCCCCCTCTTTGCTCATCTGAATCGTCTCGGACAACCATCGGAGATGGAAAATGCGCCATTTTATTGGTCCTTTATCTCTGGCTGTGCGGCAGGTTGTACAGCCGCTGTGGCTGTAAACCCGTGTGATGGTGAGGAATTCAATCAATATTTTAAAGACAGAGCATGAAAAACATAATCCAGTAAAGAATAATTTATGTATGGATACTCTATCTTCTTTCATAGTCATCAAGACCAGACTGCAATCTTTGAAGAAGAGTACATCTGAGGAGACCTACAGTGGAGTGGTGGATTGTGTAAGGTAAGCAACGATTTCAGCTGCGGACCAATATGTGAAAAATATTTAGACATGTTGACATTTTAGAGTGCAATTTAGTTTTCCTTGACATCATACCATGGCTGTTTCAAACGAGTCTTCTGTTCTGCAGTAAGATCATGCAGAAGGAGGGGCCAGGCGCCTTTCTGAAAGGCGCTAGCTGCAGAGCGCTAATCATCGCGCCACTCTTCGGCATCGTACAAGTTGTGTACTTCATCGGCGTTGGGGAGTTCGTCCTGGGCCAAAGTCCTTTTAACCTCTACTCTTCCTAGACTACCTCATGAAACGTCATTGTTTTCAATGGGATATTAACAACTGACTAAGGCAGCTACAAACCTATTCTTAGAGCTCTGTTGTAAACATAACAAGGCTGGGAGAGATGTGGTGATTCCAATTCAATGGCCATCACAACTCACCTTTCACTCATTAGTTCTGTGTAGGCTACTGGACCCAGAGCAGAGGTTGAGTTTATTTGGACTCTTCTGTTACTGAGCTAACAGTAACCAGGTGATGTATTTGGCATCTTGGAGACACCAGTGCATTAAGTCAATGAACACTTGATAAAGTCTGACTTGTTTAATCTTTGTACATTTTTTGTAAATAATAACAATGGCTTTTATTATGGGCCTCAGTGCTTGTCCAGTATCTGTTAGGGATAATGTATAGAACGCCGGTCATTACTGGGAAAATAAGTCCCGACAGGGCGAACCGGACCCCGACGCGCAGCGGAGGGGTCTTGTTCCGCCCTGAAGGGACTTATTTTCCCAGTAATGACCGGCGTTCTATACATTATCCCGCTTATTATACGGCTACTTGCCAAAACGAAATAATAAACTCCCCACGATATGACTTTAGCCTACATAATCTAGCCTATTTGTTACCGTTCATCGTGGCATTTGCTGAGAAACAAATAGTTCGCAACACACGCTGCTGAACTTGAATCAAACATTCTTTAGAACACAGCTGATCAACCGTCTGCTTTCACGTTTGAATGAAGTTCCAGTCCTTGCGTAGTGATATGAAAGACATTAATCAGAAGCACAAAACCCGTTGCCACTGACAGCAGTGATTAAATGCTTTGCCGGTGATTTATGTAGATAACATAGGCCCGAACGTTGGAGGGCCCATTCATGTGAATGGAACGTTCTGCAGCACTCTGAAGAGTCGTGTAATAATATGTTAGATGCATGTGGTAACAGTACCAGAATGCTCCCTCTGTGAGGGATGGAAGATTCCTGTATATCACCATCTCAGGACATTTTTTTTATATAGCCCTGTCACAGATAATGTGAAGTAACCCTTAGCCACATATCAAATTATCAAAAATAACCTCCCATTAGTGACTTTTTCAGGCAGATTGAACATTTTATTAACAGTGTGAAAAAATTGAATGTTGATAGCCCATTGTAATTATTGTGAAACTGTTATAGTTTTTGTTACCATGGTGCCAAATGGAATCTCAATCCAAATAGAGTCTACTGTATGTGCCGTTTGCAAAATACTGCAGTGAGGTTTCAGCTGGTTCCTGTCCATCTTAGCACAAGTAGCCAACAGGCAAGTTCAAGTCATATCATTCCAGGGACCGAGATACTCAGATCAAGTTGGGATCCTCTTTTACGTGCTGGAATCAAACCAGGGAATGAAGTGAGGTTGAGCAAGGTTGGTCTTTTTAGGACAGGACCAAGTTTTTCTTTGGTGTTCCTGGAAGGTTTTAAGCATTTCAATGGCTTTGTGGTGTATTTAACATTGTAATTATTTTTATTCAGTTCTTATAAATTAGTTATAAGAAATCAATGTTATGAATGGGAATGTGATCTTTTAATACTTCCTCCTGTGTAAATTCTACATTGTACAGGTGTAAGGTAGGATTTATAAATAGAATGCTCAACTATCTGTTTAGACTTGTACTCTTATGCATGGGCGTAGATTTGCGTGGGGACCGAAGGACGTGTCCACACCAATGTCAAATTACGACTGAAATGTCCCCACCAATATTCAGGTTGAAATGGGGGGAAAAGCGCTCACATGCGCTACACAAAGAGTTAAATCATTTCTCACTTCAGTGCTGCGGATCATCTCGTACAGATGTTGTAATGTGCAGTAGCCTATAAGGGTAAATCGCGCTGATCTGAAGTTACCTATAACTACCAGTGAGCCGCAGTCTCCTGCGCAGCATTGCGCAGCGCTTCAGCTTCACTTCGGCAAGTGAGACTAAATTCACCCATTCTTCTCTGTTAAACTCCTCGAGAAGTAGGCTACTCATCACACATGTGTCACATGAAAGAGCCTTTTCTCAGCTTTTAAACGGTGCTAGCTAGCCACTATTTGCTGTGATAAACAGTTTGCGAGAAAAATAACTTCAAGGGATTGAATAATTATTCTCTGCGCCCATCTCCACATCCATTCATCTCGGTGGAATACACACTCTTCACGCAACACATGACAAACACAGCACACTATCCCATCTCCCTTGTCATCCCCCAACACACACACCAAGACCCCTGGCAGTTGGGTTAGCCCCTTGAGCCGTGGATCTGCCCAAGGTTTCTGCCTTAGTAAGGGAGTTTTTCCTTGCCCCTGTTGCTCTTGGGTGCTCCTTGTTGGTGCCCCCCCCCCAATCCCAATCCTCCCCCACTTTTCTTATGCAGCCCTTGCCACTTAATCTACTAAACCCCTCTTCTACTGCACTTTTTACCCCCAGTAACTATATGTATGTGACAATAAACTTCCTTGTATCCTTGGATCCTACATATCTTACTCTTATGTAATGATGGATTGCAGCTTCAGTTGCATAACTATACCAGATGTTTCATTAAGTACATTGTCTCCCCCATCCCCTGTTGGATTTGGATGAATTTAGAGATTGTAAATTGAATTTTTGAATTTCATATACATGTGGAGAAAATAAAAAGTTCTCTCTGTTTCTCTGTTTCTTTCTTTGTTGTACTGTGGAAATGAGTGAACCCATTGGCTCAGAGGCGCGGCTGGGGCGGGGCGGGGTGGGGTGGGGGGTGTTGGTTAAGACGATTCTAAGGGCCCAGCACTGACAGGGGGCCCCCAGAGATCCCCCCCAATAATACTATATATTATCGGGGGGCCCACAATTATTGTCTGTCATAGGGCCCAAGTTATCTAGCAGCGCCCCTGCATTGACTTCTTATGAGATACATCCTGAGTTTCTTTTTGTTGTCAGTGCAATACACACCCCACCCCCAGTCAACAGTTATGAGGACAAATAATTACTATACATTTTTTACAGACTATACTTGTGAGAAATGATCTTATCCCTAATTTGTATTGCTCTGACCACCATAGAAATGGCTCTTACCCTAAGGTGTGAGTTTTTTGACCATAGCAAAAGATTCCATTCTGCAACAATCGATTATGCTAAAATTCCATGTTGAATTAAATTAACCCAGATATTCTTTAGAATGTTAATTTTCCAACATTCCCGCACCTTTAATTCACTTTTCCGTCTGTCACTGTGGATACTGTAAAATCAAAGATGCACAAAAGACACAGTTTATCGCATGATGGAAAATATTTACTGTGCACTTTGTCTAATCACATGTCAGGTAGGCTACATGACAGAACCCCCACTATCCCTGACTTCAGCTGTGATTGTGAAAAGAAAATGAATTAGACAGAATAAAGAAACTATATTGTTGTGTAAAACTGGTTTACTATTATTGCTGGATGTCCAAGAAGGTGTAGACCTTTTAATGCTTAAATGCACGTTGGGCGGATGGTGGATGTGTGACAGAGAAAAGTGCCCACGATGCACTGGGCCTGAAAGGTTACACCCCGGCAGCTTTCAGTAATGCTCTTTCCTGCCTCACCAGCTTTTTCAGCTTGCTCCTACACTCCCACACAGGGAAAGATGAGCCTCACACCACATGCTTGAGCTGAGGGGGTGATCCCCAAGTATGCTACCATCTCAATACTCCTGACATACACCTCAAACCCTGAAAATGGATGTATTCTCCAGTATGACTTAACTTTTGCCGAATAGTCTTTTTAATTTATGAATGTGTTAAAAAGTCATATCATCAGGAATCAGTGTGCTACTGTACCTGACCTTAGCCCTAGGATCGTGACTTAAAAGAATTTCCTGATACATTAGACCATGGTGTTAAAATTAGACTAGCGGGTGTATCAGTGATTCAGTTGACTGGCATCCCTTTCGTGAAAATGGACACTTTTAGCTTGAGGTTTGAGATCAGTGCCTATGATCAGTGTCTGTCATACAAGAAAGGAGACCCTCATAGGTACTGATGCCAGTTCCTATTTTAACATTCATATGCCAGTAGTGTCACACACGTTCTACTCACAGACATGTTTAGACACTGTCACACACATACTGAATTATTCAAATTTGCTTACAAATTCAAAGCCATGTTATAATAAAAACCAAAGTAATTAAACCCATACTGATTGTGTTTGTCACAATCTCAATGTATCAGTATACATCAGTGTGTACAACAGCATTGCACACACACATGATGTACACAGGAAGCTTCCATAAGAAGCTAGTTTGAGTTTCATCTCCGTCTCTTTATTTGACATTTTAGCTGTGTCACTATAATTTTTTCCCTTGGAATGACGTTAATGGTGCGATACATGGGGCAAATGTGGCTGGGCAACCACATAACTGGTTCCACGTGTTCTGATTGGATGACCATGATCATTTTCCTACTTATGTAGTCCTCACAACAAAATGTTGCCCGATATCATAGGAATGTGCCAGAACAACAATACTCAGGAACACTGCCCAGCAACATTACTGAAACAGTTGTCTTGTGTATCAGCAGTTTAATAGTATATATTAGTAAATATTTTTGGAACCTTAGCTTTTTTTCTGTATTTTACTGTAAGAATGCAACCACACAACACTCAAAACTTCCAAAATCTTTATTGGTTTTTGTACATTGATCTTCCTGAGAAGCGTAATTGACATTTGAACTCATCAAATAAATTAACACATAAAAAGATGTAACAAAAAATACCTACAACAGCTTAAATTTTACAGTACAAAAAATCTCTTCATTTATGTTCTTGCAAACACAGTGTAAAGAAATCAACAAACTCAAGGGAAATTGTCTGGTCCACTTGCATGAACACAAGTTTAAAGATACACTATTTTCCCTTTTTAACAAAATCTCCAGTCAACTAGCTTTCTAGTTTATACTATGAAAGCACTGTAGCAAAAAACTCCTAGGAAATCAGTTCATGTCTATCATGTACTGTACAAAAACATCATGTACACAAATTATCATGATAATTACTTCATGTTCACTTTTATTCCCACTACCTTTTGACTGGAGATGGTTGCTACTTCAGCACAACTTATCCTACAGACTCTAAGCAGTCCTATCAAAGACACGTATGAGCAAACACATCATTAGCCATGATCTAATGCAAAACAGCACCTAGGTGGACGCAATATAATGCCACACTCACTGGCTTCATCTCACTCACTGTGTGACCTGTTGGCTGTTACTTCATGTTCCCACAGTCCCAGATGGCCTTTCTCACTAACCAATATGAAATGTGAATGAACAAAGTTGAGTAATTCAACGCCAAGAAGGACAACTTATTAAAAATGAAAGGCACATTTTAAAATGGATGTAGTGTCCTTTGAGTATTATTATCAAACACTACTTTACACTGGCCTTAAGCTGCAACTATCACACAGCACATTACTGATCTGCTAGCTACACATGCAAGCAACAAAAAAAGCAACAGTCACATAAAAAAATGAAATGTACAAACAGTTCTATATAAATATTTTCTTTCCTTTTTTTGTTAAGGTGGTTTGTGGATGGACTGGAGACAGGGACTGTTGCTAAGTCAATGAATAGGCACAGACCAAGGTGCCCTTTTGCTCAGAGCATCATAAACCTGAAGCTAATTCAGCTGTAGACTCAGAAGCACAACATCTGGGCAAATTGTGACTCTCACATGAAGAGAGATACATTAGCACAGTGTTTTCAGCATATGTAACCAGGGCAACTTAAGTTACATGTATATAGTAGATAAGAAATGAGACATGGCTGCAGTCCCAGGGTCTAATGTATACTTCAGATCTGCTCTTACGCAACCGTAAGATTATACTGTATGTTATGCTTGCCGGAAGCGATTACGTGACATTGGGTTTGATGATCGTTTCATGGGGAGAGTTCACTCTTCTCACAGTGACCTAGAGTAAGGGTCACTCACCACACATACGGCCTCTATGGGACCAGTCTAAGGGGCGGGGGGGAGGGGGGGGCTGGGGGGGGTGAAGGTTAAAGGTTGGGGTTCGGGTCCAACTGTGAGGATTTTACATGGTATGCTTTTGAGATTTAACCATGTTATGTACACAAAGTGTGTTGGTAAGGGGAAGTCATACAGCATGTATGTACTGTATCTCTTTACATGTGTATCAGTATGTACAGTTGGGTATGTCTCTCTGCTCAGAAGAACCACTACCCTCTCAACCAATCATATTTCTCCATGAGACTTTAGATACTTCATGGTTTCACATTACATCATATTTTTAAACTGACATCTGAGGCCAAAGAGAGGGCACCAGATATAGCCGAGAATGAATTTCTGAGTTGACTTGAATGGCGTAGCAGAGTAAATAGTTGATCTAGGATGGGAATAAAACATGAGCACAGTCCTTCATGGACTCCTGTTGTAAGTGTAGATATGTGGCCGTTTTCAGTGACTAAGATGAGTCAGTGGTGTGTTTTCATGTAAAACAAATGTCCATAAATACGATATGTTAATTTTACAGCAATATAACAAAAACAAAAACAACAATATATAAAAACAAATTACAAAAAACAAACACACAAGAGAAGAGTCCCATGCTCTAATCCAGTCCAACTATGTATACTGTATAAAAAGGTGCTGGTGGCTTTGAGCCATCTAAAGCAAGCACTAGTCTCATTCTTAAGATTTTAGAAACAGGACGGCACATGATCCTCTGATGGCAAGTGGGGATCTTTCATGCTGGTGGGTTTCATGTCAAGGTTCTTGTGATGATACAACAAGAGTTCAGGACAGAGTCAGAGGTTCTGGGGTGGGGTGGTGTGTGGTGGTGCACATGGCTTAGATCACCTCTCTGCTGTTCCGTATGGCACAGCACAGAACCATGCTGAAGATCATGCCAATAATCTGTAGGGGTCAAGGGGTTACACCGTTAATGGACATGAGGGGCGGCGACAAATTCAAGCTTGACCTATGTCAAAGGGAATTTCTAGAATGTTGTAAATGTGATTAACAAGATCCTTTTGAAACAAGTATTAGGTTTGCTTGCAGAAGCAGTTTAACATGGCTAGTGTCAGCTTTGGATGCTTTCCTCTAGGGAAAAAATAGAGGGAGATTACTAGTGAGACTTTCTTACCATAACACCAGCGATTCCTATTCCAACGTATCCCACAATGAAGAGTTTACTGTTAAAAAACTCACTGATGGCCACATCACAGGTCTGAAGTAGAAAACAAAGAAAGTTCAAAAGATTGTAAGATATTACAATGCATGAGATTGGTTAGAGATGGCAGAGAGGTAGCCTATGTCTGTCGAACAGGGCATGTTTTTACCTTAGTGTCGCCAGTGCTGTCTGAACATGGGGAACTCTGGGTACCACAGCAGCCCAGCTACGGGAGGAAGAGACAGGTGATTGAGAAAAGAACCGCAATGAGGCTCTCAGCAAGTTAGCCTAAGGTATCATTTATCTGTGTCCTAGAGCAGTGGTTCTTAAAGTTTCTTGTCTGGCGACTCCCCCAAAAACATTGGCCAAGTCTCATCACCCCCTTCTCTCCAACTGGCAAAAATTTGTTTCACTTTGTAAAATGTTGCGAGAGGCATTGTTGGCAGAAGCAAAAAATGTGTTCTTTCATAGCTAGGCTATGTACCAAAGGTACTGTCAATGGCAGCCTTTAACAATCTGATTTATTATTTTCCAATGGATAACTAGCACTCATTCAATGTGTAACTGGCGCTCCTGTGGAAAAAGAAGGCTGCATTGTGTTCTGTCACTGGTAAGCTCACACAGCATCTTCGAGCTATTAATTGCAAGAGGCGCAGGTAGGCCTAAAGATTTGCATAAACAGAGCATCTACTTTTGGAGGAACATTACGGAAACACTGTAAATTGTAAGTCTAGGGCTACTGAATATTCCAGTTCTTAAACATGTTTGTCTAAAAACTTTTAGAAAAATCATTGTGCGACCCCTCCCATAATGTTGGCGACCCCCTGAGGGTCCTGACCCCCAGTTTGAGAACCACTGTTCTAGAGCATATTCTAATGTATCCTAGAATTACCTGAATACATTTTCATTTAGTTCATATTTCATTAAAATATTTTAGCAAACCTTGATTTTCTATGGAGAATATACATTGGTTTATTCAGAATATGTGGTCCATTTTGTGGGAAAATGGATTTTTGTTGAATTTTGTTGAATTTGATAGCACTATTTGTACTATTGTACAAACCCCTCTGGAATAATTTAATCAACTGTTTTCCAAATTCACCAACACTGTTTACCACTAGGTGGCATCAGGCTATTTAGTGCTTTTTCAAATAGTCATATGTGGGGTTTTCAGATAGGAAACGGTATGTGCAGTATCTGCATTAACTCTCTCTGGAGATCCACCCTTGAGATTCCCTATTGAGACACACTACTCATTAACTGAGTGTTTCCTCAAGATATTTTGGGCTCTCTGAAAGAATATAATATTGTGCCACCCAATGATAATATTTTGAGTCTTTATGGTCATTGAGGGCCCCCTGCTGGCTGTTGGAATTGTCCTAACTTTCCCTGATCCCATATTCTCCTTATCCTTTTTGACTACTTTTACTTTTTAAACTCACTCACCACAAAAGATGAGGGACTCTTGTGTGAGTCACAGCAGGAGGTCTTCATAAAAAACAGAGAGCATGAAACAAATCTTTCTAAAATGAAGAACTCACAACTTTGCTGTAATCACTCATTGTGCTGTTGTTGTTTTCATTGAGGGACATTGTGTAGTAATTCTGAATGTCCTCAATGATCTGCAAAGAAAGGAAGTGCAGCTTAAGCATTGCTAACAATTATTTGCAACAACATGATCCCTACTGGTGTAATTATACTGATTATTTCACTGCAAAGGCTGCACATTTACCTTGTCTTTGCTCAAGAATCCAAACACACCTGCAGCCACCTCAGCTCCAAAGATGATCAGGAGACTAGCAAAAAACTGAAGACAAAATAAAAAATATATACCATACTGGCACTACTAATGAATAACTTATAATTCGCACAGATTCAGTTAAGGCATATTATAATATTAATGTTTAGCTCCCATCCTATTGCTTTGACTTACCAGACCCAGAAGGCACTGGGATTCCCTGACGGCCCCACAGCACCCAAAGAAGCCCACAAGCATCACCAGGCCTCCAGCAGCAATCAGGATGTACACACCTGGAAGAAAACAATAGAGCCAACATGAGCCAACCTGAGACTTCACTCTGTAGTACATAGAAACTCCAGCAGGTGGCAGTGTGTTCTCACGGGTTTCTCTCTGTGGGATTGGGACAAAAGACGAAAATGGGATAGGACATGGAAACATCTGCCAGGGAGCAGCGAGGTCACACCGGTGTAAGAGATGATGTCAAAAAGCCTGGTCCCCAATTTCCTCATTATCCTCTTCATTACCTCTGGGGGAGCTGGGTGGGGGACTGGCGCGGAGGGGGGTGGGACGGGTCATAGGCTGCCAGAACATAGCAACATGCACATGGCAACCACAAATGATTCAACCAATCCCATTGGCTACTTCAGTGAGCAGGCTTATTGGTGATGCTGTATGTGTCTGTTTCTGGGAGTCAGCGTGTGTGTGTGTGTGTGTGTGTGTGTGTGTGTGTGTTTATGTGAGTGCATATGCTGAGAGGGGAGTTGGCAGGGTTGCAGGGTTTGGGGCTGGGAGGTGCAGCATCTCTTGTTACTCATGTGTAATGAAGCCACCAGGGGGGTGTGCTGGTACTGTTGTTCTGCCCGCCCCAGATGAGGGAGCGGAGGCTGGAAACCAGGCCCCGTGGGGGCATCTCAGCGTCAGGCAGGGGAGGTTGGAGAGGTGTGTGTGTGTGTGTGTGGGGTGGGGGGGGTTAGGAGTGGCCCCCACAGACCTGCTTGTTTTCTTCCACTATCTGACTACATCGACGGGTATCTGACTACATCGACTGGTTTTATGATCTCTCCATACCCCATGCTGTCGAAGGAACTTGAGCGTTCAAATTTGAATTTAATCAGTCTCTTAGCAGTGCAATCAGAGCATGTTGCACCATGGCTTCAGCTTTTAGCACAGGATGGCTGATGATTTCAATTACTGAACAAAGACCAACTGAGCATGATATTAAAGAAAAACTTATATATTGCATAGTCCACACATGTCTAATATGGTGAACTCTAAGGACATACATTTCAACCTCCAATTTCCTTGACAGCTGAAGCATAGAAATCTGGCCTCTCTGTTGCTTGTGGATTGAAGAGTTTGGTTTGGAAGAGAACAATTCAAATCTTTCATAGGAAAAGACGGATATTTCCAAGGCATTTTCTCTTGTTACCTGTTGAAAAACAGAAAGATGTCCCCGGGGGCAACAAGGCCTCTCAAACTTTCTCTGACCCTTTAAAAAAAAGCCTTTACGTCATAGACATTACACAACAGTGGGCTCCAGTGTCCGAAATGAGAGGATCTTCATTTCATCCGGCTCAAATCACAGCTATTTATCTATTACTACCTAATACACACAGAATTATTAGAATTTTTTGTTTTTAATAAAGAGACATTACAACTTAAGATTGTGGTTTAGTTTTAAGCCCACAGAATTACAGCTTGTCCGTAAGGCCTTCATTCAGTAAACTACTATTCTTGCGAGCAATCTGCAGACTGATTTCATAAAGAAACACTGATATTTTCCTTGGATGACTAAACCTCTCGAGAAATCAAAACAAGTGAGGGGTTTGCGAGGCCATCTTGTGTCATCCCTGCACCAGTAACCCTGCCAGCCACAGACAGACAATATTTACATGGTCGCCGTGGTGACAGTGGAGAGGGTACTCTGCTGTTGATCCTTGACTCTGTTGTTTTGTCTGAGCGTGCTGCCGTAATGTGTAGGTGAAGTGACTGTCAGATGCCTACTCCTCACCAGTCCTGAATAAACACACACACACACACACACACACACACACACACACACACACACACACACACACACACACACACACACAAACACACACACACACACACACACATCCTCTCTCTCTCTCTCCTCTGTCTCTCTCTATGTAAAGCCCAACCTTAAGAGTAAAAATGGCATTTAACTGAGGTTTTCTTGAGAGACCATGTTCCTGAAAAGGTCAAAGAGGCCAACCTGATCCTAACAAACTAAGAATGCCAATACATCTGAATGACTGAGTGGATACATACAACAGCATTCCAATGGGGCCGACTAAAGGGTTAGTGGCATATCTAGGATAGCAGGGCCACACTCAGGCAGACACATCAACACCTCACCCACGGAAGCGGATAGGTGACGCAACATTTCTGGCATCCAGTGCCGTGTTGCAAACCAAAGTGTTGACAGACGTGGAGGAAGTGTGAGATATGTGAAAGTTGTACTGTATGTACGGGCACAAGCCTCTGCTCTGTGTCCAGCTGAGATGAGCACAGACACAGAGTGGACTCAAGTTTATAAGAGGCTTTACACTTTCCCCATCCAGTAGAGATGAGTGCAGATGCAGTGTAGAGTGCAGAGCAGACTCCGAACTTCCTCATCCGGTAGAAACGTCGAACACCCCCTCACCCGGCACGATTCACTTTCAGTTACAGTAAGATTTAGAAACTGGCTCAGTGAATGAACCAACATGAGCAACAGCCTCAGGTCAGTGAAGCAATAGTTTCAGAGTCATGGAGTGAGATAAACTCTGAACTCGAAAACACTCATTCTCTCAACACTCAGCTCATTACGAAAACACTGTAGATCTAACTTTGACATTGGATGATGTCAAGGGCTACCACCATCACCGTAATTATATTTGAAGGCATTTTTGCTTAACCCATCCAGCTGCAATCTCTACTCTGGGGTGCAACACTACAGCCCAGCTGCTGAGGGATGAAAGCAACATGTCTCCTCAGCATGCCTGAGAGATCAAAGTGTGTTCACAGCTTGCTTTCTTTAGCCCCCAGCTCTTTCCACCCTCAGTCTAGGATAACATCAACTCTCAACCCTATATGTCACCAAGCTAAATACATCAGGAGATGCAAAAAAAGACTCTTACATCTGAGTTTTGACACT
The DNA here is from genome assembly GCF_018492685.1 of Alosa sapidissima. Lineage (NCBI taxonomy): Eukaryota > Metazoa > Chordata > Actinopteri > Clupeiformes > Clupeidae > Alosa > Alosa sapidissima. The sequence continues at coordinate 25,653,261 of NC_055963.1, forward strand.
TGATAAAGAGGAGAGGTGGAAACCAAAGGGGAAATAGTCTTTCTAGTCACTCACTGCCTGCTTTTCCCAGTGCTGCAGCAGTTGCAGTTCATTTTTTTGTGATCATAACACCGTCTGTGCTCTGCGTCTGCTGCTCCCTGGAGTACCATCTGTCTCTTGGGTTCGGGCTGGGCTGGGTTAGGCTGGGCTTGGCTGGGCTGAGTTAGACTGGGGGGTCTGGGGGTAGGCAAGGAGCCACACAGGTTGCCCTTTCAGGCCTGCCTGTATCTCTGTGCCACAGGGAAAGAGCTTGCCCCCCCCCACACACACACACCTCCTGTATTTATATCCACAGACCCCCCAGCTTCCTGTTTTTCTAAACGGCATGCGGACACCGGAGGCAACCCGGGGCCACGTCTGTGGCGCGCTTCACCATGGCAACCCGAGAGGACGGAACGGAACCCACACAGAACGCCTCAGAGCCGATGAGTGGAAGGTTTCCACTCCACCATCCAGGCCCTCAGAAGAAAAAAACCCTATGTCGCTCTGAGGATTGCTTGTTGCTTGATACCCCCCCGCCCCTCAATCTTCTCCTCTTCTGTTGTGCAGAGAAACAGCTACTTTCATGCAGCTTAATGGGAGACATGTGGCCTATGGGGTCATGGAAATTTAGGTGTGACTGCACGAGAATTATTTTTTTAACAGGGAACACATTTATTGCAGTTATACCGAGTTGAAACAATACATTTAAAGGAACCGTATGTAAGAAAAATATTTCAATTAATCATAAAATGCCCCTGATATGTCACTAGACATTAAGAAATCATGTTCATTTCAAATACTTATATCACTGACAACAGTAGTCCAGCCAGGATATTGTCATTTTAAAAAGTGAAGTTGCAGCCCACAACTGTTGTTGATGTTGTGTTTTGTCATGTCATGTTGTGTTTTGAACTGATGCGCCACCCTCCATCTATCTACTAATCACGAAGTCAGTAGTGTTTCGCCATCCGCGTGTGCAACCTCGAGTCAGGGGGGAGGGGGAGGGGATACACCGCTCTTCAGTATTTTGAAAGTGATTGCAGTACAAGTTTTGGCCACAATCTTACATATGGTACCTTTAATCTATTTAACTCATGACATTTTTTTTGGATGCATTCGAAAAAAAAATCAACAACTACAAACCGATGCATTTACAAAAGTTATATGAATGACTGTAATGACAATGAAACCACAACAAGAAATTGTATCAGAAGCCCAAGGCAGTAGCGCTGTTCCACTACTCACCGATGAAGAAGGTGTCTGGGGCTCTATCATCACTGAGCAGTGAGATCACCTCTGGGTCCAGCCTCAGCCACAGACCCACGGCCAGGACCAGAGAGCCCATCATCTGCAGGAACAAACACAAACATACAGCTGCTCTTAGAAAACAGTGTGGATTAGAACTTAAGCACACCTTTTGCTATGACCTTTTTGCTATTTTGATGTTAGTTCAGTTTAGATAATATGTCAGAAAGAAGAAATGCGAGCTTAGTGAAACTGTCTAGAAAAAGACATTTAGAAAACATATTTAAAGAAAGAATATTGGAAAAATAAATGGAAGATATTTTAAATGAAATAGTATATTTTTGGATGCGAATTTATTATGAGATGCAGTATGGGTTTGACCCTGTAATCTATTTCAAGAATCTGATTTTTCCATTGACTGAACCGTTTAGGTCTGGAGTCTTGCCACTCTGTCAGTGGCAGGAATGAATAGCCTTTACTCTGGCTGCCACAGAGTTCTACGCAGAGCTACATGAAAAGGTTTTAGGAAAGAATTTAAAACATTTAAATAGGCCTTCTCTGCTCAGCTTGAGAGCCATATATTTTCAGAAGTCTTTGTGTCTTTCCAAGCCATTTTTTAAAATGGAAATGAAGTGTTGATGGTCAGGATTGTATTTTAAAAATAGGGATTTAAAGAGAAATGCTCTTTAAAGAGATTTAAGGCCTGCTAAAAATGCTCAGCATTTAGCATTTTGTGACAATAAGTCATATCCAAACACATACACGTTTCTGCTTACACAGACCTGCAATGAGAATGCTGAGAATGTTAAACTGTACAAATTTAGCATGCAGCAATGGAAAAAGTACTTATCATCTGTTGAGTAATCATCTGTCTCACCAAGGTGACCAATAAGTTCACATCACTCACAATCAGGCACAACAAGAGCTGACTTGTTCACAACCTAGCATGCTACATACCTCTGAGTATGTGGATCTACAGTACATGTGGAGTTACTGCTGCTCCAGTTTATAGATGATATACACTTAAAAGTTAAAGGAGATTTTTTTTATAAAAGGAATTCTCATACTGATACTATTATTGCTGTGGTGCTTCAGATGGAAAAAGTCTGAGTACAAGGCACTGCCCTCAGGAAGCAGCAATTCTCATAGACTCTTTCATCCCTATATTCATTTACAATTTTGAATGGAAGCAGACATAATGGGGGTGGATTTGATATAAAAAACCAAGAGCATTATTTTTACTTCTTGACCATTTTCCAGTTCTAGCGCCCCTGTTTAGTGTTGGTCTGTAGCGTTGTAGGTTTTTACCCATTTCACGTACTGCATGCGTTTGTTTTTTGTGTGTTTTGATTATTATGTTAGATAGGTATGTTCTTAGCTATCTTACCCTGTCATTTATTTGCTACTTATGTGGAATGTTTTCTGTAAGGAAACCCACTCCAAATTTCTGACATTGTGGGATAGTAATGTACATTTTAAATCTTGAATAATGGAGGTGAATAAGTATCAACCATCAGGCTTCTGTGAGTTCTGCACTAAAACTCTTAAGAGTGGATGTTAAAGAAAGAGACATTGTTGCATTTCAAAAACATGGCACAGGGTCGGATCCTGCAGCAGTATTGCAGGTCAAACAGGGTCAGAGTGTGGGATTGACCCGGCAAACACAACTTCAAGACTAACAACAAATTGACACAACCCTCCCCTTCATGTGTTCTTGTAGCACAAAACATGTTGCTGACAAGACCAAGGTCATTTTAATTTTAATTTTAATTCACAAGAAAAACAAATTAATGCACACTTAAAAACATCTTAATGTCAGATAAGGTAATGGAAACATGAAAAGCATCAAACAAATGAATGGATCTGATAGAAGAATGTGTTTTTATGCAGTACACAGAGTGGAGTGTAGCTTCTACTGCACTGCCCTGCAAGGCCTACTGCACTAATAACACTGGAGGTTCCCCCCCACATCTGCCTCTAGACCACATCATCCAGCACCTTCCTTAACCTCGACTCTCTCCACCCTCATCCCACTCCTCCGCGACCCTTCCCATCCACCCTCTCTCCCCAGCGGAGTCCCTCCTCCTCACCACACGAAAACAATGACCCAGTCTGTACCTCAGAACGTAGACAAAAGAGCCACTGTCTGACAATGAGACAATGAGTGGGAATATATGACTGACATAGCTGGCTGTGTGTGTGTGTGTGTGTGTGTGTGTGTGTGTGTGTGTGTGTGTGTGTGTGTGTGTGTGTGTGTGTGTGTGTGTGTGTGTGTGTGTGTGTGAATGCATGCATGTCTCTATGTATGAGTGAGAGAGAGTTTATGTCTGTCTGTGTGCGTGCATACTATACTGTATATGCTCAACTGTATAGACTATGATGGACATGCATTCATGGTCACCAACTCATTATTGCTGCTAAAAACAAAAACACATACACACACAGACACATGCAGGACACCAAATGCCACCTCATACAGCTTGTGTTCCAACAAGCCAAGCTCTAAACTTTAGAAATTAAATAATAAACATTGCTTGTTAAGTCCAAAATACAACACACTTCACGCTCCTCCATAAATGATAATGGGAGTTTCAGAACATTGAGGTAGTGGCATGCTTCTCTAGACAAAGAAGACCTTGGTGTGGTTTTCAGAATTCTTTCCTTACATGTATGGAAATACTTGTGCCCTTTTAAATTTATTGACAGGGTTTCATAGCGCTATTAAACAGGCTGTATTACTAAGGGAATTTCCACGTAAATTTCATGGCACTAATTTGGAGACACAGAGGTGGGGGCAGGCATTAGTTTTATATGTGTGGGCACCCCAAACAACATTATGAGTAACCTCAGTTAAAACTAATGACGTCACACTCTCACACCGACATCTGACTAACTCATTTTCCCGATGGCTAGAAGAAAGCCAGACCTAACAAAAGCTGGTTTGGGTTTTCAACAGTATAAACCATACAGTTTATTTAGACGCCTGAGAGATGAAGAAAAGTCAGGTTAGGGGATTGCTAAAGGAACCAGTGCAGTTGGCTATTGGCTATCTGCATACTGTCTGCTGACCGAGGGACTGAAGGAAACTATCCATCAGTGCAGGGGACCTGTCGTGGGAGAGCAGGTTAAATAGCGTCTGGCAGCTGCAGAGGAGGTCTAGGAGAAAACATCAACAGCTGTCAGTGCCACCTGTCGTGTCAACTCAGGTAGTCACACAATGCAAGCTGAGTGAAACTGTAGGAGTAAACCACGTAAGAAAGCAACCTTTTTGAATTTACATAACAATGTATACAGTATATAATAACAAAAATCCGTCCGATTTTTGGGTCAAGTTCAACTTATTCCTGTTATGATAGATGTTGACAGAGAAGAAGAAATATGCTTGTGACTTCAAACAGAAAAAAAAAACATCTCCAGGGGAGAAAAGAGATAAATGGATTAGAGTCGCTATGTCAGGAGCAATGAGAAATGCTTCGCATAATGAACGGGTTTCGCTCCGTGACTAATACTTGGATCAGTGCAGCCCACAGTTCCTCATTGTTCCAAAGCATTTTTCTTTTGTGCTCTTCCACATTGTTCCACATTCCCTGGTATTCTGGAGCATGAGGGATTAGGTCCTTTGATTGCCTTTGTTTTTATTGTATGTGTGAGTGGAAAGATGTAGAGGTAGAAGGAGAGAGAGAGAGAGAGAGAGAGAGAGAGAGAGAGAGCAATGGAGGGAAGGTGGGAGGGAAAGAGGGAGAGGGAGTCTGTGGGACAGTTCAAGGGGCGGGAAAATAGATGGTGGTGGTGGTGTGTGTGTGTGCATCTCATTGTTAGTGAGTTTGGAGAGTTGGGGGGGGGGGCACTCTGGGGGGCACAAAGACGCTCAGGCATTGACTGTGCCCTGCCTAATGCTCCATGGGAAATACATGGGGTTCCCGAAAGCCCAACCACAGCACACACAATTACTCTACCCTCCCACCATTTCTGTCTCATCAGATCCATAAGCATCCCCTTCACAAAGACCTGCTGTTCAGGCCTCCTGTTTAAACTGCAGTCAATTCTGTGTGCAGATGTTTCCTTAAATGAAATAAAAAACACTCAAACTGCAGGCCAAGCAGAAGACATTAAAAAACGAATCCCTAAGATGCAATGATTTATGAATAATTAATTGCACACACAATAGTCTAGACAGGCTAAACATGTGAAAACAGTTTTAACAGAGTTCTGTTTTCTCCACTGAACTGTCTGAAACGTGAGCGAAACACACACCCAAAGCTCCTGGTCCACTAATGCTACACGTCAGATAGTTAATATTGGAGATTTTGTGGGGAGGCAGAGGCTGAGCCGGACTCAGCGTGATCCTGGGTATTTTCTGGCTCAGTGGCCGTCTCCTTGGCAGCAAAGCCTGGTTCCAGCACCACCACCTCCTCCTCCAGAAGTCTTGACACAGGCCAGGGACTTCCAGCGAAGGGTCCTGGAGTTAATGGCTTCCTGTCTATTGTTCCTTCCACTGGTCCACTGACAACGCCTGACGATATCGTTAAAGATTTATGAGGCGCTCAGTTCGCCTCTCTAATGGAGTGGCGTGAACAAAATATGTGCATGGCAAGCAGGTGAATGTGCAATGTCGTCTGCAGCACACACCCAGCGAGGCCTGTGGAGGCCATGGAGTGGTGACAGGTGCACCCGAGGCGCTGGAACAGACAAAAAGGTCTTCACGACACCTCGTGTTTTCCCTAAAGAACTAAGGTCATACCGTGTGCACTGTGCAGCAGACTGACGATCTGACTGGTTTTCCAATGGGCACCAAAGCATAGACGTTTCCATGGGCTTTCCAAGTCCCGTAAGTTACAGAGCTGTATTTAAATCCACAGTACTGCACACTAGTACTTTGGGGACACCAGTGATAGGGTACATGAATTGTCATTGCTTTGGTTGCAGTACAGAAATACTGCATGTTCTTACAGAAAAGGACCTGTTTCTTGCTATGTAAATATCACTCCAGTTTGTTTATATTGGGAACTGGCTGAAATCGAGAGGGCATGCAAATTCATTATGATATGCAAACAATAGTGTTTTTATCAACAGCTGAACTCCTCCCCCTTGTAGAGCACCCTTTCAGTGTGTGATATGTAAACTCTATAGGGCTGATTAGTGTGCTTTAAATTAAACATCATACACACACACACACACACTCAAATAATTTGCTGTAAATACTCTGGTCATACAATCATGAACAACCATTTACAGTTGATTGTTTTCAGCCTTACATAGGAGGGAAGACATCAAATCTATCAAATCTATACAACCATCCATCAACCATTCAGAGAATACAGAATCAATCTGCCATTCAGGGTCAAGCTCACGGAAGAATCTGCTGCTACTGTCTCGGATTGAGAGCAACAGCACCCCTAGGACCTCCCCTCCCCCACTCCACTCTCAGCCTCTGTCCATTAGACCGACCAAAGGCACAGACAGTAACGTGCCCAAGCAATTCAGATGAGGGATTACTTAAGGAGGGTGGCATTGTTGGCGTAGCGACAAAAATATTTTCTCTAGGACCACGTAGTGTGGGTGACAGGGGCAAATCTACTCTGCTAGAAAAAAACCTGTGCCATTTAAATACTACACAGGAATTTATTAAAAACGCCTGTGCAGTTTTGTGGGACAGCTTTAGAGAATGGCCCTGGCAGTCAGTCACAGTGGACGTGATCACAACGAGTCTCTCTAACAGCTCTCTTTCTTTCCCGCTATCTCATCTATTTAGGTCAGGATCATGCCAACTGTTTCTCGCGCTAGCTTACTGCCACACACCCGCACGCACACGTACACACTGCACACACACACACACAGCACCCGTTTCAATCTTTTGCAAAGCCTTTTTTATCCCTGCTTTTATTTGTTAGTTGTTTTATTTGTTTATTTGTTTTTTATCCCTGCTGCATTTCACACTCTCTTACAGTTCACTGACACACAAACCTGCATAGATAGATAGATAGATAGATAGATATATAGATAGATACTTTATTGATCCCCAAGGGGAAATTCAAGCATGTGCACACACACACACACAGACACTCTCTCGCTATGCTATCCACATGCCAATGATGACGGAGTGTGTCAGTTGTTGCTTTCACACACTCTCTGTGCAGCGCCAAGCTGCAGTAAGACTAAAAATGTGCTTGCAATCTTAGCACTGGGTTTCACTATAGTACCATCAACTCTGGATTGCTGGGAATTTGGCTGCCACAACTAGTCTATACAGCCAATGCAAAATCAAAGCTTTTCTTTTGTCTTTGTCTTTACAATGGCTTTCCCCCGACACTTAATTCAGAACACAGGTGCTATAATGGAAAGTACACATAAACAAGACAAAGCAACACAGAAACGTTCTTTTTATAGCGCACTCTGTAGGCAACACCCAGCACAAAAGAGGAAGAGGATATGCTGACTTTTCCATAACTATAAGCTTGCTGTGAATAGCTACATGGCATGTGCATGTGGTAAATATGGAACATATAGAGTGGAACAAAATCTTCATACTGCCTGGGTTTACACCTCTCCGCATCTCCACACACTGAAACGGCAACCCAGGCAAGAGCCTAGTGTGTTACAGTCGATCAGGTGGTGGAGCCAGCAAAGAAGGGAAGTGAAGATGCAGGCATGGCAAAGGTTAGTGGGGTATTAGGGCAAAGAGACAGGAGTGTGTGTGTGTGTTTGTGTGTGTGTGTGTGTGTGTGTGTGTGTGTGTGTCTGTGTGTGTGTGTGAGAAAAAGAGAGAGGGAGAGAGAGAGAGAGAAAGAGACAAAAAGTCACCATTTGTGTTAGAAGTGCCATTTACTGCTCTTGCACACATACTTCACTTATCTTTCATCTTACATATCCGCCACCATCACCACCACCCCATCAGAGGAGAACCGCATGCAGAAATGTCCTACAACACTGGATAAGGTCTCCGCCCTTTAAATCATCATGTTTTTGTTTACAAACGGTTTACTACAACAGAATTGCTTAATAGTACTGATTTCTTTATTTCCTCAACTGCAAAATGAGCTTGAAAAGTACATCCTGATAAGGTAACATGGAATTGCACTTAATTTTGTTCCCAGGCTCTGGCTGACCCAGAACCCATAGAAGTGGTAATTGTGGGGAAATCCTTGGATAAAATGCTAATTACTGTGAGAAGCAGCTCTGATACCATACACGCTCTCATTCCTTAAAAAGCATCTCTGTATTATAGATTTATAGACATCTCTTCCCCATCCTACACTCTCTGGCGACAGGACTGGTTGCTAGCCAGCCCAGTGCTCCCATAGGATTGAGCTGTAGCACGCCTCTCATGTACGCCTGGCAGTGCTGGATGTCACAGTAAGTCACAGGGGACAGACAAAAGGGTTATGGAGGGTCAATTGTCTCTGTGGCGCAGGTGCAACATGGTGGAGGGAACACACAGGAAGTAAGAACATGCTTGGCCGAGAAAGCAACCAAAAACACAAGTTGCCTTTAAGTATCTGCCTCGCACTTGCAATAGCAATTCCATGGAGAAAATGCTGGATAATTCTATGGAGATACAGTGATTATGTTTGGAACCATCTTAATAGGCCTACTTAAGGCAATACAAATGTTTAGGCCACCAATGTTTATTGGAATATGAAATATAGGCCTAAAATAATATAACACATTGTGTAAATCAACATGCTGTACAAATAAATAATTGCATAGATTCCACTCCCAATCCTGTTAAAAATAATTGGGGCATTTCTTATGTCTAATGGCCTTGTCTACACTTGCCACATTTCTCAATCCGGTCTTTGAGGGTAAAACACCCATAAAGCGCCGAGCCAAGTGCTTAGTTGGTTTTCCATGCTGCCCGTATAGCCTAGGCTGCCTTTCCTTTTCAAAACACGCTTCAAGTAGGAAAAAGGGGCGGATTTTCCTCAATGGAAAATCTGATTTGAGCTGGACGAGCCCGGACTCAACCTTCCTCCCCCCTCCTGCCATCCTTTCCAGAATCAGCACAATTCACACACTGAAATTAAAATAGACTGAGGAATACCGCCGACTCTTTCACGGCATAAACATGTAGATACGGACATTACCATAGGGTGCTTCCTGCAAGCAATTCCTTCACTTGAGCTTCATCGCCAACACAAAACACTCAGTCAGCATCGACATGCACTTGCTCTGAGGTACATCATACAACCGGGTTTTGGTTAAAGAAAACTAGGCACTCCTTTATTTAATACAGCAAACACACCAGTTCTTATTCTAAACTGAATTACAATTAAGACTTAAACACTTACCCAAAATATGAAGTTGAATATAAAAAGAAGATATTTTACGCATTTCATTCCTCCTTCAACTTTCCCCATGTTTGCTGCACCAGTTGTCTTAAATACGTGAAGCCGGACTATTTCTTTCAACTGTAGTAATAGTTAAATGGCTATCTAATGTGCTGAATACGAGACACGAGGACTGTCAATTTCAGCGCTAAACAACACCGGGTGATTTTCAGTCCTTCTGGACCGCCCATTTAAATGATGGTCGGGGTGAATTAAGGGGGGTTTGTGAAATACAATACGGCGATTTGCTGTTTGCGTACAGCGGGCGTCCATTGGGTGAAATATTTTTTTCATTATTTTTTCATGATAACATTTGCATTCTATGCAGCCCATTTCTTTCCTTCCATCTTTGTGTAGGTTATGTTTAGGAGAGAATGTAGTTAGATTCTTCGTGCATTTCACCAGCAATGCGAGCGAAGTCTTACAGTGTGTCGCTATTAGTAGTTCGGTTCAGTTGAACTATTCAACTGAACTGCACTATTCAACTGAACTGCACATGCACACTACAACATACCACCTGCTACAACGTAATTACACAACAACAACAACAACAACAACAATAATAATAATAATAATAATGAAAATGACACACATAATTAGGCCTAATACATAGTCCATATAAAAACTATACATTTACCATGTCTTTGTCTGGTACATATCTGACCAAAGCACTTGGAAGCAGCTCATCGTCTTCATGAGTTAGGTTATTAAGGATTCCCCTACACCCCATAGTGTCCAAAGATGGTGTAGGGTACCTGAAAGAGAAGGGCTAAGTATTGGTGTCAAGACCACTGTCACAGAGAAAACTGAAAAGACACTAAACACTTCAGGAGAAATGGATATCATATCAATGATCATGATATAATGCAGATGCATCCTCAGACAATATCAGATGTGATAGGAAGGGCTTTCCCATGTGAAGAAAAGCCCATGAAATGTATAGCAATGACAGCAGGGCTGAGTTAAAATAGGGTGGACAGGAGGACAGCTTTCAGAAATACTGAAACTTCCATCGACATTTGAGTTGGAGTAGTTTGTCCAACCCTCCCAGAAAAGTTGAATTTGCCACATACTTCCAAGTTTTTCCTCAAACTTTAGTTTTGCTGCAAACTTCCAGCAGCAGCTTTGAGTTTGGCACAAACTTCAAGTTTTTCCTCAAACTTCGAGTTCTCCGCAAACTTCCAACAACTTTGAGTTAGTTGTAAACTTCTGACAACTTTGAGTTACTCGTAAATTTCTGGCAACTTTGTTTTACGGCTGAGGTTGCCACAAACTTTGAGAAGGTCCCAGTGCATTGCATTGCGACAGGATGACAAATGCAGGTGGGAACCTTATACAGTCTATGGCAGGAAGATATTTTGTAGCGCCTGAGCATGAGAGTGATCCTCAAAGACTCCAATGGGCATACAGAAGGTGTGCGGAATTGGAAGGGCTAAGATTGTATAAGTAAAAGACAGTCCTGGTCAATGGATCACACTTCATGATAATAAAACATAACTTGAGAATGTCAGTGGTGATGGCAACCTTAAGTGATTGCAGCAGAAAGAACAATATGGAAAATCAGAGAAACAGGAAACAGGATTAGGAAGATTATCTGAAGTGAAGGCAAAAGTGCCTTCAGTTGTCAGAAGCACTTTGGGTTATGACCTTGAAAAACCTAGAGAGTGGCTTCAGAAGACCGGGGGCACTTTCAAGATCTCTTTCCAGGAAAGCATGGTGACAGGAACAGCTAAGACACTGCACAGAACTCTAATGCAGATACAGAAATTAGAGATGCACACCCCCCCACACACACACACACAATACTCAATTTATTTCTTAGTTGCTTATTACTCCAGATATTTAGTTCTCCTTTCAGCCCAAGTCAAGAGAGCTGACTAACGGGTCACAGTTTGTGCTTCTGCCTGGGCTCCTCTCAATTCCTAAATGAGAGTAATCCAATTTTTAATGGTGTCGTGCAATAATATTTTTTTAGAATAACCATGGAGAACGGTTTTCCTTTTCCAAATGTCAGCTGAGGTTAGCATGCAAAGTAATGTCTGGCAAGGGACAATATTGTTTGAAGCACCTATACTGTGTTGCCAGATGTCCTTTAAAGAAGGCCAGTGCTTTAGTTAATCACAGTGGACAATCTACATGGTGAGGTAAACCCCTTTGCCACGCTAGTGAGTTACAATTGGGAAGCTAAACTGACAAGCACCTAAAAGCTCTTTTTTTACAGTATTATACATCAAATCTTGATTATAAATATAGGCCTGTATGTGATTATGTGATTATTGAGACAAGACATCTGCCCCCAAGAATCCCTGCTTAACCTCTGTGCAGTTTTGTAGCTGTTCTGGAGAACTCAGCAACCCCTCTTAACAGTAAATGACCAAAGTGATATCTCAGCATAGTGAACTAAAGGTCAGCTTCAGCCACAATAGTGTGAGAATATCAGACTAATTGTAAAATATCCAGTAATTTGGGATCTGTGACTATGTGATAAAGCCTGCAGTACATCCAATATTATCCCCCATCCACCCACATATCACTTATTTGAAATCAAGTTTCATTAGGAACCAAATGTTCTGAATGATCCAGTAGATTAAAGCAGTTCAGCAATCTATCATGCGTTTTTACAGATTCAAGGGTACAAGAAACATAGTCTCTTCCAAATAAACATGCTTCCTATAACTGCTGATATGGAACAGTACTTTGCTAACTGTTTGTCCTTTGTTATATATAGTCCCCCAATGCAAAGTTTGGGGGATTGTATAAAACCTATGCTATGGTTTAGTGTCAAGAACCTTTCAGCAGAAATTTGTATATATGTCCTGAATTTTATTGCAAAAGAGTTTAAATAGCTTATAGTTTAATGCTTAAATGTTAATGACTGAAGTCACAAATGATTTTATATTAAAAATGTCCAGGTATGTTATTTTCAATTAATGAAATTAATGCATTTGAAAAAAAACTTAATGATATTTATGTCATATCATTATGAATTGCAGAATAACTTTCAGAAGAGCAGAAGGTCGATTCTTGGCAGGGTTTACATGAATATTAACATATTCATAGTACTAGATGATTCAGAAAAAACAAATGCAGATATACATTTTGTGTTGTCCTCTGTAGTCTGTTTTTCATGCCCTTCATTACTGTAAATGGCATTTTGGCTCATATGAAAAGCCTGCAGAATTTAACTTATAGATCTACACAACAGCACATACGGTACAAAATTGTTTTGAGTAATATATGTTCTGGCATGCTATAGCAGTCCTTAGGTGTATGTTTCTCCGGTAGACTTAAACAGTCTGTGTGTCATGATTAAGGTAGGTCAGTGTACATTTAAACACATGCACAGGGTCATTGTAGAACTTGAATGTCAAAGAGTAATGTTGGGGTTCTTTCCCAAACATGATGAATCAGTCTGAGGCTTCATAGGACTTCTCTACTCCTCTGGAAAAAAGCTAGATACTCTTAATTTTATGTTCACCAAATCGATGTGCGATATGTTCCCTGTTCAACATGTTTCAACCCATTGCGTCTGCATCAGTCCATCAACCCATTTTCGTCTTCAAGCAGAGCACAGGGAACAATGCAAACAGCAGACATCCCAGACTCTTCAGCAGAGCTGAGCTACACATATCAGGGCAACATATCAAGCTAAGTAGAGTGGTCTTCCTGCCATCAGCAGTGTTCCCAAAGCCAGACCTACCCTCACAAGACAGATTGCCCTCTCTCATAAATACAGACCACATAATCACATTTCTGTCAGGCCAGTACAGAGAACAAGCAGATGCTCTTTAGCCAGGGAGAAGGGCTTCAAAACAGCTCTGTCTGCTCCTGCTTGAATTGTTTAGGCTCTGTTCAAGATTTGTATGGTGTCCTAGGCTATACTCAATAGCCTACTATGGCACAACTGCTTAAACAAGTACAGGATAAAGCATAACACATTCCCTCCCTTGACTGAATATTGTAAACCTTTATTCAGAAAGGTAATGTCTGGTATATTAGTGCACTTTACAATAATTCAACAGTGAGATGATGAATCTGTTGGATTTATGCACCTCATTCTTTTCCTCACTCAGCATTCATGTTGACAGCAAACATTTGTCTTGTATTTATCGCCATCTAGTGGTGATAAATTGTACAAACTTGAGGAAACAACAACTTGCATTAGTGCTTTTCAAGGCACCTAAATTGCTTTACAGTGAAAGGGGTATCTCATTAACCACCACATAGTACACAGCTAGGTGATGGACTGCAACCATTACGCTCACCACACACTAGTTTGAGGCTGAGGGAATGAATAAACAAGCCAATTACACTGGGGGAGGATTAGGGGGCCAGATTGAATGAGGTTGGGAATTTAGCCAGGACACCCATGAACCCCCTACTCTGTGCAATAAGTGCCATAGGATATTTAATGGCCAACACACATAGTCATTTTGGAGGGATTGCTGAATTTCAAAGCAATTAATAACCTTTTTTCTATAATAATGTTAGATGCCTATTCTATAATGATGAATAAACTATAACTTCTCTTTGCCACATGTATTCTTGGGATGTTGCTAGGTAATGACTTCTCAGTTGCTTGGCAACCACTTTGACATGAGCAAGCCAAGGATACCCTGAAAGAGATGAAGTGATAAGTGAAGTGTAACAGAAGCCATGAGGATGCTATCACCATGTCAACAGTGCACATGTATTGCCAAAGTCTGCTGACAACAACAATGCTTTGTAAAAAACAAAGTTCCTTTGGTATTGAGACTGCGTTCAGATGAAGCCGAGCATGGGTTGATGACTCCTATAAGTGCAGAGCTGCACTGCTGACTGCAAGATGAAGTCCATAATTCAGTTCACCATATTGCTTCATCAAACATGGACATCAAAAATGTACAGTAAGAAACTAGTCATGACTAGCAGTCTTGTCCTACAATGGGTGTTACGATATGTCTTATTTCTCTCACCAGTGGCGGAACAAGTCAGAGCCGGGCCGGGGGCGGGGCACATGACCGGGCCCTTTATTAAACTCATCATAACATAATTTTACAACATAGGCTACACATGCCCGCAACAGCGGGTCTTACAAGCGTCAGCGCCACGGAGAGCTACTATGTAATTCTGAAGTCCATCGAACGTACATGAAGTGTAACGAAGAGAACAACAACAAAAACATTAGGCTACATGACCCCTAATAATAAAACAACAATAATACGCAGCACTATTTGAAGGGCATACGACGAGCCTTGCGTCGTCCACGATGCTCTGTGTATGTCCATTTTCTTTGCTCTCTCATTCTCTATGGTGGTTTTTAATGATCTTTAACTTGGAGAATGAGCGCTCAGAGGTTGCAACGGTGACGGGAAGAGTCAACAATAAAATTAGGGCGGTGCAAATCTCACTAAATGCAGAAGTTACTGCTGGGTGGTTGCATTGGCGGAGCGAGGGGGTGGTTTCGGGGGCTCAAGCCCCGAATCTTTTTTTGTATGTGTTTTCAATTTCCAACTATTCTTCCCCTCGGTTTCTCTATAAATGTTACAAAATGTAGCCTACTATTACTGAGCAAATATCCCTTACTTTCAAAGTCCAATATTGACAGATAATCTGATTTCCCACACGATGAGTTTAGGCAATGCCAGAGCCGAGATGCGGTTTACGTCATAAACGTAAAAATAGAAAAACTATTGTCAAGACATTATGCAATTAGGCTACTGTACCCCGGAATACAAAAATAAACTTCAGAAAGACAGAAAGTTTGTTGTACTGTATTCTGTAGTCTGTATTCTGTAGTCTCAATGACCGAATCAGTAGATATACCTGTTGTCAGTTGAGTTCGTTCAATTTATTGTAGGCTAGTAGCCTAGGCAAGTATGAAACGGAGATGTAGGCCTAACGTGGCTACCGGCGGGATTTTGAACTTGCATGTTTCATGCATTTTAGGGCAAAAATACCATGGGATTGATGTGTTCTCCATTTGAGAAACGTAATCAATTTCGGACGTGCACAGACAGCTCAGACACAGAGCGCATATAGGCCTAGAGGCTACTTTCACTTTCTAGAGTGCATTCATTAGGCTACGTACAAGATGCTTCATACCAAAACAACGATCAAACATTATCAAATGTATCATGACGTGTTGTCACAAAGACTTACTCCAATTAGAAAATCGAAACCAAAATCATGTAAGTATTCTCTCATTGACGCCTGTAGGAGACAATATCGTTGATCCAATTTTGTAAATTTGCACGTCGTAAAGTTCAATATGAGAGTTAAAATAAAGCCAGTCATACAGCAGAACATTTTATTCAATATTTTACACCTACTAAATCATCAAAGTAAATTTCAAAACTTTTCAGCAACCTTGAGTCATAACTCGTCCTAACTGTGGCAACATATAAGGCTAATACGTCCCACTCTGATGAAAATGATTGAAAAGAAACCGTTTGCATGATCTTAGCTCCTCTGGCCTTGTGCCGTGGGAGAGGCCCGTCCCACCTTACCCGGAGGTGGGGGAGGGGCGCCCTCGTACCGGGCCCCTGCGGGTCCCGGGGGCCGCAAATTTTTTTTTTGTAGGGTGGTAGGGGAAGAGTCCCGCCCTACTCGCCCTGTGATTGGCCAGCTGAGGCTAGAAGGCTACTACCTCGTCCGTTTCTATGCAGATGGGTAGTAATCAAATCATCATTCTGGTCGTGGACGTTGAACAATTTTAACAATTTTAAATTTAATAGTTGAAGTTGTCAGCCAAAGACTGTAAAATAGGTTGTTTGTATTAGGGGGGTTTGGGGGGTTTCCCCCCCAACTAATTTTATTTATATCAATTTATTTTTTTAATTTCTGGCTGATACTAGTGATAGAAGCCCATCAGTTTGTTTTGTCTTTTGATTTTTTAACGTTCTCGTTCGATTTAGCAGCAACTGTCAATCAGGCATAACCCCAGCCAATCACAGACAGAGTAGGGCGTATTCTCATGCATATCCCAGCCAATCACAGACAGAGTAGGGCGGTATTGGCCAATCACAGACAGTCTTCCGCTACCACCCTACAAAAAAAAATTAGCTCCCGGGCCGGGGGCGTGCCGCACCCCCCCCCCCCCCCCCCCGCATCCTCTCAAGCTCCGCCCCTGTCCCTCACTATGAATATGACAATGTAGACAAAAATTGGCATAATAGAAAAAAGGTCTATAATGTTGGTTTGACTTGGATGGATTCACTTATCTGCCAAATTTTGAATTGAATAATTTTTAAAAATATGTTCATACAAATGGATGCATGCTATTAATTCAGATTAATTGATCACAATTTTTTAATTGCTTGACAGCCCTAATTCAAACATGCAGTTGCATCAGTGAAACTGCCCAGAATTGAGAAGAAGCAGATGTGCTGGCTTTAGAGCCAGCTGAAGAGTCCATAAGAGATCATTCCCAGAGCTTCTTGCTGAGAAACATTATGTATGCGTAGTTCTGCTGTTGAGAAAGAGGGGAATATCTGTAATCGAAGAGTAAAGAGATGCAAACAGGTTTGAACTGAACACACCTCTAAAGCCATAATGCTTGCGCAATACCATGTGCTTGTCCATGGCTTTGTGTGTGTACAAAACATGTGAGGTGAATTAAAGAATAATCATTATTCATGTATTTCTGTTTTGTATGATCAATGTGAATTGCATATTGTAATGGTTTGTAATCACAAAAATGAAAATATCGTTAAGCCATTCTGCTGAAGCTCTGCTTTCCCATCACATCATGCAGATGTCATCAGCTTGTCATACATTTGAGGTGTTCAGTCACAGACAAATTGAATTAACCAACACTGGTCTCTGTGATTATGTCAAAATGCTCATGTGTTTGTTGTAAAACCAAATTCAGGTACCTCAAGGAGATCCATCCCCTGTCTTTAGTCCTAGGCTGCAGTATACATTGTTTGCATGTAGCCCCTGTATTGATTTGCATTAACTGTGATGTGTAGCCTCTGAGACATCTGGCTGTGATTTGATAGAGCATTTTGAAATTCTCAACAAAAAAAACAATGCTATGTGCCATGCCTTGCAATCAAAATGCATAAACAACTGAGCAAACATTTCAGACAGCCATGGTTCAGCTGATATGCAAGAAATCTGGAATCCTTTAAAGAGGTGAACATAATTCTATCAATCAAACCACGGACATTGCTGATAATTATGATTGTGTTTTGATTGTGTTTTTTCAAAAGTATTTCAGAGTTTTAAAATGGCTCATCTAGAGCCACGAGGTGGCAGTATTGCAACTCAAGCAGATCAAATTACAAGTGAAGTGATCCCATTCTGCCAAACATCTGTGACTGATAACTTTGGGTCCAATGTGCTTGTATAAGACTAGCCCAACAGAGACCGACTGTCCTATGAAATGTTTGATATATTTCCTAAGGGCAGAGCATAAATTTACTAGGCCTACTGACATAGTTTGAAGGTAGCCTAGTGAGATGGCTAAAGGGACAAAATCTAAAAACAGCCAAAGACGACAATTCTATTGGTGCGAGACTGTAGCCTACACATGACAGAGTTGTCACTTCCTCTCAGTAGGCCAGTGCATCTTTTGTATGCCATCCTAATCAGGGGCAGAGCCAGATGGGGGACACAGGGTATAGCACAGGCCACCCCAAGAATCCAATCGACCACCCCAAGTGCCACCCTACCAGAGAGGTGATTGTGATAGTATGGCTTGTCAGCTCGAAACACCTTAAAAATAATTGCTTTCTTAGCCCAAACAAGCATTTTACATGATTTGATGTTGGCCAAAAGATTTAGGCTATTTATGGGCACACAATGCAATGCATGTCCTGTGTCATGGGCTCAAGAACCAACCAGTGAAGTTTTCTATACATGCACAATGCACATCTAGCCTGTATGGTGGAAAACATAATTCTAGTTGGCTACTGCTTTAGATGAAAACACTTTCTTTCTTGTTGCATTGCATTTACCAAAGCTATGTGCTTCAGATGTTGAAATGAAAATTTAATTTATTTGCTACTTCACATGTCAAATTGCTTATGTTCTATGCTTCTTAAATAAACATTTACATACTATAAACAGTTCAGTTGTTAATAATGCATAACTATGTAATATAGTATTAAACCAAATACTTTTATATATATTGTTTTACTTTTCACATGTTAGAAGTTAGTTTTTTTCTAGAATCGCATTGGTCCTAATTTGAGTTGTGAGATACTATTTTGAAGACGTCCTTTTAAAAACTGTTATGGGACAAAAACGATCTAACATATGGCATTCCTGCATGTGGACTTCAAGGAAAGAACTGCAGTTTTAACACATGAAACTGCAGTTATTTTTGTAGTTCTCTTATCCGATAAGGCTAATTTTGAAGCCCCAAAGGAGCCTTGGAGAAATTACTGGTGAGGAAGAAAAATGCTTATTATTCGCGGAGATGTATCCTTCCTCATACCTCTAAAAACCTACTGAGAGAGAAAGCAGTCAGCAACCCCTTGTTCCTCTCATACAAGCTATGTGCACTTCGGATGCTCGGTAACAGCTTACATAGGCCAAGCCTACCTGAGGAAAAAAAAGAAAGAAAGACCGACACACAGAGACAGCTATAGGCTTAGGCAGCCACACAATCTTGATAATCGTTGATTATAAATAAAAAAAAAACTGCTCACTTGTTGTTCAAGCAAATATGAGTTGGCTATTTAAAATAAATACCATAACAAAAACAAGAAATTGTTGTTGAATAATAATCTCAGGATATAACGAATTCTGGCTTTGAAGGAGCTTAAACAAATAAGTCGTTGAAAGCTGGGGCTGTTGTGTCTGTCTGCAAAGGAACAGTAGACGTGCTGGCTGAGCCCTCGCTCTGATGAGCTCGGTGTAGCCTATGTAAGGCCGCGGTAGGCCTATTGGATCTTACTTGGGAAAGTTCGGATGCTTCTGCCATCCGTGTAATCACAGCTTTATCCCTTTGAAACGGAGCCCCGCATTCCGATGAAACCGTCATCTTCCAGTGACTGAACGGCAGGATGCGCAAGTCTCTGAAAAGTTTGCACGGAGAGTTGAGTGGTGCATTGCATTTCTCACGTTATCCACATCCAAAACTGCTAGACCTCAAAGCACGCGAGTCATAAAAACCCTCAGGAGGTCACGCGCTATTCAACTTCGCAGGTAAGCCATTCCAAGTAGGCCTATCCGGTTTTCTAAATAGTTTTGAGGGCTAGGCTAGTAACCAGAAAATCAAAAACCCTTTATTAAACTGCCATATATCCAGAAGTCGTGACAGCAGCCATCACAATGATGATACACAGTGGTGAGTTACTCTTTTGGAATCTTGCCATAAAATGTGGTGGAATGGAGTGTCATGGAAGTTCTAGCAAGGCTAGTGGTAATGTTAGAGAGAGAGAGGTTGAGAGAGAGTGATGCTTCACCGCAAACAGCTGTGGCTTACTTACCATCTCTCAAGATGCTAAAGACAATGTAGGAGCATGTGCTTGTGAAGGACATAAGGAAAAAACACTTCTTCCCACTGAAGATATTCTCGGTAACACTTTACTTGACGGGTGAGTTCATAACACATTCATAGCAGCTGTCATAAACTGCACATAAAGCATTCATGACTGTTTCATGAGACATGACTCAACATTCATACCAAACCTTTCATGAATGTGGAAGACAGAACGACAAAAATGTGTCAAAATAAAAGTCCAACAATTGCAAAGCAGCATTGCCGTTTTTGTTCCAAACCTCTTACCTGATCACGTCACTAGTCAATGGGCTACTCCAGTGCCAAAAAGACAGAACATGGTCAAGCAAATAATTTTTTTTTCATAAAAATGTATTTGTTTTATGACACCTTTGCAGATGATTTCTTATCTTTTGCTACTGGGAATGTCCAACCGTTCCAGGGTACACAAATATGGGTCAGCTGAATGTAGGCTAGTTTACCTCCCAGTGTTAAATTCAGTGATTATGAATACTTCACAACTTGTATAGTAAAGTGACATTCAATGTAGACTTAATAAAATATTCATGAAATATTTACAAAGGCTGGAGAGAAAAACGGCAATGCTGCTTTGCGATTGTTGGACTTTTATTTTGACAAGTTGTCATCGTTCTGTCTTCCACAATAAAAGGTTTGGTATGTTGAGTCATGTCTCATGAAACAGTCATGAATGCTTTATGTGCAGTTTATGACAGCTGCTATGAATGTGTTATGAACTCACCCATCAAGTAAAGTGTTAACCATATTCTCTGACATCCATGTAGCTGTTTATGGGTTGCACAAGTTTGTGTGTGGGGTGTATTTCCATTATTCTTCTTCCAAACACATCCAGCTGATTTAATGTGAGTGTACTAAAGGAATTTCCCATAGAGTCTCAGTTCTGACTCTACATAGTCAGAACTGAGACTTGAAATGTAAATATGGATTTACATTTTTGTAGTAAGTAATCAATCAGACAATTTAAAAGTCACATACAATCAGCAGAAGTAAATCAGTTACTGAGATTATTTAAGCCAAGATGATTTAAAAGCCAGATGATTGAATATTTATCATTCATTCAGGACCAAGCCATTGACACCAATTTTAGCACTTGCAGAAATTGAGGGCAATAGATCGCTTCTCCATGCACCTTGATCTCGACAGATGTCTTCCTCTTCTCTAAAAACACCCAGTTGTGTCTTGCACTATACTGTCTTTGGCGAACCCATTTTGTAAACATCTTCATCATTGAGGCCTTTGCTTTGAAACATGGCTTATCAGACACACTTCACAGATCCTCAAACAAGACAGTCCCTTCCCCCAATGTCAACTTCAGACTCCCCCATCCCCTATCTCCACCCAACATCCCCAAACCCCTTCCTCAGTTTTCCAGATGTTGTCTCCAGTCCCATTCCTGCCGAGTGCACCTGACCCCATTGGCACGGCTGTGGCTTTGGTTTACATATCAGCTCCATGGCGATGGTTTCTCTGCGGATCCATTGCTGGATGATAATCTGTCTCCTTCCTATTGTATATTTTGCCTGGGTGACCTGCCTGACCCCTGCGCTGCCGCAGAGAGGTTCCAACTGGAAGAGCGTCCCTGTCAGATCCTCTGTTCTCACAAGCAACCAGCTGAGTGTTTTTACTATGTACGTTCTGGCTCATTGGTTGGGTTCATTGGCCAAAACAAAATTAATATAACACACACATGCGCACGCAGGCATACAGACATACACACACATCAAGGTTTGTTATGATCCTTGGAATGTGGTTTTGAGATGAATGACTAGATGGGATTGCAGTAAGTCCCTTTATAGGCTCACCCCTTCAATATATTCCACCTTGGTACTTTTGTGGTTTTTGAAAATAGCATGCACAAACACTTTGAAAAAGAGTACTCTAATTTTTTTATTTTTTTATCCAGGCTCTGAATCAATTGTTTTCTGGAGACTAGGAGCGCAGGCAGGATAATTCCACCATATGTTGGTCGCTTTCCTACACTAAAGACAAATGTATGATGTGCCGCAACATAAAAAAAAACGAAACATAAAGACAAAAGCTTCGCTTAATGGTCTCGTTTTCACCTTTTATGTCTTGGCAGATGGGACGTTGGCTTGAGTGACCCTGTCAGACATGGGATCCTGGGCCTAATGCTCAAAATGGCTCACTGTATAAGTTTGCGGTCACAGAGACCCATATAAAGGGATAACTGAGTGATGAAGAATGCCTTAATGGACTGCTGCTAGTCTCCATGGCTGAGCCACACTAATGGACCTCTGTTTCACAATGGAAATCCTTCAGCGAAACCTGCAAGTTACAATTCGTCCAGAAAGGAAAGGAACAGGTAACAAAACAGACATAAGGAGATTACCTAATACACATACTGAGGTGTTTAATAAATAACAACATCAATATCATCAACAACACAACAAAAAAGCGGGATTTCTTTTAAGCATACTGTATATACACATATATATATATATTTAATATTTTATTTATTTTTTGACTGTATAAACTATATAAATATGACATGCAGTCCTCATAACTTAAAACGACCAATAATTTACAGCGTGAGGTAGGGTGTGGGGGTAGGGCCTTGGAGGACAGGCGTGTGTTGCTTGATGGGACATGTCCTGGCCAGATTGGCAGTAAAGCTGTGGTGATTGGTAGGTGAGTGAGTGATGGTGGGGGAGGGGAAAGGTCTGGTCTTGGGGAGGGCTGCAGCAGCAGTGGTCAGCTGTCCTGATCTCAGCCCTTCCACGATGTGCGGCTGATGACGCACACGCAGGCTGCGTTGATGCGTATGTACCGCCAGGTGATCTGGTTCTGATAGAGGGTGAGTGCCCGCACGAAGGTGTGCGTGTTGGTGCAGTAGGAGTTCCAGAAGCGGGTGTCGATACCCCGGCAGCCCCCGGAACCTGTCCTGACCCTGCCTTGGTTGCCCTTACCCCCTTTGCCCTTGCCCCCTCCTGCTCCTCCCTTGCCCCCACCCCCGCTGGGCCGGGTGCTGGCGAAGCGGCACGATGTCTCATAAAAGAGCTGCTTCTTCACCTGGTTGTTGATGCGCACGTCTGGCAGCACCGTCACCTCGTTGCCCGCCATGTCCGTGGCGCGGGTCTTATTGCTCACCCAGTGGTTCATGCTGTCACACACCGAGTACTCGCCGCGGTGCATGATTTGCTCGGTGGCCCCCCGTCGCACGCGGGGGTCCTGGTCCCACCCCAGCCCTTGCGCCCGCCCCTGGCCCATGCCGGCGGCCAGCCTGACTGACTTGCTGTCCGGCGGCACCACGTCGCTGAACAGCACGCGGGGCGAGTGGTAGCGGCGCTTGTTGAACAGTTTAGGGTCCACTGTGGGGATGAGTTCAGGCCTGGAGTCTGGGGAGCGGTGCTGGCCGCCACCACCGTGCTTTGAGTGGGAGTTTGAGTTTGAGTGGGAGTGGGACTGCGAGTGCGACTGCTGGGCCGTCGTGTGGCGTTGCTGCTGCTGCTGTTGGTGGTGTGTGTGGTGCGGGTGATGCATCGGCGGCGTCGGGGCGTCCTCTCCCATGTTCAGTGCAGCCTGGACGCTGTTCAGGAGGAGCAGGACCAGCGTCAACGACCTCATGGGCACACGTCCTGAGCAGAGTCAGAATTAAAAAAAGAAAAAAATTTAGAATGACTTTATGACTTTTATTTATCCTAACAGAGTGCTTTCACCATTAGAGTCCCTCAAGCGTACTATGCCAGTCATTAAAGGCTGTCTGCTTAGGCCTGTATGAGATGCATGAGTGGCTATGTTTATAATGGACAGCAAAATTAACCTGATTAAAGCACAGGGCTAGGCTATATGTGGGGGAGTGCATTTCTTCTTTATGATTAAAACACAATTTAATTCTGATTCTTTGGGCAATTGGGCATTGTGATTTTAATTTGCATAAAATAATGTCCTTCGGTTTATATGCGGCTAATACACAGGAATACACAGGAAGATTACTGCACACCTTAATGCTATTGGAATTTTCACATTATTTTGTGACACATGGCAGTTGCCAACTAGAGACGATGCTCTTTAACATGCGAACAGGAATATGAATGGAATATTACATAAGCAACTGATGTAAACACCATGAGTGAAAAACTGTCTTATTTAGATCAGATTATTGCAGACAGTCCATGTTAACATAGTTAATATTGTGTTATGGTTGTGGCATATGTGGCTGGAGCACCTGTGGAATGTCTTCAGGTGAAGAGGGACCCTGAGGGCTCCTAGAGCCAGTATCCGGAACAGGCGACTCCCCAAGCGCCAGCCATCAGGACCACCCCTGCTCCTCCAATCTTTACCCCGCACCTCTGTAAGACACACACACACACACACACACACACACACACACACACACATAAATCCACATCCATATGCACACACACGGACATACACACACACACACACACACACACACACACACACACACACACACAGAATGTGTGATATTTAGCACATCGTAAGATAATGTCAGCAGTGGCATGTAGACTTGTTTTAAATATGTTTCATTCCAGTAAGGTAGTTCAACTGGCCAACTACAAATATGAAATGCTGGCTCTGAACAGAACAATACCATCTGTATGGTTCCAGTGACTGGAGCAAACAATAACAAAAGCCAAAATTTGATTGAAAGCAGAAGAAATCGATTTTCCAAAACAGCCTCTCAAAATTATGAGTAGAATAACTTTGCTCTAATCTAGTCGTATGATGACAATATTGGATCTCTGAAACATCTTTGGCCAAATTACGAACTGAAAACCTAACTGGAAACTGATGCATTCGTTGTAGGTCTTTCACTGTTCCAGTCTGGGTTTGATGCAGAAAGAGAAGCTCAGCTGGAAACAATGAATTTTACAGTACTGATCAAAGTCTCTCAGAGTCTCTCTCAGACAAGGCAAGATCAGAGCTTTTGTTAAATGCGTGAGGAAAATATTTCTCTCCAAAATGATAGATATATTTTTTCACAATAATCCCTTGTGAGTACCATAAGTACTATAGTGAATAATAGCCATTTCTTTAGGGAGTTTTATTGTAAATCGGAATCTATAGCCGTTCTACACTGACTGCCTCAATCTCACTCATGTCTGCATGAGCACAAAACTTCTTCTGAAGACTTGAGGCATTTTCTATGAATCAGAATGACCTTTGAAGCAAGTTTGAATTATGTCATTCTTTTGTGGAGATCAGCTCTAAAAGATATGTATTGTGGCCTAAAAGTGACTTGGCTAGTAAAGTGTCAAAATGTACTAGCCAATTATGTAAATATGTTTTGATGCAAATAAAATGCTATATGTTATCTGTCTGGCCATTAGTCAGTGCTGTGTTCTTATAACAATGCTTGCATTCTCTAGTAGCAGAGCTACTTTTATTGTTTTTCTATCCTGAGGTAGCAGTACTTTCATTGCAATCAAGATACTACATTGTGTCTTGTTTTTAAGTGAGAGTTGTAAATACAGAGATGATTTGAGATAATTGAGAAACCCCTCTGGGCAGAAAAAAGGCCTTCTACCTCGCTCAAGTGTGTGAAGGCCTGTTCATAGTCACAGCCTAAACCATCCCAATGTCTGGGCACCACTTGCTGTTTATCGCCTCTTTCACCAAGAATGGGAAATGTGCATTTACTTCAAACTACCTCAAGTGCTTCACATTGTTAAAGAAATGCATCCTCTTTTGATAGACTACAGTGACATACTCTCCTTATAGGTTCTTGAACAGTTCTGTAACTCCTAGTAACTGTTTACTTGAATTTCAAAGGTGAAACAAAGTATGCAATACAACCTTCAACACATGAGTTACTCTTAGGTTCAAATTTATAAACTTCTGTACCACCACTTTACAGAATCCTTACACACAAATGCACATAAGCCTGTTGCCCCTTTTACCATATTCTATTGTATTTGAAATGATTTATTGTTTTCATCCAATACATTCTGCTTCATGGATACATACCAAAAATATGAATAAAATATGGCTGATTACCCATGGCTGATTACCCTTCCTGAACAAAAGCAGTACTTACTCAACATGTTCCATCTGTTCAACTTAGAGTCAAAGACAGAGAAATGCTTAAACCTATATAACAGTCTAAAATCAAACAATAGATTGGATTTAGGCAAGTTGACTTAACTGATTGTGGCACTTACGTATAATCACATTGAAAGATGAAAAAATAGTGGGACTTAAAAGCATAATGGTTCAGACTTTTGAACCTCCAATTCAATCCCTGGGAATATGTCCAAGACAGTTTAAAGAGAAAGTTTATGAGTTTTAAAGTGATATTTGTGATAAGAATGGACTCCTTGGGGGACACAGGCATTGAGATTAACTACACCCAACAATCCATCATCCACCCATCTGAGACTCCTCTTGTGTTGGACCATGACTTTATTCTCTCACAAGCTGAGCAAAAATGTGCACAACCCTTTGTGTAGTATTTTGGATAGCCTCCTGCAAGTTTATTACCCTGTTGCTATCATTCTTTACGTTGCCTGGGAGAACACATGCATTTCATCTTCTTCCATTCATCATTTAGAGCCCTTGGACACAGTTATGGGTGAACAGAGGCTCCCTCTAGATAAAGAAGATCTACCTCGCCCTCCGAGACTTTTTTTAATTCATGGCCTTTGCCTTTTGCACACAGAGTACAAAATATGGGGGTCCTGGCTTGAAATATTGCCAGTAGCGCAATCCTGGCCACCCACAGGCAGTGACCCTGACCTCATTAGTTCTAATGGGCCTGGTTCGCTGAATGCCATCTGCCAAGACTGACAGCCAACCCCAAGTGACACAAAGACGCTATACGCCGGTCCCCAAACGGTTCCCCGAAAGACCTGCGCCACATTCATATGGTAAACCTCACACACAATCGCAACGCTGCGAGTAACCCAAGCCATGTTCTCTCCTCTGCCCCCCCCCCCCCCCCCTTTGAAGAGGCTTGGGCCCGAGGGTCAGCGTTATCGGTGGGCCACTGGTGGGTTTTAAATGTCAAAGTGCAAGCCGCTCACCTCCTCCCCAAAAGCCAGGCCCTATTCATGGTTACCTGCCTTTGGGGAGATGAAAGCGGCACACTGAACAAGCGTCCGAGGTACAGAGAGATTGCGTGCTGTTGCATCGAGATCTTTGGCTTCACGCTGACTGGGAAATCCCCAGAAGTTTGATATGTGTCAAGGTATCAAGGTGACGAGCTGAGCTTGCATGCGCTGTATGTATAACACAAACACTTCCCTCAGTCTTGCTGTAGGTGCCTGAGAATGCATATCCCAGCAGTGTTTTTCCGTTCTCCTGAGTAGAAAAACAGAGTAGAGGGAATGCTTCTTTTATGCGTTCTTGTGCTGGTGATCTGCCCCTGAGTCTGGAGATGTTGTGGGTGAGGGTGTCTCAGTGTGTGAATGTATGGATGTTCCACTGGTGGATCATTTAATGAATGGGGTTGTATTATACTTAAGAAGATAAAATAAATAGAAACAAGTCTGCCAATAGAGGGCAATGTCGACCTGAATTCCTTGAATACCTCAAGTTTAGTTGTGAAGTTCATTGCTATTCTCTATCTAATTGAAGGAACGTGTGTGTGTGTGTGTGTGTGCTGCATACCTGTGGAACCGTTGGCCCGTTGATGTGAAACTTAGCAGGTGTCTCGCTGCGGGCACGAGTAAGTGCAGTGCCAAGTTTGACTTTGTTGTAAGATATCTGTAAACATATCAGTAAAATAAGGTACACATTTGCTTTCGACACTCTATCATCCTATTTTTAAGGCAGGCGTACCTGCAGGCATGTAGTTGGGCTACGTTTTTTCTACAGGAAGGGCATGTTTGAACGGGCACTGCACTAGTAATCACAAATGAGAAGATTTATGAAATACCAATGCTCCTATGGATCTAGCCGGGTTCTTCCACTCTGACAGGAAATCCATAATCCAGTTCAGAGTTTCTTTTGTTTTACAGACTCTTTGCAGACAAAATATTAATTTCAGCACTGATATCTTTCCAGAGACATTCGGAAATCAAGAAATTTGATACAGTTTGTATGTTTTGAACAAATGGATTTGATCTTGTTTCTTATTAGGGTGATCTGACACAGATGCCAGACTGGCTGAAAATGTTCAAAGCACTTATACTGGGAAATATATAAGATTCTGACAATGCAGTGAATAGCTAACATATGGAAATGAAAAATGTAATATTTTATATGCTAATAACATTGTATTTATAGTCCACATGTTTACAACACATGTGTCATCGGTATCAGAAAGACTATGAAGTATAGTGATCATATAACTGACAGACTTGCTGTGCACCACATGTTGCGCCACACTCTGTAATTGCATAAGCTGTTTTGAGAATAAAATGAATAGCAGACACCATCACTTAATAACATATTCATCCTTCACATAACAATATTAAAGGAATTATCCGGAGTAAAATGCACTTTAGATCAATTTACGGATGATTGGGAGTACATACGTTGAGTTGACATCAAAATGATGTCATTCGGATGTGTTTTGAGAAAGTTCGATTTTACCGTTTTTAGTCAAAACTCGTTAGCCTGGAAGTGACCAGGGCAAGTCATTTCGCCGCTACAAAACGCTATTTTTTATACCTCTTCTACAGTTCCAAACAACATTAAACTTACGTGGCAGCTTGGAAGGGAACAATGTTTCACTTTCCATACAGTATGGTGTTACATGTCAATATGACATATTTTTTGAGAGATGTGAAAGTAGTTAATTTTTACAATTCCCAGTGGTTAGGATTTAGTTTATTTAGTTATTGTTTTTCTATCTTAAGGTAGCAGTATTTTCATTGGAATCAAGATACTACATTTTGTCTTGTTTTTCAGTGAGAGTTGGGAAATACAGAGATGATCTGAGATACAGTAACTGAGAATCCCTCTGGGCAAAAAAAAGGCCTTCCCCTCCCTCAAGAGTGTGAAGGCCTGTTCATAGTCACATCCTAAATCATACCCAAGCGCTGCTTGCTGTTTATCGCCTCTATGTCACCAAGAATGGGAAATGTGCATTTACTTCAAACTTTACCTCAAGTGCTTCACATTTGTTAAAGAAATCCATCCTCTTTTGATAGTTTACAGTGACATACTCTACTCATAGAGTCACTCACTTCGTAACTGTTCACTTGAATTTCAAAACAATGACCAGATTCGATGTCAGTTCTGGTCATGCAAGTAAGTAAGTAAGTAAATAAGTCATATTTTTTAAATTTTATTTATATAGCTTTCTCTTCACTGGTGTCGAGTCATATTTTAGGGGCTTGTTAAAAGGTGTGTTGTGAAGGTGTTGTACCAATAGACTTTGCCAGTGCTCAAGGTGGTACAAGCTCAAGTGTACAAGCCAAGTGTGGAATGTAACCCCATATTTCATTCTCTCCCTCACACTTCAACTTTGCTTTGTTTTGCCAGAGTTTCACATCGACCCTCACGAAACGAGGAAGAGCCCCATGCTGTTTCGATTATAGGTTTCAGCAAGCGCTGCAGGATCAGCAGGTATGCGGTACAATCAAATGCCTCAGCGATCAAACAGAGCCAGAGCCCATGCTGGAGACAGACAGCCGAGTTACTACAGGCGTGCAACTCAAGCGTTCTGTTCGAAGTGCATTTGCTGCAACAATTAGCTTCTACTGTAATCACTTAAACTGGCTACACCAGACGTGACAGCGCATTGCACGTTAAAAAAAAAGGTAGACCAGTCTTCTAAAACCAATTGTTACGCTTGGCGAATGGGACGCTTCAGTTGTATGCTCGGTGTACCCCTACTGTGAGTCTGCCTGTCCATGGCCCAGTTAGGTAAGGTTAGGACCTGAACCCACCCTCTCTCTGATGTTATGTGGTCAAGTCTCCACCCAGAGCTGTAGTGCAGAGGAGCTCCCCTCCACATGTGCGCCTGATGTAAACACACACTCACTTGATTGATACAGGATGACGAAGGGGACCCGCTATTTACATTGCCTGGAGTGCGCTTTGTATTTTAATGCTAAAAATATGTGGTCTATGCGCTCCAGTGGGTCGCCTGTGTAAACACTGCCCAACGTGAACACTTAAGGTCAGAGAGGTTGAGCGGAGCAGGTTTTGACTTAGTGTTAATGGCGCTTTCTTGGTATCTGCCCGTTCCAGTGCCTGGGATAGAGCCTTGAGGCTTATGTTTTTAGTGTTTTTTTAGATGTGAAAAGAGTAAAATGAGTCAGTCTATCCTCAACACACACACACACACACACAGAATATATTTAGACGTAAAAGTCACAATGTTTCCCTTTCTATGTGCTAAGGAAAACATGGGTAGGGCAAGCTGGTGGTGTTGTGGCTAACACTCTTATCCAGTTTTATCAGTGTTTATGCTTCCTGTCATCAAGACCACCCTCTTTGAAATCTCCCAGTTACCATGTTTCAGTTCACCTTGGCATAACAAAAGGGTGTTAAGTCTGTTAGATATCTGCTGGTTTGTCACACATTTCAGATATTGACAAATGAGGACATCACAGCTCCAAGTTAAGCTGAAATTATTATACTTTTTTTTATCACACTGGAGATGTCAAATGCAACAGGTTGGTCAAATAGGGCAAATTGAAACACTTTAATGGAAATACACCTTTCCTTAAAAAAATTATGCCAATTACATATTGATATATTGACAAATTAGGTTATCTGACCTTAAAGTTAAACACAAGCATTTAGTGGTCTTTAATAATGCTAACAAGAGTTTTCATCACAGGGCACAAGTGTGTCAAATAAAAAAGTGAATGGACATACAATTTCCTTATAATCAAAGGACATCTCAGATTTGTATATTTCTAGAAATGTAATGTTATATAATTTTATCATGTGAATTTCTGAAAATAAAAATAATGCAATCAATGGAGAAGAATAGGTTTCGCGGTTAGATTGAAATGGGGGAAATGCCCTGGATAGATTATCATTGTTTAGCATCAGCGTGCAGTATGGAATCTTGCAGCCCCCTAGGGCCTCTCACTGTAAATGAGAGTTTGATTTGGGATGTTTGCAGAACTGCCTTTCATGGCTTTAAAATCATGCTTTCTTCTGTGGAAGATGACAATCCACTGAGCCATATGGTCCATGTTTACTCCCTCTATTTACAGCACGCAGTAAATCCATGGTCACAGTGAGTTCAAATGAACAGAACTGAGGAACTTGTAAAGCAGAATATTAGATGAGAATTGTACTGGGAACCTGGTGATGCACGGAAAGATTGTGTCAGTGTTTGCTTTTGTGAATGTGTGTGTGTGTGTGTCTGTGTGTTTCATGTACATGTGTTTGCATTTGTGCTCAGTGGAGTCCACACTATGCATACAGTTAGGCCTAGATAAATCATATTCCACTTCCTAAAGGAAACATGGCAAGGGTGCCATGATGTATTTTATAATGGCAACAACAGCCTGTTAAAAGATTTGGCCGCATATGTCAACAGCATGTTCTACAAAAGTACACACCTCTTCACTGGTGTTGACAGAGGGAGGGAGATTATGAAGCTAAGAGGTGGATGGCTACTTCCTTATCACCAGGTGATTGGGGGGGAGCAGTTAGGGAACTACAGAGAGAGAGACAGCAGGAGAGAAACACATGGCCCTTCTACCATGCTAACAATAACTAACGCTCTACCTTATAAGAATGACATCGTCCACATTGTACACCACCAGTACAACGACTACATGAACAATATTTTTGGGTATCACTTTCAGAGAGAGTTTGTCAATAGTAGAAATACTGATAGCCAACCAGACTCCACTGAATTGAAAACATTACATTAATGAACATGAAGAATATTCCTGAGAAGGACATTCATATCATTAAAGTTACAGGTTTATTTATAGTTGTCATTAGGATGGCCAAGACCAGACCAGATAGTTGGTCAGTGTGGACTACCATATCTTTACCATATCTTTATAGTTTCAGTCTTATGTAGTTTCGTTTATCGTTTAAATAGCTGCACAAAGAGAGTAGGGCAGACAGACAGACACAAACAGTAAGACAGCAAAACAGAGAGAGAGAGAGAGACAGATATACAGACAGAGTGAGACCGACAGATAAAGAGATGTGGAATGAAAGAGAGGGATAAAGAGATAGATAGATAGATGCCATCCCTTTCTCTCTCCTTGCCTGAGGGAAAGCCCCAAGGGCAGAGGGCGCAGCTCTGAGCACACTGCTGTTTTCTTCGCCCCACTCATCAGGAGTAATTACTTGACCGTGTCGGCCACAGGGACCCTCCCTCACACAACAGTGCTGCTCTGTGGAGTGCTGCTCTGCAAACCTACTGTACTCCGCCGGACAATAGCCACTCTCATCCAGCAGCGCAATGAGATGAAGTTTCCCATTGTGTGTTTTGGGGGGACAAGGGGTGCGCATGGACCCCTGTCCGGAGCGGGGATGGTTATGTACGCCCCGGCAGACATTTGCGGACGTGTCACGCATGACACAATGTCTCAAGCATCGCCTCGGGATTCGCCACGCCAGAAGTTGTTCTGCACGGGCCCCTGATCAAAGGGGCCAAGTCAAAAGACGGAGTGCCCACAAATGTTCCTAACAGTGGCTCGTATGTCTGGACGCTCAATGACGATGAATCAAATGAGTTATCCTCCATATGCAGTTTACATTTGACATTTGAGAGGGCTGATTCTTCAGACTCCTCCATAGGGAACTAAAGTACTGCAGCGCCCAGTGACATTTCAATTTCTTGCACTGTATATTATGACCTGAATGCATGCAATGCACACAAATGATAAATGATTTTCAGTCAGTGAGTTCCTCTGCATGAGGTCATGTGCAAACATGTGAAGTGTTCACTTTTCAAGACGCCTCTAATCTTTCTTTGTTGTCTTTCTTATTTACTTATTTACTTACATTGTCATTTCTGTGCTTTCAAGATTAGAACATTTCTGAACAACCCTGTACATAAACGTGGGATTGCCTGATATTGTCAGTACAGTTTAGATGTGGAGTTGCTTAAGGTCGTAGACAAACTTGCAATAGTCATACAGGGTGTGTGCCTAAGACTTTTTAAAGGTGCCATACCTGAAAAAACTCCTGCAGATGATTTGATAATGATATTTCTAAATCTCTCTGTTGGTGGTGTTGATCTGGAGCATAACTACAAATGTTCAATTACTGTTCACAGTTCAATTACTGATTTTTATAGCAATTATTTATGGTTGAAAATGATTTCCACCATAAAACTAAGCAGTGATCCAGCCCTAAATTGCAGAATATGTGTATTTCTGGTACAGTAAATGATGCATGCAGTTCACTCTCATGGTACTAAGCTCATTGTTCTCTTTGGCTATGCAGGCCACCATATGGTGTTTGCATAAACGACTACTTGATTATATATTACATTTATTCAGTGAAAACTGTTATTTAATTGGCAACTAAATAACAGAGTTAAATTGAAGTAAACTAAAAATGTGTTTGTTCAGTTGCAGATTGTCAGCTATTAGTTTGATCTCTGACATAGATGTAAACTGAAGAGCTGTGGGTTTGGAATACAGTTCGAATACAGAATGCAGTGTTTGTCAGCATGATAGCATGATGTGTTTACAAGACAAGACAGAGTCACAATGACATATCCCCTTCACTGCATTCTCTCCTCCTTGTTGTATGGTGGTGATGCCCGCACTCATAGGAAGAAATCACAGGAAATTACTGATGGGTTTCCAGCAGACTGAGCTGAGTAAGCTGCCTCTGGAAGCTTGTTAGCTGATGTTCATTATGAATCTGATGTAATACGAAACTGGACTTTTTCACGGATAATATGTTTTCAATTTCCAAAAGCAAATTATCTCTGATGAGGGTTCAGCCCTTAATCAAGTCTTTTCACAAGGTAACGGATCAGTGAAGATCTTCTTGGATAGGCTAAATGAGGAGGAACAGATATTTCCCTCAGTTGCAGACGTGTCAAATCCTTATCACTGCTTGTGCCATTGTTAAATGATTACCAGACCTCCGCGTTCAAAGTCAAATACCAACAACAGCACTAGAGCTCTGAGTCCCTCTCCGAACACAATAGCATGCCAAGGCAACACTGCCCAGCCAAGTAGTCGAAGATATTTCAGTAATAGCACTATAGGTCTCCTCCAAGTTAACCATTTCCTCAAAAGTGCAGTGCCAATTTTCATTTTAAGGAATGACACGATTGGAAACTATGATACATCACATGGGTATAAGCTAACAATGAACTCATATTATAGAGGTCAGAAAATTAGAAAGAAACTCTTGTCATGACATAATTTGTTTTCAGCTGTCACACAAATTATATATAATCATTTTGTCAAGTCTTGCTAAAAGCCACATAATGTAGTGTAAGGCTTCCTGTTTTCCATGGGTGCTGAACCCCAGAGGCAGGACCTCCTATACGGACCTATTCATAGCAGTCCAAACAAAACAGCTTACCAATCACACAGATGTCAATTGACAGGAAATGCTTGAAACCTTTTGCTGGCTATAAATCATTTTATCACACAGTTCCAAGCTCTACTGTCAGTGGATTGCTCTAGAATATTTTCCTCACTCCTTACCGGTCGAGCACTGTTAAAAGCTAAAGGACAGCTTCCTGGATGAGTAGACTGTTAATATCATTGAGATGTTTGCTTAACAATGAAAGCAGATGGGTTACAGCAGACTGTCCATTCCCTGTCTTGGCCAGGTCCTCTGCCGCGGTCCATTGAGGATAATTAATCTCAGTCAAAGTTCCAGATACCATAGTGGACATTGCACGAGTTGTCCCCAATCAAATCATTGCATAATGTGCATGTCATGATGTGTTTAATTTAATGTGTATTAAATACACTGTATTTAAATGTTGTATCAGCGATTTCAGGCCCAAAAAAGGCCCAAACATAAACGATCACATTCATCTAATCTTTCCTAATAATCCGCTAGCTGCCTGCTCCATAAGCAGGCCGTCAAAAAACCTGTCTTTGTAGGCAGCTTAGGCTCTGAGATCTGTACACAAAAACAATTGCTACCAAAAAGGGTTGGCAACCCCTCAAAGGCAAAATAAAGTATTTCAACCAATAACTGACGAGATGCGCGTTTAGGAGAGTTTTAATTGCACAGGAGGGAGGGGGAGGGAGTAGCGAGCTAGCTCTCTGTTTTGTTTGAACATCAACAGAAGTGACGTATCCCCAATATCGCTGATACAACCTTTAATGTGTAAAGAACGTAAACAGAGAGATGCTTTTTGTCCTCACATGCAGCAGGGTAGCTGCAAAATAGTGTCATGAAATGATCTGCTAACCTTACAAATAAAGATTCTAGAATCTTTGCTTCAAATCGCGTGTGCATATGAGCTTAATGCGCACACAACGGAGAGGGAGAGAGAGAGGAGTGGTGCGTTTGTGCCTGAAGCGCATCCAAGACAGAGCATCAGTTTTCAGTGTTTATATCTCTTTTCTCCCAAACATAATTAATCAGTTCAGTCAGTGTATCTAGGAACAGAAGCGTCATGGCAGCGTCAGTGCCCCTCAAAAAGGATGATTTAAGACCCATTTCACATCAGACTACACAAAGGTGTACCCAATTGTCTCAAAAGATTAAAACATAATGATAATCTTGCACACTGCACTGTTAGTAACAGCGACTTTAGCATTGCTCACGGCGGGTTAAATGATTTGCAAAAGACTTGTTGAGGTGAGTTTAACAAGTGTAATTTCATTTGCATATTACTCAGGCCTATACAAGATGGCTAGTTGCCAAGGCTACATGAAAAAAAAAATCTACATATTTTACTATAACAATTTCTATCAATAGGCCTTCCTTATTTGGTGTACTTAGACATTATTGAACAAACATCTGAATTTCAGTATCTAAGTAGGTTAGGTTGGGATGTCTGCTATACATTGCTGTTAAAATGCACTTCCAGTATAGTGAATATTGGCAAAACCGGTTATCATTTTGTTGAGGCGTTGGGGATGTTGTCGGCAGCTGCTGAAAGTAACTAATAAAGTAACTTGTAATCTGACTTAGTTACTTTTAAAATCCAGTAATCAGTAAAGTAACTAAGTTACTTTTTAAAGGAGTAATCAGTAATCAGTAATCAGATTACTTTTTCAAGGTAACTGTGGCAACACTGCCCCTGAGTCGAAACCATGACCTCGAACTCAAAGTTTGGAATGACAAATGGTGGTGCAGCCAGCCGCCTCTTTGTGTCTGAGGAGTTTTTTTTATCTAACACACACACACACACACACACACACATACACACACACACACACACACACAAACACAAACACAAAGGCATGCACACGGATGGGTGCACACACCAACGCACACACACACACACACACACACACACACACACTCCTTGTAGGAATTCTTGTTAAAGTGAAATTCACATCTCCTGACAAAAATCATTTTTATTTTCATTTCTGGCTTGCTATTGTTGGGAAAGCAGCCAATAGGACATGACTTATTCAAAATACGGCCCCTTAGAGTGTATCAGTTTTCAAACAAACAACAACATTTGACTGCTATTACTGTAGAGCGCATGACTGGAAAAGTAGACTTTTGCAGGAGAGAACACAAATCATGTAGGTTGTTTAAAAAAGACAGGATGCCAATACAATTCAGTCTTGTTAGGCTGTATCAAAGCAGGGCTGCAGTGGGCTATTTGAGTATTCTGAGTGGAATTGCTACAATTCATGCTATACTGTGAAAAAATGACAGATCAGATAAGATGATGCTAAGGTTACATCTGAAGTCTGGTGTGTAGACTAGCCTGTCAACAGATGATTTGTGTTAAATGAATCACTCACAAATATTTAAATGCTGGCTAGCGTTAGTTGGTTAGCGTTGGTGGTCTTTTGGCTGAGCTTGAAACATAAATCTTGCCCATAAAAATCAGTCAAAAATAGTCATAGTTCGAATTACAGGGGGTACTGGGGGGGACTATACCCCCCAATAAAGAGACAGAAATATCAGTTTTGGGGGGGTCAGATAATTTTTCTGATATTATGAAAAAATATTACAGTTGGCTACAATACAAGTCGACTCCTATTTTCACTAGGAAAAGTTTAATGTAAAGCGATTTCAGACACCCCTATTATGGACCGTACCATTTTTAACCACCGTGGTGCTAAAAGAGATAGAGAACGACTTCAACTTCTCAAGCAAGTGTCAACGACGTTGAATGACAAAACGCTAGATTCCTCTAGTAGCCTAAATTCGGTTTGCTGCTGACGTGCATGGGTAAATGTAAGTTGCAAGTAGACGTCTAGCTTGTTGAAAATGTGCTATTTTACAACCTTCGTGTATTAACGTGTTTTGTTCTTTCATAGCTCATGTCACGTCTTCATACATTTAATTACCGGCTACTATACCTGCTACTTACTTACCCACTGAGGCTAGTAAAGTGGACCTTGGTTAGTTACCAAGGTTAGTTAGCAAGATAATTCTCTATTTAAATAATTTATTATTTTACATTGTGGTGAGGTAAAATCGATTGTCATTTCCAAGAAGATGAACTCCAGTCCATAGTCTAGGTGTCCATTGATTCTCATTTTATCTTGAATAAATTATTGCGCCCTTTTGAATTAGTTTGGCACAGATCCTGTGTTGTTTTTATTATGCACAAGAGGGTCTGATGTAGCTAAGCCTACATAACATTAGTGATACCTGTGGAAACATAAAGAGCCAAGTAGCCTAGGGTAAATAGTACATGCTAGTATTTGAATTTGTTTTTAATTGGTTAGTAGGCCTATTGTTTTTACATTCTGGTTATCGGATTCTTGTAGGTTACCGCTCTGTAGTTCTTATGTGGTAGTATGTTTTTTCATAGTAGGCTATATGCTCCTTAATCACATTAAAGATTGCTTAGGTTTCACATATCTCTAGGCAATTGTGTTGATTTGACACTGACTACCATAGACTAATGGAAAATTGGTTTCTGTTTATACAGTAGGCTAGGCTATATTAGAGGGTTGGATCTTACCTCCAGGCCTTATAAAATCTAAAAATAAACCAAATCAATATGTCATGAAATAAGCAATAGGCTTCTTGTAAATATAGTACTTTTACTAGTAATTAGAATGGTATTTCAGTGCACTGAACTTCTAACTTTTGAGAGTTGATCTTCTTATCTTTTGGATATAATAACAATGAGATATTCTGTAGCCAACTGATTATCAGTTGGTCGCATGTTTACACCTTGTATGTGTGTTGCACAACACATGTTGCACTTGGCGATCACGATGGGGATTGATATGGTAGTGGACCATGATGGTCATAGAAGAAGTGAAGGAGCAGTACCCCCCAATTATGGTAATTCGCACTCTGTCAGTAGTGACACATGAGCAGCCTAATGTAACAACGTGCATTTTGAAACTGTACTTCCCAAGTAAGGGTACGTTCAGACATGGCGTCTTTTTCTAACAAGTCATGCAGACTACTTTTCCAGTTTAAAAAAAAAAAAAAAAATCTGCCATTAGTTTTTTTTTCCACTAAAAGTTGAACATTTCTCAACTTTAAAAACAGCTCCAAGCTGCAGAAAACGTCGCCGTGATCACATTTTAAAAGAAGCCAAGGATCGTTTTGAAAACACGGTCTACTCCATATAAATATCATATGATACTACTCCAACAAATATCATATGATTTGTTGTGTGTTGACAAAGTCCACAAAACATATTACACATGTTTACTGAAAGAAAACTTTTTTCAGCTGCTTTCATTAGTATTTGCATGTCATCCATTGAATACCTCTGTGTTGACAAGGGCATTTCACAAGGGCATTTAGCATAACATCCACAGCACAGGTGTTTTATGTTTTGATGATATCTTTCATCTTACTAATTGAATGTTATTGATTAATATATAATTCATTAACAGAATCCTCTTACTGATGCTTTAGATATGACTGCCTACACAGGTGTCCTTTAGTATCTTTATTTAGTGAGCAAATTGAAGGTTGTTCAAAACAATTCACCACTTAAATGAATGGCAACTATCAAATTTATAGACTTGATTTATTTGGTTGTGACATTAACATGTGTCTTTCAAACCATCCATAACTTGGGAGATAGGCTTTATTACAGAGTTATTAATTGATGAAACCATTATCGAAATATAATTTAATATCAGCTATCCTCTAACAATAGATAAGCTTATTGATTTAAAGATACATTCTACGTCCACCTCAGCAAGAGGGACCTTGATATGGGGAGAGTGAAGAAAAAATGGTATTGTTAAATCACACATAAATACTGGAAGTTCATAGATGCCTTATGTCATTTAAAATAAAGACTTGTTCTCTTGTACTGATAAGCTTAGAGATATGCAGTTCACTGCAGTTTAGAATGTTTTAGATTTTTTTTAATTTATACATGTTTACATCTTTAATCAGAAACAAAGCCAATGACAATAACATCAAAAACAAAATAATTTTCAATGCTGCTGTATTGCTAGAAACAGTTGTCTCTGCACAGAGAAAAATACTCGGCCGGGAAATGCAACATTGGATAATTACTCTTGTCCTTGGCATCTTTTTCTGTTGAAGTGCTTGCATATACGTTGTTAATAGATATTTAAGTGACTGCAATGCAGTCTGTTTTCTGAGAAAAAAAAGTTTAACTTTTTTGGCTAAAGACAACTGAAATGTTCTCAATAAAGTATTCATTAAACTGCATTTGCCGACTATTTTCAGAAATCTTGATTATCAAATGTATTCTCTAAATACTTGAGAAAAATCAGTAAAAAAAACCCAAAGACAACGAAACAAACAAAAAACAAAATAGCAAAAGCTCAACTTCCCTCTTTTAGCCAGAACAGAGGCCACGCATTGGCTTGCTTCTCCCTACTGAGACATTGCTCAATAGCCTGTGAATTTCAGAAGTGTGACCGTGTTTAATGTTCTCTTAACAAACTCTCCCAGAGCATATCACAAGCCCTGAAACATAACCCAAAGGATGCCAGAGGCTGCTTTGGAACGGTTGAATCGTGCTCTTTCAGAGGTTCTTACTACATACCCCTCACCCCCACCC
This sequence comes from Alosa sapidissima, assembly GCF_018492685.1. Taxonomy (NCBI): domain Eukaryota; kingdom Metazoa; phylum Chordata; class Actinopteri; order Clupeiformes; family Clupeidae; genus Alosa; species Alosa sapidissima. Next base: position 25,693,315 of record NC_055963.1, read on the forward strand.
GTGCCCCCACTCAAAAACGCTTTGTGGGTGGTGGGACCTTGAGAGCCTGTTGAACATCTTTTCCAGACTGCTGCCATTTCACGACCTTGACATTGAGCAATGTTCTCATGACAAGCGTGTTCGTTTTTTGGCAGTAGCTCTGCCATAATTCCCTGTAGCTGGTGAGAATTTTATCTTTCACAGTGGAATTGGGAGAGCGACATGTAGACAAGCATGCTCCCTGTGCACACTGAATGAGAGAGGAAGAGTGAGAAAAAAGAGAGAGAGAGAGAGAGAGAGAGAGAGAGAGAGAGACGAATGGTACCTTCACTCAGAAGTATCTAACTTCTCCCACAATTGACTATTTGCCTTTTTTGGAGTTTTTAGCCTTTCACAGTGTAGCTAATTGAAACCAGTGGCCCTAGCACTCAGTCTCACCTTAACCACAATGCCCAACTTTACCATCACTACAATACATGCATGCTAGAACTTCTCTGAACATGAAAATCCTCTGAGATTTGTGCTGGCAGTGAATTCATTTCTGATCATCTGATCCTAACATGCAAAGCATTTGCAGAGCCTATACTACTGCAATAACTTGATGTGATGTGACTCAAAATGTATTATTATTATTATTATTATTATTATTTTCTTCTCTATTATTGTGTTAAATGTCTCAAATGTAAAGCACGTTGAGCTGCATTCTGTGCTATACAAGGTGCTATACAAATAAAGCTTATTATTACTACACAAATAAAGCGTATTATTATGCTAGTGGTATGTTAAAGGAGTGGCTTTTATTTGCTGGTCCAAGTTTCTTACAAGCTTCTACAAACTACAGTATATTGCATTAGATGATTAACTAGATGTACCGCATAGCGGTACAAAATATGACCGCCGCTCAGTCCTGTACATCCGTTCCGCGAACATAAATCACACTAAGCAATTTGTATCCATCTTCTACTCCACCCACAGTCTTGAAACTTTGGTGTATGCTTGTTTGGCATGCCTGTGTGTGTGTGTGTGGACCGCACAGCAAGTACATTGTATTTAGGGAAAGCAGAAGGTATCAGTTTTACTTTTTTTTACTTTTTATTTATTTATTTATTTATTTATTAACAAACAAACCAATCCCTGTCATTTCCATGCAGTTTTCAACAGCTATCAAGAAGAGAGGTCTTGCCATGGATTTTTGTGAATGTTTCTTCTTCTACATATGCACGATTTTAGTCATCTTTAGTTCATATGATATTCAACTTTATTGTCAATTCACAAATTAAATACCAATAGTCTAAAACGAAATGCAGTTTTACATCTAACCAGTGGTACAAATAACTGACATGTCTAAAAGGGCCTTAATGAAATGCGTCACTAGACTGTTCACATTTTAACGGGCCAAGTTGAGAGCTACGTCAGTTATTGTTCATGGGAAAAATACTGATGGCCGCGGACCACTGGTTGAAAACACCTGGCTTACAGTATCAAGCGGACTTAAGCTGCCACCTCTTGGTGAAAAGTTGTAATACATTTCACCCAGCTGCATGAATCACAGAAAGCGCGAATGAAGTGGCCACTTCTAAATGGGACCCACTGTACAGTAGCTGAAGGTCTGTGGCTAAATCAGCCATAATGAAAGTGTTATCATTGTTTGGATACTTCCCCGCTTTTTAATCGCATAGACTACAACTACCAAGCTGGAATCAAAGCACATCGATTCACCTCTCACGGTCACACCCTAAACAAGCACTTCAAACAAACAAACAAGCGTCTCAGTCTCACGCATGTATAGCCATAGGCAAAACTGTATCAGACGTAACGTTAGTAACTCATCCATCGCACAGAATGATTTTTGTAGCACGTGCAATAGGTACAGTCCTGCCCTGGATACATCTCTCAAAGTGCACTCTAAAACATTTGGTTTAAATGGAGATGTAGCCTAGATCATCACTGGTGCGTTAATAAATCTACATTGTGATGAGTTGACACAAATGATTCACTTTTTTATGTAGTCTAGTCAATTACGTCGTGTCAGCCCTAGTTACTTTACTTTGAGCCATCCTCTTCTTGTTTTTGTGGTCTTACTGTAATGCAACATTTTACAAAGCACTGACAGGGCCACCAAGGACTGTGAGCGAATAAACAGCAGAAAAACCTATTTAACCCAGCCTGTTTAGGATGCTTCATAGACAGGTTATCTTTCAGGTAGGCTAGGCCTATATTTTCCATTAGAAAACCATCACGTTAGCGAACGCGTTGTGACTAACTCACTTAGCTCCTGTAGGCTATATGGTCAGACAAGAAGATGACAGTCGAAAGATACAATTACAGCGCTGATATCAATTTGCTTGGTAACCGCATTTATGGTTTTCTACAAATACACTGGCCAATAATCAAATTGGCCTCCATCACTCAACCAATGCTAACGGTAGGCCTAACATTATTTTACCTAGGTCGTAGGTATACAACTTGTATAAGATTAACGTACCTGCAGTTAAAACCAAGCATGTCCGATAAACATTCTCAGGTTTATTTCAGTTTCAAGAAGAAATGGGACTGACATTTCATGTGAAAATCATCCTACCCTTATTAGACGTTCTCTGCGGTAAACTACAGTGTTGTCCTGAAGCGTCTTTCCAACCCACTTTAGATTAACTTTCAACAAAATTACGTCTCACTGCAACGATGCGCCATCTGGTGGACAAACGACTACGTAACGCAAATACTGGAAATGCTGCCAAATGATGATGAATATTTGTTTTTCCTTTAATCCTACTGAATTTGTAATTATGTATCGGCCGTTCTAATTGCCGATACCGATAGTATGTGCGTGCCTGTGTGTGTGTGCGTATGTATGTGTGTGCACCACCATCTACAGGCCAATGAATGTACAGTCACTAAATGTACACATAATTTCCTTTTTTGCCCCCCCCCATGGATGAAATTCTACGAAACTTGGCATACCCCCAGAGAATGTCAGGCTAATCATACACATACAATTTGGGGCAGTTCTGAACATCTTAACTGAAGAGAGGGGCGATTAAAGCAGAATGATATTGCATTTTCATTTTTTACCGGGAAATTGCAAATCACAAATGAGTGATTATGGGCTAGGTTGATGTGGGCCCTTGAGACCAACATACAATAAAAAATTCTTCATCCTCGGTGCCACGGTTCAGGTAGTTATTTAGGAAAAACTGCAATTTTTGGGTTTCGGGGGGCCCAGCACGGGGGGGGGGGGGGGGGAGTGGCCCCCAGGGACCAAACTAAATTTTTCTGTAAAAGTCTAGGGGGGCTACATACCCACCAAATTTCATGTGCCCCGGTGTTTCGGTGTCCCGGGTATCGTTGACCAAAAATTCAGGAAGTAGATGACAGAAAAAAAACAAAACTTTGACAATCCCTATACCCTATATGGCCGTTTCGCTAGCGGCGGTCATAATTATTCTTTTCAGTGGACTTTGTGATTACACTCAGACCACATTTCCTGAGAAAAAAACTGAGCCAAATTAAAAAAAGGATTAAGAGGAATACATCACGATGACAAAGTAGGTTAAATGAGCAGACATGCTTAGTCATAGGAGAAACGGTTGAGTCAGTCGAGACACAGTTGAGTCAGCAAAGCCTTGGTCACGTGAGCTGCTCTCAAAGGAGTGAGAGAGGGAGACCTACTGTTTTATAACCCTGTAATAATACCTAATTAGACCTGGGTGGATGGAATCCATGATGTGTGGTTGGCTGCAAGCGCAAAAAGGTCACGCCATTTGAACAGTTACATATTTTTCGTACTGCAAAGAAAGGTAAAGATCATTGCCATATGTTTGCAGTCAAAGATTCACACAAAGGGCCTTGTGCATTGTGAGGAAATGTTGTTGAAAAGGGTATGGTTTTTATATCAGGACATCCTCAGTTGTCAGAGTCAGGTCTCAGGGCTGCATGATGGGCTATGCAGGTCTCTCGGGAAGAGATTCGTTTATTGTGTAATATCTGCTGGAGAAGAATACAACTGTTGTATTGATGCATGCTGGGTTAAAGCCCAGGACCTGTTTTTTAGAAGTCTAAACACAATGTGGTTCTCAAGTGGAATAGAGTCAGTGTAGTGCATTTGGCTCCGAAAAATGCTTTGGCTTTGTGGTGCACGTAACTAGACTGTGTAAATATTTGTAGACATAATACAAATAATACAGTATACTGTATTAATAGCAAAAAAATCTTGCTTAAAACACAGAAAGACTAACTGTGGAGTGTACCCAATGCATTGGACTACTTTATTGCAGTGCATTTGGGAAATATCTTTTTACGGTTTTCTAGCGGATCCTGTAGAAGCTACACATAATATGCTCTCTGTTGCGTCTGAGGATCTGCAATGCTCACAGAGAGAGAGAGAGTGAGAGAGAGAGAGCGAGAAAAACAGAGAGAGAGTGAGTGAGAGAGCAAGAGAGAGCAAGCGAGAGCGAGTGAGAGCACGGGTTTCCTCTGATTCTTCTGACTCTGACTCACCTCACCACAGTTTTGCTTTCCCTGAAATGACAAGTCTGTGCATTGGCCCTCCATATGGGCCAAAGCCAGTCAACAGGGAAGGAGCGGCAGACTCAAAGCAATGTACACACAATGTACAATGTGGGTACATTTGTTTGTGTTTATGTTGTATGTGTGTGTGTGTGCTTGTGGGTGTATTGTTTGCATGGAATGTGTGCGCACCTACAGTATGTTGTGTGTGTGTCTGCGGTATGTTTGTGTGTTTGTGTGCATTGTGCACTTCATGTACAGGCAAGCAATACACAAGGTGTCATCATGAAACCGTGGCAAAGCAGATGGCTTGCTCAGACCACCGTTATGCGTCTGTGGTCACCATTCCATTTTTCATACACACACACACACACACACACACACACACACCCCTGCACACACACACACACACACACACAAACACATCAGTGTTAAGTCAACACTCTTTCGTCTGAGGATTGTTATGATACCAGTCGTGCCAGACCAAATGATTTACCACTAATCAGTGGCTGGTGATGGGACACAGAAAGAGGACACCCCTGGGCTGTTGAAACAGACCTAATAGTGATGAGACATACTGTTCGCAGGCCGAGTGATGTGGATGGCTTCCAAGAAGGTTGTACAAAAAAGAATGAATGAAATGTGGGATTAAGAAAGTACAGTGATGTGCATCGGTATTTTTATAGGGATTAGGTTTTGAGGGAAGATGAAATTGTTCCCTTATTCAAACTATAAGACAGGTGATGTAGCATGCAGCATGATGGAGCAGCTTTGGAATGATAAAAAATGATGACAGATGAAACAGAATAAAGCAAAACATTATTTGAAGCTGGCTGCCCATGTAACAGTGCTCTAAATGCTCAGAATATCAGAGCGAAATGTACCATGTCAAAGAGCAGGTGTTTGTGCTTAAAAAAGACAATTGAGTTGTTGACTTTGTTAATGAGACACACTTTCTGAAAGAGAGCAGATTGTTTCTGAAAGCCTGTACAGATGGCTTACTTACGACAACACTACAACTCAGATTTATTATTTTTCACCTGACTTAATATCAAATGCATTTAATCTGAAATGCATTCAATCTGATGATAAATACATATTTATAGAAATACGTTTTGATTTAGAAAATAATGATAAGATAGCAGATACAATAATACAAATATGTAACACAAATATTTTTTAAGAGGACAATACTACAAATTTAAAACATGGATCTTCAAATTTCCGTAACACCTCATTACTGTCACATCCAGTAAAGTGACAACTTCAGTCTTCGTCTGAATTCTTTTGTCATCCATAAGGCAGGCAGACCGGCAGGGAGGAACAAAAAAATGTCCCAAAGAAGAGTAACATGTCTGGTAGTATTTCATTAGCTTTTCCCAGCCAGCGGTCCAGTGATCATCGCAGGGAGTGTTCTCTGGCTTTCCCTCCCTGTTGACAGCCCCAAAGGCTCATGTATTCTCAGAGCCTTGACCTCTGTCTCAGGTCACCCCTCTTGAGAAACACAAAGGAAGCTCTTTCCAAAAGGGAGTTTTTCTCAAAAGGGTTCAACATGAAAAATCATTTCCCTCTGTTTCCCATACATTTATCATTGTCTCTTTCTCTCTTTCTCTCTCTCTGTGCATACATTGTATTTAAAGTTAAGTGCGGATGGAAAGGGACATCTGATATCTTTGTCGCTCTGTCCACTGTAACTATGAAGCCAGCACTGGTGCGCCCAGGTGCTTTTAGACGAGGAGCGTTTGGCTGTAGTCCACGCGTGCCGGTGAAGACCTCATTAACACTCATTACTACATCCACCATCGATTGTGCTCAGATAACCGCTCACCGCAGAACTGACCCAGCTCTGCTCTGGAGTTATACGCTGCCTCTTTAGCACCGGAGCGGGGCTGGACGCGTGTACAGGTTGGGCAGCAGCAGTGCGGGATGGTACCAGAGCACTACAAAGGGAAAGCTTTAATTCAGGCTCAATGGGAAACCAAAGCTGGCTCATTAATAATAATTGCAGAGATCATTGTATGAAGGGGAAAAGGGCCACTGCCCATCTGCTGTGGATGAGGGGTGAGAGATGAGGTCTGCTTGGCCCTGATGACTTCAACATGTTCAGGCTCTGGGAAGGATGAGCTCAATGACTTAATAGGAGACTCATAATAATATTAACTTTTACTTGCAGTCTTTGAATTTGAATTTGTTAATTTTCAAATTGTTTTTATAGTTTTTACTGTTTTTTTTTCTCTTACAATGTTGCTAAATTCAAAAGGGCTGGGAAATGTAAACAAAAATATATAGCTGTACATAAGATGCAGTGACATAATTCATAGAAAATGTTTCAGAACAATTTAGAACATTTAAAAAGAGGCTCCAAAATGGCAGAAGAAAAGTTTGATATCTGGCTCCCCAGAGGCGCCTATTCCATTAAACTTAAGCACCGTTCTTAGTGGTAATCTAAAATGGATTTAGTTGTTTTTTCCTTTCCTCGTAAAAAGCTCTGTAACTCGCGGGAGCTGATGTTTCCCCCCGTTTCAATGCATGTGCAGTATTCCACAGTGTGAATACCAGCTATGAAGCCGACACGCTAACAACTGCCCCCGCCCAGATGAGTATGATAAAGACTGAAACGTGTTCCATGTCTGTGCTGTGCTTGGAGCAAGGCTGTGGCTCTGAGAGAGAGAAGAGAGAGAGAGAGAGAGAGTGGCGGGTTGTGTAATATGAGGAGGCTGACGGTAAGATGTACAGCGAGAGAGAGAGAGAGAGAGAGAGAGAGAGAAGAAGAGAAAGAAGGAGAAAAGTAACCTGATGTCCCAGAGGTCTATCCCTTGAGAAGAATGGGTAGGCAGGGGGTGGGGGGTCCATTGAACTCTACAGAATTGCCCCAAACAGCCACCAACACCACCACCCTCCCCACCCTGCTCTCCAGCGCAGTGCAAGCACTTCCCAACCAGTAGCTTCTGGTGCACAGTTAAGGAGAAAGTCTATAAATTACATGACTGTTTCCTCTATTTTTAATGTCCAGTCCAGACTTCACTGCACTCTTAACTAAAGAACAGAGAAAATGCACTGTTCTACAACTCTTCCTCTCTCTCTCTCTCTCTCTCACTCCCATTCACACTGTTCACTGTCTCAGAAAGCTTGTCTCAGAACAGTTCCTATTCTGTTTTACCTATTAAAGAACTTTCTTCAGCACTGAGCTACAGGTATAAATACACAGACCTGGAAATTATAACTGGAAAAACACATTCGCTCAACTGACAGGTATACTGTACGTAAACCCTCTCTCCAACACACCTTTTCCCCTCACAAGCAAAAGTATTCCAAGAGCGAGATAGCATCAGTCACTCTTACCTCAGGTCTATTTTCAACTCTCGGGTGGGTCAAAGTCAAGTCCCAGGCAAAGTTTGGCAGTATATTCCACCTTCCACTAGTCCAGGCAGTGTATCCGTTCAACCCCAAAGCCCAAAGTCCAGCAGCTGACTCTTCTACAAATGACCATTCAGGTAGAGTGCCATTCACGCAGGCTCTGCTCTCTGCTCCCACTCTCTGTGGGGAGATTGATTGTTCTGAAAGTTAGAGGAGAAGAGTCCCAGCACCCAGTCCTCCACCTCCTCTGAGAAACTCCAACAGGTCCTAGTGCCTACCACTCCCTGACAGTGCCTCACACTCTCTCTCTCTCTCCCTCTCTCTGCTTCTCTCTCTATCTGTCTCTCTCTCACACTAAAAAATAACATTGGTGGAGACTCTTACCACTTTAGTCCATCTCCCTGTGAGTGTGTGTATGTGAAACTGAGTGAATATTTGTGCATGTGTATGTGAGTGTATATCTGTGTGCATGCCTGTGTGTGTGTGAGTGTATATTCGTGTGCATGCCTGTGTGTGTGTGTCTGTTTCTGTGTGTGTTGGGGGGGGGGGGTGTAGCACATATCCATGGCTTTGTGAGGGTCCTCCTGTGTCAGTGATTCATGAGTGGTCGGCCTGACCCGCGTTAACAGCCCCACTCCTCTGACATTTCCTGTGGAGAGAGCTAACCTTAGTCATGGGCGCTTTACTTTGACTTGACACAGTTTGAGATTACAGGAGCCAAACCACATCCACCACCAGTACTGCTGCCATGGTTCTTTTGTCATGTGTGTGTGTGTGTGCAATACTGTATGTTATTGACAGATCTGATTTTGATTGAACTAATTTTGGAAGCACTAAGAAAATGTCAATCCCGTAAAGTATTTAATTTTTGCAGTTCTATTAGGGTGCGATCAGACAGGACACTGTTTTTGGAGTGAAAGGCGTCTTTTTTCCGTTCTTTTGTATTAGCAGTAAGCGTTTTGCCGGCTGCTTATGTACACTGGGTGCCTCACATTTTGTGGGCCTGCTGCACTTAGCGCTTTGGCAGAGGCGCCCTGAGCGTGCTTATAAAAACACAATACACCTCGCATTTAACAAGTGGCAAACAGCCTCCTGTCTAATCCCGCTCTTAAACAGTATTACAGTGAGAATGTATAACGTCACTTCAGTGAATTAGGCATTGATAAAAAGGCTGTATGACCGTCTTGGAGCTAATGAAATGAAATTTTGTGTTAAACCTAACACTGTATCACATTCAGAAGTTGTGGATTATGTCGAAGGAAGTGAAAAGCAGCATACCTCTGGAAGACTTTCTCACAGATGGATCAAAATCTGGTTTTAATAACGCTGGACGGGAAATTCCCATAAACACCCCCACTAACATACACTTTCCCTGTGACCAATGAAATTGCAGCGTTCCCAATGCTTCTTTAATTATAAGATTACATTAGGGTATTCAGCATAGGCAATGTTTGACACTCAACACCTGCTCTTGCCAAACACACTCTATATAACTTCAGTCTGTGGTTTTTGAGGGGGTAATTTCATTTCGAATAACCCCAGAATAGTCTACCCGAAGAATGCTGACGGCACACAGTGTAGTCTAATAGGTCTAGACCATAATGACCATACATACTGTGTGAACTGTGCCACACCCAGTATTGAACTGGGACGTGCTGCTTTCGTATCACAACACAAGGGTCTCAGAGTACATTTTTCACTTCACAGACTTGACTGTTTCACTCCCATCTAAAGGATATCCATTTTTTAGCCCCTGGCCCTTTGGACATCCGCTCAAGGCAATGCAGAGAAATGGTGAAGAGGACACTTTTTCCTGTTATCTGCATATTTCATTTGTGAAACACTGATGGTGTGTCTGAAGTGACACTGGACATGACATTGATCATAGATGAATTTGACCAATAACCAATCTATTTCATTAATAAATTGTCATGTTGTCATGATGTGGCTGACAAAATAATATTTTCATTTGGTGATGGCATTTAAAAGGTAATTGAGTTTCTCTGTTGTTCTCTATTCTACTAAGCTTAAGTATAATGTCAAAGATGTAGCCCTCCATATTTCATCCCGGTCTGCAAAATGTGTCAGCTCAATTAGGGTGTATGTAAAGGGTGGAACCGTCAGTGAACCGTGTAAACCTGGGTCAGAGAACCATGACATATGTTATGAGGGACATCTCACACTTACCTCACAGGTGTTGAGGTCTATTCCGTACAACACAGCCATTTGTGCCTGATGTTTTGACTAGTCTGACACAATGATTGTTATTTGACTATGATGTGTTCCTGCTGGGTATTCAGAAAAACGCTGTTTGAGCGTGCTCTGTGAGGACATTTGACCAGTGAAAATCACACATAAATAAATCACCAGATGAAGTTCATGACCATGTGTTTTATCTTGCATGCATTTCCAGAGGGTCTGCATTGCTCTGAAGCCATGCTAAAATGCCATGTGAACTGAGTGATAATGTCAGGTGCATTTAAGACAGTCACACCTGATAATCAGTCAAGTTTTTTTTTTGATTGACTTAACCACATACATGTCCTCAGCAGGACATTGTGAAAACATTTGGTTGCTAGTAGCAATGGGGCGTGGCAGGCTCTGCTCTGTGCCCCGGAGCTTTGGGTTGTTCTGGTTGCGTTTTTTGAGCGATGCCCCATCACTGTGCCCCGTTTAGGTGTGTTTTCAACTCTTGTGCACCTGGCCCGCTGCCCAGAACGCCTCAGGGTGAGAAGGGAGAGTCTTCAAAGCGGAATTTAGCGGACTGTCGGTTTCATTCTTCATAATGTCATCAGTCTGTGCTACATGTGTGGAATTTCTACATTTGTCTATGCACACTGACATGTGGTTGAATATTGTTGTCACTAGTAGTTTCTTTTTGGAAATGGAGATGTTGAAATTTTGAATGATTTTCATAGCAATCTGATATCCATATGGTAACAATGGGCAGAGTACACAGTGAGTCTTCATGTTACTACATGAATTACATGTAAACACTCTTATTAGAAATTCCCTTTAACTTTTTATGGAGGCCATGTTTTCCTCATTATCTATAACTTGGATTTACTAAACGTCAGTTACGAGGCTGACACATCCTGGGCACAAAGCCCACAGCCCACACCACAGAGATAACAGCTCGGCACCACAAGTCTATTCAGCATTCAACACCATATACACATGTCCTCATTATCTTCAGTGACTCACTGTACAGTAGCTGCTTTCCATTTCAACCCTTCAACCCCTCAACCAGCACTATTTGTCCAGCAGTCCATCTCAGTGAAGGACAGTATGGCTTCTCGTGGTGTGTATTGTTCAGGCAGCAATGCCGCCCACGCGCAAGCACACTTTCTCTCCGGCTCCATAAGGCTGAGAGATGACATATCCCAGCAGCCTCTTCACTCCTCACTCATCGTCTCGTCTTGTTTGTGCCTCCCACGTCGGACAGGCGAGCGAGCGACCAGCGAGAATCCGGCCCATTGTCCTGCCAAGGCCGCCTATGCCAAGCAAACATCCAAGCCATCCAGTGTGAGCTGCCACAGAACACAAGGCCCTCACGAGGAACAGACTGCACAGAGTAAACATGGAGAGGTAGGACAGAACAAGAGAGAGAGCGATAGAGACAGACAAAGGGAGAGCAAGAAGGAGCAAGAGAGAAAGGGGGAGGAAAAGAAAGAGAGAAAAGAAAGACACATGGAGAGAAAGAAAGACAGTAAGGCACAGCAAAAGAGAGAGACACAGCAGGGATAGAAAGATGGAGAGAAAGTGAGATGAGAGATAGATGTGGGCAAACTCATTGTTTAATGTCACGTTTGTTTGTTTGCTTCGCCATGTCACCAGAGCAGGATGTCACAAATGCAGTAGGTTCCGGAATTCATTCAAGAGAACTTCATGACAGAAAATAAATTACGTTTCAAGCCTTCTGGTTTGGTGGCCTTGCAACACATCAGTATTTAATTATATGTAGATGCAGAGTATCCATTTCAGACTAAACTTTTAAAATAACCAGCAAAATCCAGTGTCAAGAGAAGAGCATTAATTACCTGGGTTTCTTATACCCCTCGAAGACAAAGGCAATTGCAGTTGACGGACAACTTTTCCCAACCTTAACCTTATACCATCAGTACATTGCAGGTTGCCAACTGTCATTACATAACCCATGCAGCACAGCAGTCTGGATCTCTTCCATACAGTTCTGCATTCTCAAACGACCATGGCACTTACTGTACTCCTCCAGGCTTCAGAGAAGAGACACAGTGGCCTCTCACAACGGCTCATTGCTTTCACTGTTGTCAGTTCATCCGCATTTTTTATAAACACAAGTAGGGTATTAACCTCTCAAAGATTTAATTAAGACAGCTGCCCAATGAGTTATGGCCATGTGGAATCATGCACTGTTCAGTCAACACATGTTTTACAAATGGGCAAAGTAGTAGAGTGTACCTGTACATACTGTATATTTCAGAACAACAGCTCAGTACAGTTATTCATACATGAAAGGACATTTTTGCACTGGCTGACCACATTAGTGTATCTGTTTACAAATAGGCAGAAGACATGTCCATAGATCCTGTGTGGTCCTGCCTATCTATGCCTGTAGAGGGCAATTGTAAATGAAAGAATAAACAGGGTGCTGGCCAAATTTGTTTGTATCCATAAACACACAAAACACATTTGTTAAACAAATGAGTTCATGAGATGTGTTAGTTTGTGTAACAAACAGTTCAGAAAGGAGAGGAAATGCTTTGCTCCAATGGCCAATGCTCAGCTTTCCTTTGTTAATGAAAAAACAACTACCGGTAATTTCTCTCAGCAGCCTGTTCTCATTGTTCAAAGTTTCAAAGAAAGTGTCTCTCCTCCTGATTCGTTTTTTTTTACTTTCAGTTGAGCTCCATATTAACTGCGCTCCAGATTTTGTGTTGACTTATTCTAATTGTCTTGACGTGGAAGTTGATGACTAAATATGAGCAGAATTCATGTCTGCAGAGAAATTACATAGTTCCGATCACCATCACTGGAGAAATCCTCCAGCAAAAACACATTTTCTCTTAATTGGATAACCTGACTGTCACATTGGCATTCCCGTATTCATCAGTGCATCCCACAGAAAACAAAACTTGGCCTTTTTTTCTGTGTGTGTGTGTGTGTGAGAGAGAGAGAGAGCCTGGGAAAAAGAACAACTCTATCCAACTGTTGGTTTGGCTTAAGCAAATTTGAGGGTTTGGGTTGGTGCCAAGCGGAGAACAAGAGTCTGTAATCACGGACTCCCAAGTTGAATAGTGGCACGACAGACAGCTTGCCATTCTCAGGGGTAATGATACTTTGATCTGCAGTGATGACATGTGTGCTCTGTGTCAGGGGAAGCCTCCCTTTGTGACAGCACGGAAAATCCAAACAGCACATCAGACCAGTGACGTCTAAAAGTGAGCAGGCGAACTTACTGGGCTGACTAATTCTCTTATTTCACGGACCAAAGGAATGTTTCTCTAACCTTTGAATGGAAATTCTTTCTTTCATTACTCCCTTTTTGTGTCAGTCAGTCAGGTAATTGAAGAGGTGACTAAGTCTTTGGAAAGAAGAGTTACCAGAATTATGAGTCAACATTTCACATACATGCCTCAGCTTCATGAAGGAATAAGTGAACAGTGAGGGAATCAGTCAGGAACGGTGTCTTCATCTGAACTAAATTGTCCTCCGAGTGAAAAACTCTGGCTATTAGTAGCACCACTACCTTTACTTATCAAAACACATGCTAACAATGCACAAACAAGATGAACTCACTCACAAAGTTTCCTCACTACAGTAATTTCCCAACTATTAGCCACGGTATTAATGGTTTCTGACACGCCAGCTGGAGCTCAGAACGTTGGGAAGGCCCAAGTAAATGGAGCATTCTGCAGCATTATGAAGAGCCGTGTAACAATGTTCTGTACAAACAGACCAATATGACAACATACCGGTACCTTGATGAAATTGTGAGTTAGTGTTTCTTGTTTTCCTGTAAAACACCTGATATCCTATAGAGGGATATCTTTGGTGCCTGTTACTCTGCCTCTGAGAACAGGGAAACATACACAGAGGTTTACACGCAAATTTACAGAGAGATTTTAATGATTTTCTTGGTTCAGCTTTGAGTTCTTATGTCTGCATGTGTACAGTATGACTGATCACATTGTGTTTCAACTGCATTCTTGAAACATGATGTTTGCTGTGAATGTCTGTCTCAATATTAAACAGACAGTTGTGCAGTTTATTAAAATATGGCATATAGGCATTTAAGGTCATGTGTGCTGCTCAGTTGTCTGTGAAAATAATTATACACCGAGAGACAGAGATCAACTCAAGCTCAAGCATCCTTTTGGCAGAATGCAAGTCCAATAAGCTTCATATTGTTGTTATGTGACTGATCCTAACTTTTTCCTTTGCAAAAGATGTGATCTTATCAGGAGACCTGATGTACTGTACATACCATGCCATGTTATTACGTGCACGTTGCAAGGAAATTACGCCTCAAGTGGGTGCAAAGGTGTTAGTACATCTAGCACAGACTATGTTGTTGACAATAGGTGTACATGCCATATGTTGTTCTTCAGGAAAACATTGTTCATTAATATTTGTTTAACTCTTTATAATGTAGGGAGAAACATAAACAAAAATGTACATGTCAGTCAACATCGCACATCTGAGTGCTGCAACTGTGTATCCTGTACTGTAGAATAATTGAATATTAGGCAGCAACAGGTACAGGATGTCAAAATGAGACAGACATGAGCAATCAGAGACAAGCAGAGCAGGACTGGATGGCGCTGTAATTCAAGCATAGCTATCAAATGAGTGTGTTGGTATGAACATCAGGGGCTCGTTTCTAGAAAAGTTAGCAACTTTGCTCAGCCACCGTGGTACGACGCAACAACAACATTGTTACACCTGTTTCCAGAAAGCATCGTACCTGTGTCGCAATTCGCTACCTTTGGCGTTCGAACACTGTAGTTCCAACAACGTTGTTGATGATGCAGTGATACATATCATTGGTGGAAACAGTGGCAACGTGTAATACCCCACCCCCTAGAAATTCTCTGCCATGACCTATGTCGACATTTTTCTAATTTAAATTTCAGCAAAAACCTAAACCTATTGCAAGTATATAAAACAGTTAACTTAAGCCGACCAATATGTGTCATTATTTGAGTTTAATATCTATGTTGGAGAAAATATATAGCCTACACGAATTTCCGGGTATTGCAAGTTTTGTTGACTATCTCATGGCTTAATGGCAGCGCATCGGCGCTCTGCGCGCTCGACTGAAGTTCGCATCCTATCTCTCCTTTTCACTTCTGAGTAAGAGTAGGTTAGGCCTACAATACACAACAACAGGTTTTGACCATAAATATTTATGCATATAGTTACTCTACATCGAGAGACCAATAGGTATATGATGTCAGTCAAAAACAATTGAATCCACATGTCACACTAGTTCATCAGCAGGTAGTGAGAAGCAAGAGGACAATCTCACTCCATAAGACAATCAAACCTACAACGCTGGGACAAGAAGTCACATGCTTTAGCCACTAGACCAATTTATCACTGTGCTGATTTTAAGAGTCTGTGAAGATTATGGTTATGGTTATGGTTATGGGATTTGGCAGACGCCTTTGTCCAAAGTGAATTATAAGATTATAATACTATTCTGCGCAGTGATGGGCAGTAGCTTACTACAGTACTTGAAGCAAAGCTACTAGCTTAACTACATTACTCAGTAGCTTGGTGGTAGCATACACTGAATCAGACTCTGATTAGTGGCAACCTGGCAATCCGGAGCAGATAGCTACTGACGCAGCCATGCAGAACAGTGAAACACTGCAAAGTCATAATATTCCCGCTTATCTCTAAATACAGTCACACACAGATATACACAGGGACAGTACAGATATCATACAGTCATTACATAGAATCATACTTTTAGTAAAGTGACCCACTAATGAGAAATGCAGAACATTAGACCACATATTGGAATATTGGACATAATTCCACTTTCTGTCAATACTTAATGACCCTCCCTTTATGCGAGCAAAGCATTTTACAAGTATCAGTTACTTTACTTTTTGCCTTTGTAGCCTAAACCATGCTCTTCCTTACTTGAAACACCTTTGTTGAAATGCAAGAAATTGAAGACTGAAACTAGGGAGTAGTCTAGTGGGTGTTTGGGAATGAACGTTAGCTCAGATGCTCACATTTATTTTGTGTAGACTTTTTGTGGTCTTAATACAACATTTTACAAAGCACTGACAGGGCCACCAAGGACTGTGAGTGAGTCAACAGCAGAAAAACCTATTTAGCAAGCAGAAGTGTCCCAGCTCGATGTTTAGGATGCATCGTAGACAGGTATCTAAGTAGGAGGAGTACAGGAGCCTGGTGAAGGACTTTGTGCAATGGTGTAAACTCAACCATCTACAACTCAACACTGCTAAGACCAAGGAGATGGTGATGAACTTCCGTAGGTCTAAGCCCGCTCTACTGCCAGTCTCCGTTGAGGGGGTCAATGTGGAGTTGATAAACACTTACAAGTATCTGGGGATACACCTGGACAATAAACTGGACTGGTCAGCCAACACTGAATCACTTTACAAGAAAGGGCAGAGCCGGCTGTATTTCCTGAGGAGGCTTAGGTCCTTTAATGTCTGCAGCAAGCTCTTCTGAATGTTTACCAGTCTGTTGTTGCCAGCGTCCTCTTCTATGTAGTGGTATGCTGGGGAGGAAACACTAAGGGCCTGTCCACACGGAGACGCTTTTTAGGTTAAACGCAGAGGTTTTGCTTCGTCTTGGCCGAGTGTCCAAACGAATCCTGTAAACGCACTGCCCGAAACCGCACTTTTCTGAAACCTGGTCCCAGAGTGGAGAAATCTGAAACCGTAGCCCGTTTGAGTTCGTTTAGACAGCGAAACCGCACATCCTGCTTGCGTATCGATGATGTCATCGCCACACCTCAGCTGCCCTGGACTTGCACTTATAGTATTGCCTAACAATACTAGTTTTCATACATGACATTACCTACGATTACACTCCGTAAGATAAATATCACAACTGGTGCTGCGCAGCGCCGATAGCTTATGACTTGGTGGACTGAACACTGTTTTTCCCGGTGTTTTTTTATGCATTCTAGCTACTGTCAGTGACGCGAGAGAACTTAAGTTATTAGGAAAGTGCGGTGTAAGTTTAGGCTACATTAATTTGTGCGTAGTGCCAGTGTCATTCATTTATTTTACATGTCTTACAACATTTATACATGCATTCACAGTCGAGTGAAATCAGATATAAGCATACAAAGACGCTTAGAACTCACGTTAAGCCGATGGTAGCACACTGAATGCGAATGCACGATTTGATGCAGGCAAAAGTATTGACTGTTAGTAACGAAGGTTTTATAGCAATATTATAAATGTGGCGACAGAATAGCCTAGAACTTGGGTAAGCCTTGCGTTTAGTAGCCTAATTGCGGTGATAGCCAAAACTAATGTGAATCACGGACTATCCTACAACCAAAGAAAGTAAAGGTGATTAGTAGGCCTATCTGCGTTAGCCAAATAAAGGACGGGACTGCACCCTTCACAAACCGTAAAATAAAGTACAGTTAACTACAGTTGACAGTTCACCATCAGTCCACACAAACAAATCTGGTTTCCTTGCACTATCCATTTCGCCGTAGCCTATTCTGTCTGTTTTTAAAGCGCACGTTTTGCAAGTTTTGGTGAATTTCTGTAAAGACACAGTGCCACCTATAGGCCTGGGGTATGAAGTAACGTGTTGAGTCGTGTTGAGATGGATCCGTTTGGACGCAAATATTCTTGATACGGTTCCAGGGAAGACGGAGGAAAAAAAGATCGGTTTGGTACATGTGGACTAGGCCTAAGAAGAGGTATGCTGCTGGGCGACTGGAAAGGCTGGTAATTAAAGCTGGCTCTGTCGTGGGAGCTGAACTGGGGTGCATCACTTCAATATCAGATAAAAGGACCCTGAACAAACTGATCAACATTTTGGACAATGACTGTCATCCACTCCACAGCACTATTATAAAGCAAAAGAGCTTGATCAGCTCAAGGCTATGCACACTGCCATGCACAACTGACAGACTGAGGAAGTCATTTGTCCCCAGGGCCATACAACTCTTCAATACTTCACAAAAGAGAAGAAGAGAGATAAACTTATTTGCATAGTCTGTCTGCCTCTCCACTACTTCCACTACCTCCTATAACAATGGCCCACTGTGTACACTGTTTACTGGCTATATTAGCCCATATGCACAACCCCTCCCTTCTTCCCCCAGCCTGGACTGAAGCCTAACTTAATACTTGACTAATGGCTGTAACCATTACCCTAACCTATCCTTGCACTGCTATAGTTTTTATATTACTATGTCAACATTATTCTCTTATAATGTCCATATTTAATGCTGGTCTCTAGACTTTATACTTGCACTGTTGGACTTATTTGCACTACCACCATGACACACACTCTCATAGAGCACCTTACCATGCATAATGAATCACAGGGTCAGTCCCTGCCCTGTCACTGCAAGCGCCTCATGGTTATACATCTCGGTAACACTTTATAATAACTACACACAATTCATCATTTATTAAGCCTTCGTTACTTATTAGTTAATGGTTTGATCATCATTAGTCATTTCTAATTTATCATCAGTAAAGCATTTGTTCACACAGTTATAAATAGTTTGTTCATAGTAAATAAGCCTAAATCTAAAATATGTTTATACATTATTGTTAATACTTAATACATGATGCAATAATATGTTTTTGATTAAGTAATATTTTCATTATTTAACGGTTGTTACATACACATGATTTCGATTCTGGCGCCGTCAGGTGTGGCAGCCTACTCAGCAGCTCCGTGTCTTAGTGTTTGTTTCTACGTCTTTGTTCTACTTTTTGTTTACTTTTTACTTCGCAACTGTATTTTAGTATATTTAGCATATTCTTTATCTTCTACTGTCCTTACTGCTTAGTTGTGTTTTTATATTATATACTTTAATTACTCTTTCTGCTGTTAAAGAAAGAATGTGTTTGTGTTGTATGTATGCTGTTGCTGAGACCTTGAATTTCCCCTGGGGATCAATAAAGTATCTATCTATCTATCTATCTATCTATCTATCTATCTAATGATTAGTAAGGGTGAGGATACATATTTTATAAACCACTTCCTAATACTATAATTCATAATTAACTCAGAAGTTACAAGTGGTTAGTTAATGATATTTTGCGAGCTCATCTAAAGTGAGGACGTTTTATGCCTTGCAACACATTTACAAATGAGTTATAAAGTTTACACTTGCATTTATTCATTTAGCCGACACTTTCACCCAAAGCGACTTACACATGTCAATGAAATTAAAGGGCAATGCCACATTGGTGGACGCCAGGGTTTGAACCCCCAACTTTATGGGTTACTGCATATTAACCCGGCTCCCAATCCACTACACTACCTCTGCCTACAACCGTAAATTCAAAATATAGATATGTTTGTATGAACAAACAATTTTTAACTGTGTGTAAACATGATTTACAGATGAGAATTAGGAATAATGCTTTAAAAACGAAGAATACAGCATTTAATAATAGTTTACAGATGTTTAATAGCAGTGTGTAGTAGAAGACAACAGAAACTCTTGCATAATTGTGGGCATTTCTATCTGGCCCAAGGTAGTGTAGTGGATAAGGAGCTGGACCAGCATGCAGTAGCCTGAAAAGTTGGGGTTCGATTCTCGGCTTTCACTGTTATGTCAATGTGTACGTCGCTTGTCTGCTAAATGAATGAATGTGAATGTAATCTTTACAACTCATTTGAAAATGTGTTGCAAGGCATAGAAAGTCCTCACTTTAGATAAGCTCAGAAAATATCATTAACTAACCACTTGTAACTCCTGAGTTAATCATGAATTATAGTATTAGGAAGTGGTTTATAAAAAATGTATCCTTACCCTAACTAATCATTAGTGCATGTGTATGTAACAACTGTTAAATACTTCATTATTACAACTAAATTACTTCATCAACAAAATATTATTGCAGAATTTATTAAGTATTAACAATAATTCATAAACATATTTTAGATATAGGCTTATTTACTATGAGCAAACCATTTATAACTGTGTGTACAAATACTTGATTTATGAGAATTAACATAGGAACAATGCTTTACAAATGATGAACAAAGCATTTTGTAATAGTTTGCAACTGGTTTATAATAAAAAAAACAATGATTTAATTATAAGTGGTTGTTTCATTACTTATTAAGTATAAATCATGTACTTACAAACATATTTTTTGGATAGGCCTATTTACTATGAACAAACCATTTATAATTGTGTGAACAAATGCTTTACTGATGATAAATTATGTATGAACAAGAAATTACTAATGATGAACAAACTATTAACTAATAAGTAACAAAGGCTTAATAAATGATGAATTGTGTGTAGTTATTATAAAGTGTTACCTACATCTCTTAGTATATTTATGTGGATCTTTGATTTAGTATCTTTTCTGTCAATATTATTCATGTGGATTTGTTATTTTACCATACCGGTACTGTTTATGTTGTGTGTTGTATGTCTTTAAGTTACTGCGTCCTTGAATTTCTCCTTGGAGATCAATAAAATATCTACATTACCCTCCAGAATTATTAGCACCTTTGGTAATGTTGACTAAAAACAGGTATAAAAAATAATATTTTGATGATTCATTGTACTCTCACAATGAAAACAACAAGGAAAAATCCACCCTTGAAGGGAAATTCTGAGAAAAAAGAAAATAGAAAATAGAAATAAATATTTTTAACGAAAACACGTTGCTCAAAATTATTGGCACCCCCAGAAAATCTTATATACAAAACCTAACAGAAGCATTTCCCTATCTAATTTCAACTTTGTTAAGTTAATCAGAGTGTCTGTGAACTTTCAGAGGTAGTTCATTATTTTGTTTTTCACACAGGTATGAAGCTAAAGTGACACAGAGGCTAAACACCCTTATCATTTTTCAACATCAGAAAGACAATACACTATATTTAAATAAAAAGAAAGTGTGTTGACATTTGTAAGTCAGGGAATGTCTATAAAAACTATGTACTTTGTTGAAAATGCCTATATTTACAGTTAAAACAATTATTAAAAGGTTTTAATCAACTGGAAATGTGTTTGGATAAAGACACATGGTTATCTCGCCCCCAGTATGGAGGATGATAAGATAGGCAAAAAATTCCATAAGGACCACTATTGGAGAGTTACAGACAAAGGTGTCATCTTGGGGTCACCAAGTCCCCCAAACAATCTTCAAAAGTGACCTCACTGCTAATAGCTTATTTAGAGGGCATGCCAGGTAAACGCCTGTCTAGTCATTTAATTACCAATGTAAACGGCAGCAGTTACTGGATGGTACAGTGACTTTGTCTGGAAGTGTGGTCTATTGTCAGATGAAATGAAAATTGCGTTCTTCGGCTAGGAACACTTTAGGCGTGTTTGGCGTACATAGAAGAATGACTATACTGAAAAGAACCCCATACCTAATGAGAATTATGTTGGAGAGGCTGTGCTATTGTGGGGCTGTTTTTATTCTCAGGGGCCTTGTAATTATGGTGCATGGTATCACGAACAACAACGAAAACATGAATATTTTCAAAAGAAATCTGTCAATCTCTGCCAAGATACTAAACGTTGGTCATGATTGGATCATTCATCAGGTCAATGACCCACAACAAATGTCCAGATCAAAACAAATATGGTTTACTGAACGCAAAATCAAGCTTCGGCCATTGCCTTCTCAGTCCCCTGGTTAAAACTCCATAGAAAAACAGTGGGGTGAGTCAAAGGAGAATGCACAAGTGTGGACCTAGGAATCTGGACGATCTAGGGAGATTTTGTAAAGATGAACAATCTTAAATCTCTTGCTTTGTGTTCTCCAACTTTATGGGGTGTCATAAGTGAATATTACAAGCTGTTTTATTGGCAAAGGGAGGCTTAAGAAGGTATAATACACTAAGCAGGGGTGCCAATAATTGTGAGCAACGTGTTTTTGTTAGAAAATATTTCTTTCTTTATGATATTTTCCTTTTTCTCAAAACAAATTGGCTTCCCTTCAAAGTTGGATTTTTCCTCTTTGTTTTCATTGTGAGATTACAATAAATCACCAACAGATTATGTTTTTACCAGATTTTAGTCAATCTAACAAACCAGCACATAAAGTTAGCGTTGTGGGGGGACCAAACAAAAAAAATCCTTAAAAGTCTAGTGGGGCTACATGCCCACCAAGTTTCATGTGCCGCAGTGTTTCGGTGTCCCGGGAATCGTTGACCAAAAATTCAGGAAGTTGATGACGAAAAAAAAAAAATGCTAGCTACATAATACTGTCATATTACTGTATGTAGGGTTCTGGAATCTCAAGTGTCCCATTCCCATCCCATTCCATTCCATTCCATCCCTCACCCTGCCTCCGTGGCCCACTCAGAAAGGCGTGAGTCACTGGGAACAATGAGAAAGCTCGCTCTTGATTAACATCAGAGTCCAAGAGCCCCTTAAGCAGGCAACTCAGCTTTTTATGAGACATTACTGTATACTACTAGTTACCAGTGGCCTTGTGGTGGTGACACAGCATAAAGAGCTGATGCTGTACATGCTTCTTGATTTCTTCACTGACTTAAATGATTAGACTATGTGATCAGATGTGGTTTCAAAAGAAATGGAGCATTTTTCCAAGCGTGGGCTATTTGTCTCATGCATTTCCCTCTTTACGGTCCTTCAGTATAAACAGTGCCAGGCAAAGGCACTTCACGTGACCAGACCAGATTGCACTAAAACACGCTGTATAGTTGAGGTTAAGATTCCTTGTAAGGATTTATTGGCAAATTGATTTACACATTGTCTACAAAAGAAAGCATGTTAACCACGAGGGATGTACTCAGCCCTATTCTCCTGCTGAACCTGTGCCACCCAAGCTGAAGGTCTGATTTACTGGAAGGTTTACTTTTGAAATTATTTGGGAGACTGTTGGTAGGAACCAAACCAGACGCTTCATAGGAAGACTTTACACCTAGATAAAGCTACTTTCCGCATTGCAGTTAAGGGCAAAAAAGACAATTAATCAGATGCATGAACAAAGCACTCTGATCAGATCCAGGTTTAACAGATGGGCATGCTTAATCCTTCAAAACCCAGTGATGTAAAAGCTATTTAGTTAGTGACCCACAGTTAAAAAAATCAAAGGTTCTGTGATGATTGGGAAAGAGTGTCGACATTCTCACCCACCCACACAAGCCAAGACACATAATCATTCACACTTGTATATGTTTGTACGCTCAGACACAACACGTGCAAAGTGAAATTAGAACTTAGAGCCAATGTTAAAGGGGAACTTGGCAACTATTTCAACGTAATAAACCCGTTTAGAAATCATTTAGATGGTTAAATGACCTGTTCCAGTGAAAATGGTGACTTTCCCCGCTGCGCCTTGTCCCCAGGCGGAAAACCAACCTTGCAACATTGAGACTACCGTCCCGGAAAGAGAAGTGAGAAACAAGAAACTCGTTTTAAATCGTGTTTCTTACCTTGTAACATCCACATAGTTCTACCAAACTTATGCTAACCGTTCGCTAGCTTGTAAACAAATCCATGTGCTTTATCGTTACCTTTTCCCAGTTTGAAATAGCATAATGCACAATTTCTCCAGCAGAGGGGGAAATCCTGAGATTCAACAAATCGTTGAGAGTTACAAATATGGACTTTTGAGAACTGTTGGCGATTATCAAATATGACAAGACGTTATATAGGCTCTGATGTAAATGTCTACAAAACACATAGGAGTATGAAACCAATGGTATATTAATGTTAGCATCACAAAAAGAGGACAGATAAATTAAAGATAAACAGGAAATCATATTGTGACCCTGCAAGGTGAAACCAGTCGCTTTAGTAAAATTTACAAAATTAAAAAGTATTGCTAGGATAACCTCATCCAAAGTTGGCATGGTTCTCCTGTCACGATACGCCAGAAGAGGAGAAAATCACCTTTTTAAGTAAATTGTCACGTGCGATAGTGTGAGGGCACAGCTATGATTAGCCTTATAGTGTGACTTTGAAGCGGATGACTGACTATGCAGTTTCAACCGTGCAACGAGTCTTTTTCTGCCCCCTAGTTAATACCTGGGACGGTCATAAGGTGTCACTATGGAATATAATTAATGTATTTCGGGGGAAGTAAAGGGAGAGGAAGTTCTGTGTACACAGATTGTGTATAGCCTAGCCCACTTTTAAAATGCGCTAGCCTAGCCTACTTCAATGGAAAACTTCTCCTGGTCCCTAAAATGACACCAGGATATTTCTAAAAGTTCGTGCTTTTGACCGTTCGTGCCCTGAAAGGCAAGTCTTTCACATTCATATTCGGTTATATCCGTCAAGAACGATATAGAGCTGACACATTGAGTAACGAGTAATGAGTAGCCTAATGAGTAAATTAGCTCTACCGTATACCTTACCGTCAAACCTTATAGCGGCGTGGACAAAGGGAATGACTGCTAATGTGTTGAATCTTCACCTAAATAAAGTAAGGGTTTAACAGTCAAAATGTATGTTTATCTGTGAAATTTGTTCACAATATGAAAGTGTAGACTGTATACTGTCGAATTATGTGAAAACGTGAAATTTGACATTTTAACCTGTACGTTTGTTTATCGTGGATTTTCTCAAAATAGCACCGTGCGCAAAACGTCTGGTTTCGCCTTGCAGGGTCACATATCGATCATGCCATAGTAAGTCAACCATCAGCAAAAGTCCTTTTATTGCCTTTTATTATACTGATACCATCCTTAACACTAACTGGATCCAAGTGCTGATGCACAGGAAATCTTTAAATACTTTCCCTGATAACCCAAATCCCCAACTCAACTTGGGGAGGCCTATTCGCAGTGTAATCATCCTCCCATTGGACGCAGTGTATTGATTCTGACAGACAGTAATAGGAGCAAACCATGCGGTGCTTTGCAAGCTCCCTAAAATATGAGGTACACAACCACAGCATGGCATCTGTTTTAGCTATCAGGACAGGGAGTTGACTTCAAATAAAAGAGTACAGGAAGAGGAGCAGAGGGAGTGCAGGCTGTGGGGAGGGGGAGGAAGAGGAGAGGAAAGAGGGGCTGGTTTGGTTTGCTGCCGTGTCTGTTTGTAACCCCTTTCCAGGATATCACCGTTAACAAAAACGTTTCCCCTTTTCTGTCCTTCCTTCGCACTGTCTCCCTGTCTCTATTACTCTCTCTAACGCATATAGCGCACACACACACACACACACACACACACACACACACACAATGCAGGAAACCATCCCCTATAGACTTCAAAAGAGCGGTGCTGGTGAGTTGAATTGGAAGGAGAGGGCAGATGTCTTTTGTTTGTTTCTAGGTGGCGTCATGGAATAGGTCTGCGAGTGTGAGTGTGATTCCTCAGGCTGCCTCTGGAAAATGAGCCTTGGCACTGCTCTACCACATCAGAGAAAGTCGGAGGTGTAGCACACTCGTAAGCGGAGCTCCGGCCGGATGCTTCAAGGAATACACTTCCTACAGCTGTGGCTTCCTTGACACGAGTGAGTGTTCAATGTGTCTGCAAAGGGTTAGGAACTTTGACACTTTAATTGTCCTCTTGAAACTATTGCAGTTGGCCTCTGAACACATTCTAGTGCTTAGTATGCAAATGTTAATTTGTATGACAAATAACCTGGACAAATAACCTTTGGTAATTGTGATGGGTGTGGCTCTTGGGGTAGTTTGCCCGTTCAAACAGAAAATAGACTCTCATCTCAAAAAGGTTCAGCTTATCCAATGTAGACATAGGTGAACAGGTCACATTTGCAGTTTTTAATTCCACTTGAAATGATACTGTTTTCCCCTGTGAGGTGTCCAGAAAGCCAAAAACCGCTCAGACAGTTTTCTGTCCAGGAACAACCTTCTATCTTTTATCATCTGATAATTGTATATAAAAAGAAAATAAGGAAGCCATTTTTCGTCTGGTCAGTCAGAGCCGGCCCTGCATTTGAACTCAAGGGTGGCATATGGAACCAATCTAAATGGATAATCTCTGTGTCGAATCGGTGGCAAATTTGATATTAACCTCCAAAGCTTTCATAGAATTGCAAAGAACTTCTCAGTTTGAGCAAATGTATTTGTCATCATTGGCATGCCTCTTAACAGGATAATTGGGACCTCTTTCTGTGTCCAACAAGCGAACCTCTCACAGTGGACCACTCAATCCAGGCGAGCATTTTTGGATGCTCGTCACAGCGGCGTACTGTTGGACAGTTTAAGCTATCTAAATGCACTTGGCTTTCATGAGGCTTTCCATCTGGAATATATGAGAAACTGGGAACTGTCGGGCAATGTTTCACAAGAAAAAAAAGTTAAACTTTGAGAGGTTAAGTGTCATAAGCAATTTTGTGAGTCTATCAAGAACCCATCTCTAGATGATATTTTATTACACTGTTGTGTTAGGGATACTGGCACTTCCAAAGACTATGAGGAGGATAGACAGAAAGCAGACTCTTTAATTTCTTTATTTAATTTGAGGGTGAGGTAAAGCAAATGATTCAGAGAACATTGTATTGCCCCTGAGTCTCTACTGCTTTACAGCAGTTAATACAGTACCTACTGTATGACAACTCTTCATGGCCAACCTAAATGGCCACAGGCTATTTTATCGGAAAATGAATGAAATGCGGCTTAATGCCTTTTACCATCAACACTGGCACCCCTCTCAGGGGCCCACACTCTCTCTCTCTCTCTCTCTCTCTCTCTCTCTCTCTCTCTCTCTCTCTCTCTCTCTCTCTCTCTCTGAGCACAATCTCATTGCTTGTTCAGGAGGTGATGACAGATCTCTTCCCTTTCATCCCTCTAATGGGCTCATTTTGTGTAATGTGTGTGGGGCACGTCTCCATATTTGATTAATGACACTGATTAATGAGATTTGTGCTTTTGTGAGTCCTTTTTTTAATACTGACATACAGTGCACATCGTGACAGGAGACCTAATGCATCATGGGACAAATGTCAGCCTCAGGCACAGGTGGGTGGAAATGGCCTTGTAGTCCTTTGACACATAGAAAATTCACTTGGGTATATTTCAATGAATAAGCAACTGGCCCTGTGTTCTGTTGGGAGAATCAGTCATCCAAGGGTGGCTGATACCTCAGAGTACACTGAGCACCTGGTACAGAAGTAGAGAAGATCAACAAATACCCAGTGGTTTGATTCTAAGTCATCCCGTCTGAGAGACGTGTGCAGGAGAGTTGCATGATACATGGCAGGTTATCATTTTACACCATCATGCCAAGTCAAAGTGTATGACTATTTGATGAATGAAAGGGAAATCATCACAAGGCTGTATTTGAGAGAACCAGTGGTGACGGTCAAAACAACAAATCCACTCCAGACTTTCCATCTGGGCTTCTCCACGCCCACAGACCTGATTCATCACTAATGACGGTTCCTGCTTGGTTTGATCTCTGAATGACTTAAGTATAAGTATAAGTATAAATACTCTTTTGATCCCGTGAGGGAAATTTGGTCTCTGCATTTATCCCAATCCGTGAATTAGTGAAACAGAGATCCCCTACTTGAGCTTATAGCAATGGATTGTATAATCACTTCAGTTTGTACCAATATTATTATTGCTGTGCAATCAAGATAAATGTTGCTTACTGTGATGCTCAGAGTTGTTATGTAAGCATAGGAGTTTATGATAGATTTGAACAATTATGAACAATTTCCTTGTGTTGTTCTTCACTGTCTCTCTCTCTTACTCTTAGAAACTGAAAACTGACAATATTCCTCAACTTTGAAGGGTTTCAGTTCATTAAATATGACATGTCTGACTGCTAGAACAGCCACTTCTACTTATATAAAGTTTGTGGGCAGAAGAAAATATGAAGTTCAAAAGAGCGAGATTATGAAATAACATCATGGCTATGATCTTGGCTATGGTTAAAGCCATGAGCTAAAGCTTAGTCTGATTAGTTCTGCCTTGTGTGGTTTAGGCATTTGTAAGGCTAATGCAAGCCAACAGATTACATGTGGTAGACGAACGGCCAGCATTTGCCAATATTTTCACGGGCAGGATAAACACATATACAGGGCTGGCAGTTGAGTGGCGAGCGCAGAGCCTCCAGGGAAAAGGAAATAAGCATAATGGTGGTCGTGGTGGTGGGCCTTGTCTTTAAGTGGTCACATGTGTGACCTACATCTCAAACAGTGGTAGTTGTTCTTGTGACGTTCAAATAGCCGCAGCACCTACAGTACAGCACAGTAGCACAGCAGCACAGCATCTGGACTAGACTGGACTAGCCCCATTAAGAATGGTGCACTTTTAAAACTAATGTGTTAGAAACAACACAACTGTGTTGTCCCTATCTGGACATAGAGATTTGTTAAAAAAAACCCAGCACAATGTGTGCTATTTTCAACACATTCGTCTTAAGAGTGTGAGGAGCTTGAATGTTCCATGTGCGTCATTCAATTATAAATGGGGAATAAGTTACAGTTATCTCACTATAGTTGTTTTTCATCATGAAGCATTTTTAATGTCGTATTACACTGTAATTTTTGCTAACATTTATCATAGCAGTTATCATAGGGAGGGTGTACTGTACTGTAGGTTAGCACATTTTAACAATTTGTCTTTGTAATTGCTCATTCTACACTTATTCTTCAAATACAGCTCAAGACACACAGTGGGGACACATTATGTGTACATGTAAACTGTTTGTCTGTGTGATCATCAGTGTTCATCTAAGCACCCTCATCAATTGTAAAGGTGACAGGAAATAACACAGAGATGGCAGTACATGGCATGAGATTTTCGTTTCACTAGACCACTTCACACGGCACTGAAGCATGCTTGCCAGAGGAAGTCAGATGGTGTTGTTCGCTGCAGGTTATGGTGGTGTCTGCCCACTCACTACCCTCCAACCCTATCCCACAGGCACAATCATCTCCTGTGTTTTGAAACTGAAATGTTGGCAGGTCTGAGCACATTAATTCACTCACTCTTTGCATATAAAACTCATGTCACACTCATGTCTCACAAGCTGTCAGTCTCCAAAAGTCTCAGAGCACATCACCAGTGAACCTTTATCCTTCAGTTTGTATTTAAGTTGTTCAAATTGAAAATGACCTGGCAATCCTTTCAACACATTCGTTTTAAGAGTGTGAGGAGCTTGAATGTTCCATGAGCGTCATTCAATTATAAATGGGGAATAAGTTACAGTTATCTCACTGTAGTTATTTTCATCATGAAGCATTTTTAATGTCGTATTACATTGTGATTAGTGCTAACATTTATCATAGCAATTGCCATAGGGAGGGTGTACTGTATGTTAGCACTACGGCTGTCAAAATAACTGATTAATTTTGATTAATTAATTTGAGAAAAATAACTGATTAAAAAAATAGCGTAGATTACTGTAATCTATTCCGTATGACCTTTGACCCCGAACCGCTCCAGTCAGTAACCATTAGACTGTAAAATGAGGGAGAGAGAAGAAAATGTGCTGCCTAGATCATTGATTGGAACATTTACTTTAAAAAAAAAAACGGCCTGATGGTGTTGATAAAAATAAAGTGTTGATTAAAATAAAGTCCTCTGCAATGTCTGCAGCAAGGAATTTGCATATCACCGGAGTTCGTCAACTCTAAAGTCGCACATCAATGCAAAGAAATGTTTATTAAGATGCAATTGTGAAGTATTTGGGGAGTTCATCATCTACAGGACATAATATCATTAGAACACTCAGATAATCCAGAGAAATCTTTGCAAATAAGGGAAAGAGCTGAAAAACAAATTGGATGGCCGTGGTCTTTTGGACCTCAGATGGCACTGCACCAACACCAAACCTGTTTCCAGACCTGTCATTGTTGGGGCTCAGGAAAACCTCTGATAACCATTGGTTATGTGCACAGTTTGATACTCGATTCAAAAACTACAGCCAAAATGATAACAGTCAAAACAGCCAACATTGTACTGAGACATGATACAGAAAATACCACCATCTTATCTGGGCCTAAAATGGACTGAGGTAACATGGAAAAAGGTCATGTGTTTAGACCAATCAAAATTTGCCATTCTTTTTGAAAATCATGGACTCATCTGGGCTAAAGAGGAGATGCTCTATCCAAGTATCCAACCTATCCAACTTCTTTTAGTGTTCAGTTCAAAACCCAACATCTATGATGGTGTGGAAGAGCCCTAGTTCCTACAGTATGGGCATCTTGCACATTTGGCAAAGCACAATCAATTCTGAATGATGTATACAGGTTTTGAGCAGCATATACTCCCATCCAGGCAATGTATTTTTCAGGGAAGACCTTGAATATTTCAGGAAATCAATGCCAAAATTAATTCTGCACATATTTAAATAGTATTTCTGCATAGATGAAGAGTCCAGGTGCTAAAATGGCCTGTCTGCAGTCCAGATTTGTCAAATTAGGTGCATAATGGAATGAAAAACATGACTAAGAATACCCCATACTGTTGAGCAACTGAAATCCTATATCAGGGAGTAATGGGACAACATTTCACTCTCAAAACTCTAGCAACTGGTCTCCTCAGTTCCTAAACATTTACAGAATTTTGTTAATTGAAGAGTTGAAGCAGCACAGTGGTAAATATGTTCCCGTCCCAACTTTTTTTGAAACATGTTGCTGGCATCAAATTCAAAATTAACATATATTTTCCATGAAATAGTCCAAATTTTCATTTTCAAAACTTGATATATTGCCTATGTCCTTTTTGCTGATAAATATTGGTTTACGAGACTTGTATATTATCATATTCTGTTTTTATTTGCATTTTACACAATATCCCAACTTTTTCTGTTTTGGGGTTGTAGGTCATATCATAGGTTATTATGGCCATTATTTGAACAGTGAAAATAATAATAAAAGATTTTTTGAACTTTAATGTCACTAATGCTGATTATTCAATGATTCATTTGAATTTAAATATTTAAAATACTTTCACAGCAAAAATGATATATGTGATTAATTTAGATTTATTAATCACAGAGTATGTAATTCATTCGATTAAATTTGTTAATCGATTGACAGCCCTAGTTAGCACATTTTAACAATTTGTCTTTGTAATGAGACCCATTGCTCATACTACACTTATTCTTCAAATACAGCTCAAGACACACAGTGGGGACACATTATGTGTACATGTAAACTGTTTGTCTGTCAGTGTTCATCTAAGCACCATCATCAGTTGTAAAGGTGACAGGAAATAACACAGAGATGGCAGTACATGGCATGAGATTTTCGTTTCACTAGACCACTTCACATGGCACTGAAGCATGCTTGCCAGAGGAAGTCAGATGTTGTTGTTCGCTGCAGGTTACGGTGGTGTCTGCCCACTCACTAGCCTCCTGTCAGTCTCCAAAAGTCTCGGAGCACATCACAATGCCTGGGTGTCCTCCAGCGAACCTTTACCATTCAGTTTGTATTTGAGTTGTTCAAATTCAAAATGACTGGTTCCTGTCTGTTGAAGCATGACCTGGCAATCTTTTTAATACTGGATCATATGTGTGTGAGAGTGTTTTTCCTGTCTTTTACTCTTTCCGAAAAAAAAACAGAATGTAAATAAATAAAGATTGAAAATTCATGATGGTTGTTTCAGACTTTTTCTGTTGTACACAAACAAAATGTGTGGTGGATGTTATTACCAATGCATTACCACAAATGGAAATTTCAATTTAAAACATTACTTTACAGCTATCCACAACTTGAGAAGTAGTATCTGGTTTGGGGAGCAAAGTGACTGTAGTCAGTGTTTTTGACATTGGTAAATTATACCTCTGTATGTATCTACAGTTCCTCGAACACAAGTAATGCTTTCTAGTCAGGC
This sequence comes from Alosa sapidissima, assembly GCF_018492685.1. Classification (NCBI taxonomy): domain Eukaryota; kingdom Metazoa; phylum Chordata; class Actinopteri; order Clupeiformes; family Clupeidae; genus Alosa; species Alosa sapidissima. The sequence continues at coordinate 25,725,094 of NC_055963.1, forward strand.
AAATGTTCTTTTCACTCACAGGAAGATAAGCCTGGGCAAAACAGACTCATTCCATAGAATCAGTGTATGTTCTCCTCCGGCAGAGCTAAACAAAAGCCATGTCAGACACAGACTGATGTTTCATCAGGGTTAGACAAAAGCATGTGAAGTGCTGAGCGTTGGCAGCTATGATGGATTTCCTTTGCCGACTAAAACACAGGAAACCTGAATGTTCGATCTAAATTCCACCACTCAAACTGATCCCCTGGCTCCGGTGAAAAACAGGAGATGAACGTGACCTTAACACTGCATTACTGCAATAGCCCCCTATTTTTGCTTCCTTTGGGTCTTTTACCTGCATTTTCAAAGACGTCAAAGAGAAATGTCTTCCCTTGTGTAAAGTTACTGTTGGCATGGCAGTCACATCACATTATCACTGACTTAAATGGAGAAGGGGAGAATGAAAAGGAAGGTTTCTGAGCCTTAACATAATGATCAGTAAATATCAGAATCAAAGACTACGGTAGGTGTATCCCATAAGAAGCAATGTTATGTTATGCTTTATGTATGTTTGGGCTAGAGATACATCTTCAGTTTCAGAAGTAAAGCCTTTACTTTCACACAGAAAATTACAATATAAAAAACAAGACCTCCAGCCGTGTGTTGCTTTGGGTGCCTTACCCAGACGAGCTACCAGTGCAGTACGGCTAGACTGAACTCTGGCCTCAGACTTAATTGCACACACACAAACGCCCTTTTCAGTTTTTGCCAGCTTGCAGTGCAGTGATGCCCAGCTGTGGAAACTGGCCCCAGTAGGGTAAGAAACCACAGAATGGTCTTAACCCCTGGCCCAGGGAGTGTGGCTCCAGATGGGGCTGCAGAGCCTCACCCTAGACCACCACTGCCTCAGCCAGAGACCTGCCCTGTGCCTGTTCCCTACACCTGCATGACCATGGTCGCTATATCAACTCAAACTCAGTTCAAAACAAACACCTCTACCTGCATTTCTGCTCACACGAAGGTAGGAAATATTCCCTGCTTGCATGCCGACGTATATGAACTAAAACTCAAACAAAACAAACAATTCAAAACATGTTCATCATGTTCAAAACAAACAATTCTACCTTCAAACAATTCTACCTACAGTACTGTAGTTGCACTGCACTCTTATTCAGTTCAAAGCAAGCAGCTCTTGTCTGCTTTGACATGGGCCGGAAAGTGCAGGGGACACACAGATGTCCTTGTATATGCTGTCTTATATGGGACGCCTTTATGTGTACGCATGCATATCCAGAGTACTACTGATATTTACATTTACTGTCTTTGTTATTAGTACAACTGTACTTGTGATGGAAGGTGTAGGAATATTACACTGAACTCCTACTCTTATACTGTGACACACTTTCTGGTGTACCAAAATACTACAAAGCCTGATTATTGTTTGGAGAGTCCTGTCATACCTTTCAGGCAGATGGATAAATTACCTTAAATAGGAAATAACCGCTCTTTTGTGATTTAAATAAATAATGCTGGGGTCATTACAACAAAGGAATCCGACCAGACGCATCTGTGTTTTGTCTAACTACTCGCCTGTGATGCGTGTTTGACAGGGATATTTAGTCATAATGAATGAAACATTCCTGTTTGTAAAAACCATGAAGCGCATATGTGTGAAAAGAGAGATAGCCTACACTTATTTAATCAAGAAGCATAAACACAAACCAAGGTGAGAGGAGTAGATAAGGTCGCCATCAATTTCAAAGTAGCTGTGCTCACCGCTGCTTCTCTGTTTAAGCGCCATTACAGCGCCCAACCTGTTTCGAATTTGCCTCAGCTCCTGAGCGGAGTGCATTCACCAGCTGCTCAGCGCACACAGAGGGGGAAATAATAAACAGGCCGGCATTGCACGCGCTTGGGCAACTGTATGGAAAACAAACAGAGCTCGGTGACAAATTACAAGTTTGTCTAGAGCTGAATAGCAGCCCTATGCACGCTGCCCTGCTGTGTTGCTAGTTTGCTGCTAATTGGATAAACTGCTTACCAGAAACATCATATGTGAAAAAAGGGGGGAGGGCATTGTAAAGCTTGTAAAATTCCTTGGCAAAGACCCGCCTGAGGAGAACGTTTCTCATTATCCATCCAGTCGTTTTTTTTTTAAGGCAATTGTAAAATGTACCGGATTAAAACTTCCATGGGGGTTCTGTGGCTCAATCTGTACCTGCCTGGAGAGATTTCATGGGGCCAGCCATTGACATCTCATCAAAATGACATCGCTAATAAGCAGAGTGGACACCACAAGGCCCACCACTGTACCGCCGGCTGATTGCTGCAACCGAACCCGCCTTCCTCTCATGCGCTTGCAATATCCGTGCCACTGCACAGTCATAAGTAATTAATGCCTTGCCATGGAGTTGGCCATAGGAGGGCTTATGTTCACTGCCTTGTTAGCTATCCCATTTCTTGAGTAATTGTTGCTGTAATGAGGGTCAAAACATCAGCATGGCTCTAAATGGTTTAACCTCGCTCACCTATCATTTAGCACAGGGCCTCCGGTTTATAGTGAGAAACTCGTGGGTGGGCTTTTTCACTGCAGATGACTCATCATAGATTTTGCATATGCAAAAATGTAAGGCAAGTATGAAAGTTGTGCCTTAGTGGTAGGCCTACTGAATTAGACCACATAGCGATTATTATTCATTTTAAGATATTTAGTTTCATGTTTGTGACATGTTTTAAAAGTGATCTGTATCTGGGAATTGAAACCACAGAGATAAAACCGCCCACACAGAATGTTGACTGAGGATACACTCTAAGGAGATCCCCTTGTTTACAGATCCAGGAGCAAAGTTTAGCTAAATGCCCTTCTTCATATTCATAGGACAATACATTTGTGTTTGGATTGAATGATAAACCCAAACTGCATCACCACATCACAACATTTCATAGGTATAATTACACACATAAATACAAACTCTTTCACTTGTATCAGTCCTCTGTATGTGTGGTAGAGGTTGTATGCGTCCGAGAGTATATAAGCTTTTGAAGATTGCATTAAGTGCTCTGCGGTTGAAAAGTAAAGAATACATACTACTGTGGTCAGTTACCATACTTCATATCATCCCAGGAATCAGGATTCCTTTACAATCAACTGTTAAACTTCTGGAATTTACATAAGCCCTGACTTGAATGCGTCGTTTGGCCTTGTTTAATGTTAGCACTGGTATTCCCCAAATTTTCTGGAACAGGTTAAACATTGTTTCGTTCATGGTTCAGTTTCTTTTCAAAGTAATTTCTCATGTGTGTCATGGCATATCAGTAGAAGTTTCAGCTGTGGCTTGTTTCTCTTTGAGTTTGAGCGAGCCATGTCACATCTGCTGTTTGAGCAATGGTCATCCTTTTTTTTGGGACATGTTTGTTTCTTCTTAATGCATTTGAACACGGGAAAACACCCCAATTGAGCGGCAAAAAGATCTGATATATATATCAGATCTTATATATATATAACAAGATTTTAGAACATAGACCTTCCTCTCCTTATCACAGTTGCTTGAAGGCTATGTGTGCAGAATTAAGTCCTCAGTGAAATAAGGTAACAACATTTTACTATCAAAAACATAGCCTGAAAATGCAACACTTATTCCAATAATCGTCGAATGACTGAATCAAATTCCTAAGAATATTTATCCTGCAGAGGAGTTACTGCTTACATCTTGTGACAGTGCGTCTTCAGCTGTGCTTTATATATGCGTCTTTAGTTATAGATCAGATTTTTCTTTGTCGTATGATTTTGTGGCGTAATGATTTTTAGAGGGTGTAAGATGCACCAGACCACACTTTATGTCGTTAATTGCCACTCCCCTGGGCGCAAGTGGAGCGCATGGCGAAAAATGTCTGACTTTATTGAGTGTAAGAATAATAAGAATAAGCCTTGTGGCACGCTTTGTGCTACCTTGCGCTGGGTGCACAATAGGGCCCCACAAGTTTTATCATTGTGAATAAACATATTCCTTAACCTCTCAAAATTACATGTAATCAAAGTACATTTCGCTTGTTTGTTTTTTGTAATCATTTTCACTCAAACATGTTCTTTTGAATTTAAGTAAGAGACTAAAGTATCTCCACATGCAGGAGGCTAGAGCCACAGGGATAGCTCACACCCGCAAACCATTAGAGCCACTGATTGTTCTTAGGGGAGAGAAGGTTCATAAACTCCACACCCGCAGTGGTTTAAGGACATATGGCGTTTGACCCGGGCCTCTTGCTCAGAAAACCATGCACCTGGCAACCATAACAATTTGAGGATGTCCATAAATATTCATAAACATCCACATAATCCTTTTTTTAGGGTGGTCCTTGAAGTCGTATGATCCCAACTCAGAAACCCCATCAAGATGTTCTTGTGGAATCTTAAACACTGCCAGTATAGCAGCCTCAGGACAAATTAATGGCAATGCCACCAGACATTCAGAGATATTGCCAATGGAAATGGATCATGTAAAAGCACACTCTTCATTTACCAGTAATCATTACCACGGCATGTCCAAAAATCAGCCAAACCTCTAAAACTGTGATGAGGTAAATTATACCTGCATGTATTTACATCCAACACAAATATTTTGTTCTGGTCAGGTGCATGTTCTTCTCATTTGCAGGAAGATAAGCCTCCTTCCACAGAATCAGTTCATGTTCTCCTCTGGTAGAGCACAAACCATGTCAGCCAACCCTCTAAAACTGTGATGAAGTACTCAGCAGTGCTCTGAATAATTAGTTAAAGGGTAAAGAACAACAGTGTTAAGTAAAACTCTTGCACCTATCTTGCCAGAATTATACATGGCACTTGGTTTTTTTGTGAAGCTGTCAGTGTATCAGTTTGGTCATAATGATCTTCCATGTTCACCTCTTGTTTGTATAGCTATAGAGCTGAGATGAAAAAAATAAGATGAAAGGGGTAGTCAATGTACATTTGTGGTTGCCATTGTTCATTCACTTTTAAACACTTGTGATTGCAATCAGGAAATACTTTCTTCTATGTCTCTTAGCTCTAATGGGTTATATTCGAAATCCCACACATTTGTTATTCATGAAGGAACACCCCCACACAATGTTCTAAGTGTTTTCATCCTTTATTGGCTTCAGTCTAAATTGATCTGAGAGCCTTTAATGTTCTAACATGCATTTTTGGCATGAGTTCAATGCACAATGTCCAGATCATCTCACATAATGAAATTATAGTATTAGTTGATATAAAGACAATAAAGACAAAAAAGAGCTTTTAAAAATGGCTGCTGTACAACTGCAATCGATACCTCATAATGTTGAGGTTTCTGTTTTGCTGGCAGTCATCGTTATGCATTGTTTATTACATTTTTTGAATCTCTCCTCTGGTGTCTGAAATTTAAATATTTGGCAAGTGACTGAATCTTTCCTCCTATTAGAAGGATTCAATAGCTCAGCTGTAATGCATGCCAATTCATGCATTTGGCAGGGACAAAAGTTTGGTCAGAGCTGATTTAAAATTGAGCTCCCACAAACAGTTTAACAGTTTGTCTTCATTTCCATTAATAAATACAGGAAGCAGCACACACGTTTACATTGACAAAAACAATAACCCATTAGTATCCAAGATATTAAGCCTACAATAAACTCACCAGGAGTTTATCAAATGCTTAGACAACCACTTGAACAGTCCTTGACCTCCCTGAAATGGCACGCAACATTTTCCCTTCAGAAAACATTTTCACTTCAGAAAAACAGGCCCCATTTACACTTTGTATGACTATATCATCTGCTTGTGAACATCAGTATCTGATTACTAAATTATCTGATCTTGTTTTTGCATTGATGCATTTGCATACACTCTCATGGAGTGCCTTTTTTGTGCATTATAATCAAAGCCCATGACTTTCGTGAGAAAATGAGCCATCACTGTCTATCCATCAAATCAACTCATCAAAGTCACAGAGTGTGTGGATTGTGTTTACACATGCAAAGACATGAAAGTGAGGCTTCCTCAGGGCGTCACTAGACCAATGAACTGATCAATTGTATTTTCCAATAGATTGCATTTTACCGGCCAGGTGTGTGGATAGCTCATTGTTTTCCCAATGATAGTGTCAGTGACAGTGAGTTATAATGCTTTGCATATTGTTATGGTGGAAGTTCCCAGATCATTCTTCAGCTGTCAGTCAGTGCTGACTGTTGATCTTCCCTCACCTCCTCTCTTCACCTCTCCTCTCAGCTCTGCCCAAATCATCATCAATGTTTTATGCTGCCATGCCTACGTGGCTGCCTGAGGTTCTGTCAGTAACGTCTGTAAGTACACGGTATGGATAGAGTGGCATTAACATTACATAACACAGAAGGGGTTGGAGAGCTATCCAGAGACAACAGCCTTGCACTCAGATGGAACTAAGCCTGGCGCCGATTGTCAAATCCCATGCCTTCCTGGCCGCTGACAAAGAATGCAGCCTACTGTATGGCTCATGCTCAACTCAAAAAGCACTTGCTGTCTTTTTTTTCTTTCTCCTTTTTGCTTTAGAGAGAGAGGGAGAGAGAGAGAGAGAGAGAGAGAGAGAGAGAGAGATGAATGACAGATTGCAGGATCAGCCAAATGCTGGTGTTTCACAACCGCTCAGGAATAGTAGAATTTATTACCTTGAACCAATGGTTGTTGGTTTAAAACAGCTGTCGCTTGTTTGGTAGTTGTGTTTGACGGGTGAATCTCAAAGGAATTGTTGGTATTACCTCTTATGGTTAATGTGTGAGAGGGAGATCAGGTTTCAGAGGGAATGACCATAATGGGCTTATGTTTGCGAGGGACAAAGATGGACATGCTTTTTTAAAAATTGTGGTGTCTTCCATATGGCAGAACTGTTGTGTGTAATTTCATGAATTCAGAAGTCAGACAACACTCATATTTTTGAGTTTATTTTACTCCAACATACAGTTTTGGTCTTAGGAGTCTTTCTGGTCTCTTTTGTAGACCCATTTAGCCTGTGTGAACCCAGACGAACCTATTAGAAAGTTTGAATTTGCTCAGCAGGTCCGTTTTTCCGGAAGGGAGCATGCTTTATGTGATAACAGATATAGAAGTACAGTTAACAGGATTGTTCCAAACAACCAGTGGCTATGCTAATTGGCTATGCTAATTAGTGTTAACAACATGGATGTGTGTTTTCTTTGTAATTGACACAACTACACTTTAAGACATTTGTTTACAAGAAAGATGTGCTTGCTGTACTTTCAGAAAGATTTGGTAAGAGTTTAATGTACTAATTTAAATTGAATTTCCCCTTTGGGATATCTATCTATCTATCTAAGTTTAATTTTGCTGTTGTTTTATGGCCTTTGGAATTCAGAAGTGAATAGAAGGTCCAGACACATTCTTAATCTAAGTCTAGATTTGTGAATCAACAGTCTAAAAGTGATTAAGAAATTGCATTTCAGTATTTTGTTTGGTGATGTTCATTATATATATATTATATCACACAGAGGTGTGGAAATCCCTTGAATGAATTCCTGAATAAAAGCATCATCAAATTTAGATGACTGTGTCTGATGACCCATTGAACTCAAATTGGTGCAGTGAGTGGACCAACTCTGCTTACATTATAGGTCTGCTGTGCTTACTAACAGTGCGTTTGCAGGATCAACATACTTACTGGGGGTAAATAAGGTAGCTCAAGAGAAATTCTCTGGAACTGCTTACACAAAGGCTCTGTTATGCTTTTGTGCCTGCACTTGGCATCTGAAATCAGTACAATTTACACTCACGTCTATGCGTTAGTGTAGCTGACCCTCTTGAAATTATCCAAAGTGCTGGCTACTGTTTTATAGTTCCAGAGTACGATAACAGTTTGCCATGGTTTGTATGAGGAAATAGGACAACACAGGATGAGGACTAAACAAACTATTCCTGCCAAACTTGTATTTGTTGTTTGAACTCATTTATCTGATTATATTTATCAATCTGACCTCATTGTATATAATCTAATCGTTGCTCTAGGTTACTCTAAATCCACTGCAGAAACAATGTTGTGCTGTCTGAACAGCGTTGTCATGCTGAAAAATGGATTAGTACCACTGTGCTGTGGGGAAACTTATCCTGCTCCACCTGCTGTTGTGTGATCAGAGCGATGAGATAATTAATTAAGTATCAGAATCAGACTTGACATCAAGAGGATCAGGAAGATCAAAGCGGCCAATCCCCAAAGATGGCCAGTAGATAACCTCGGCTCATGCTAAAGAAAGCTCACTTTTCCCTTTTAAACGCCTCACCCCAGTAACCCCGCCGGCCCCCAGCTTTTACCTCACCTCTCCGACTCTACCTGGCTCTTGAAACACTATACAGGTATTACATAGCATGTTAACTCAAGCAAGGGAGAGGCCAGGCAGGTATTTGTGCCAAAGCCCCTCCGCCCTTCTCTCACCCTCCATCTCCAACCCCCACCTTTCTCCACCCCGCCACCACATTCACTCCCCTATCAGTGTTTGGGACGGACAGAGACACCTCACTGCCACCCCACCCCCTCCCCTCCCCCCCGCCTCTCTACCAGGCAGCTTCGGTGCAGATCGGATGTCTCGCTTTGAAATCCAGGATGACATCAAACAGGCCACAGCCACTTAGGAGGACAGCTCCGCTGGTCCTGTGTCCCCTAATGAGGCCTGTGTTGGCTGGGATTGGGGCCAAGCTGTGTGAGAGCCACCGTGAGGGAATTGAGCAGAATTTAACAGAATTGTCGAAATGATGCCAATGTTTGCTTGGGCAGCTTTAAAATGGTAACATTTTTTTAAAGTTCTCATTGCTGCCAAATACCACCTTTTTTTACAGATATCATTGGAAAGATGCACGAAGAAGAAGCTGTTCACACACAAATTTGAAAGGACAAGAAGTTCCATACAGATGTTGATGTGGCATAGTTTATCTAAGGGCAGCTGCAGGAGAATCCTCAACAGTACATCTGGATCCTGAACATGTGGCGATGAGCACTTTCAGACATTGACATTGTGCAGACGCAGAATTGGTCTGTATTGAATCCAGCTGAGGTGTATGCGCTGAAGCAGAGCACTGCGTTTATTCCCAGGTTGCTGGATAAGGAGGCTTTGATCAGATTCTTTGCAACTAAGTTGGCTGCCTAAGGGTGCGAATAGAGAGACATTGAGCTTATAATCCTATTTCCTTTCATAACATTCCTTTGTAATGGGTCTGTGAAAGACACAGCATTTTGGATTTAATAGTTTAAGACACCCTGGATATTTTCTCCATCAGTTTTGAAAAACAATGCAACAATTTGCGGTTTGCTTGTGTCTGTTTCCCGCACACAGAAGTCACTGGGCAGGCGTTTCAGAATGTCCTCACTCAACCCAGTAGAGTGAGTCAACATTTTTTTTTAAAGTGTGTGTCAATTATAGTAACTTTGGTGCTGTAGTACTCACAGACCAAGCCAGGCCAGGGTGAGTGAAGCATAAGTTTGCAATGGACACTTCCCTGTAATAACAAGCCTGAATTACAGGCAAGTTATCACATTACCTGCTGTTCACATTCCAAAAACTTTCTCCGTTTGGAGTGCATTGAGTGACTAATAGAGTTGCCAAACACAGAGAGGGCCTGTCTTCCCTCTCATCTGTGGCAAGCAGCGACAAAGAAAACATGAGCGAAACCACGAATGAATATCACTCCTGGTGGAAGACAGGGAGTCCACAAACGACTCCACAACGAGAATGGGTTGAGTAGCCAACAGAGGACACTTGGAATGTTTGTTTCAGGACTGTCAGGACTGACAAAGAAACAGGTAGCACTTCTGATCACCTTTCCGTCAGCCCGCACTGTAATAACAGTAGTTTGGATAATTACAGCTTTCTTTAGATGTCAGGCTCTTAAGTACTGTCAGTAACTTGTGGCTTTTAATGACTGTATTTGTGTAATGCATAGCAATCAAAGCAAGCTGCCATGGCACGAGAAAGAAATCGGGTAATACAACCCTTGGCAATAAAACATATTCTATTTAATGACCCTTAAATATGGAATCATAGAACATGTTGAATAATTATATTCCTTTGAGACTATAACTACGCATGTGTGGTTAGAATGAGACTGCTTTACACTCAGTGGCCGTGTGGAAAGTTCAGTGAGGGATTTATTCTGGACACCAGTACCAGTAATAGGGACGATGCTTTACTGTAAGTGGGGGTGAGGTGGAGATATTACCGAACATGATGGCAACTCCTGGATCTCCAGAACATTACATCAGTCCACTGCCATCTGCCTCTCCTATATCCCTTTCTCTTTCTCTCTGTCTTTTCACTCTCTCTCTCGCTGTCTCTGTATCTCTCTCTCTTGTGCTCTCTGTTTGTGTATGTTTGTCAAACATACTGTATTCGATGGGATGTTTGTGTTTTTGCATGTGTGGGTGTGTGCGTCAGAGCGTGTGATGCCCATTCACATATCATCACTTTTTATTTGTGCGACCTGAGCTTGTTAGACAGTTAGTCCTTGACAAGCCCATTCATGAATCTGGAATCCAGATGATACTTTAGGCATATCTAGATTTCTGGATCAGCAACAACAAAGTCTTTAGTAAAACATTTTCGTTTGATTTTTTGAGAAGTATTTATATTCCTTTTGACATGGATTATGAATTGCATGGTGTGGAAATGTAACAGAAAATTAAAGAGATTTGAGGGAATCCATGGAACAATAATAAACATGGTATTAAACAAGTATACTTGAACATGTTGTGTGGCTTTCTCTCCAGGACAGGAGTGCATGTTCTTCAAGTGCTTTTCTCTGTGTCTTGAGTTTCAGTGTACACCTCTCTCCTGCTGCCCCCATCTGGTAATACCACATTATAACAGAGAAAATGTCATGTCTGATGAGGGAAAAAAATGGCTCAAGAGAGTTTGCTTTGTTTTTTGGGCCTTGCCCCAGTGTGCCTGAAAACAAACTACATCTTTATACTGGCAATCTACAAAGAGGTTTTTTTTTATTATTACTCTGTTTCTTTGTCAGCAAGGCTGGTATCATTAATACCATCTTGCCGCTCAATAGGCATGCTAAACAGAAGGTAACTTCTGTCCTTCTGTAAAAGTACCTTTGTACCTGCAGCTCTGAAGGAAGTCTAGGTGAGCATGCTCGCCATTGTACTCTCCGCCCCCACCTCGCCTCTCCTATCCACCTTGCATGGTCAATAAACCCAGACGGATGCCTGTCTGATCCCCCTTGACGAGTGCAGTAATGGACTAGTTGTGTGGAAACTTAAGCTCTCATTAATACGGGCCAAACAAAAGGGCTTCTGTTCCATTGTGGCCGCATATCTGCCCCGTTGTCAGAGGCTAGGTGGATAGGATGTCACAGGTCCTTTGTCGTGCCTTTTGTGGGTAGACACAATGCATTTCTTTTTTAATCTGAAGCTGAATGAAACCTCTTTTTTCCCTTTTTTGCGAGAAAAAAATGCTGGTCTCATTATACCTGTGTTAGCTTTGAAATCCTCTGTCGTTTTTTTTTTGTGCTGAGGAGTAAAAGAGAGAGGATACTCTAGGGACACAGCCCCCCCCCCCTCATGAGGATGCATGTGCCAGTGTGACCACAAGAGGGTAGTAAATGTCTTCATTTGTAAGCCATTATTGTCTTGGTATGTTATGAAAAAAATATATTGAAATAGCTAGTAAAAATGTTAATTTATTTTAATTTATTATATTCATTTTCATTCATTTATTTCTAAGGACAACACACATTAATCAACATTTCTGTAAATGTGCCAGTGTTATCCAGCCAGCATGTTGGCATGTCTCTTCATGGAAACATTCCTTAAAACGTATAACCTTCTCCGGTGTTGTCATCTGCATTGACTGGTTGTCACTAAAACTGACTCCTCTCCCCAATAACGGATGAATGCCATTGCTTCCAGAGCGGAGTGTTTTCTCATTGACAGTTCAAGAATGGTGAGAATGTATGGACTGTTATGATCCATTCAAATCAGACTGAACTAACACTGCAACAAAGCTGGCATAGCAGGCATTGGCCTGTCAAGTCTGTTTGGTCTCAGTATCGCATGTGTTTGACTAAAAACCCATATTCACTCATTTCCAGGTGCTGACGAGAAGTTAAAGACACTTCAAGAGACATGTGAGAATAGCTAAAGCCTGGATCCTCAGCATGCCCTGATGGCCTGATAATGGATGGTGCTGAGAGGGCTGAGGAAAATGTTTAATTTCTCATTTCACTGTGTGAGTTCACACATGAGAAAAAAAGAAACAAAAATATATGAGTGAGCTGTGAAATTTCCCTACCCCAAATTCAATTTATCTTGGTTACAGAAGTCCTAGGAATATATATTTGTGAAGGAAATTGGATTACCTCATATATATATAGTTAATTAGGTTTGTTTAGGGAAACTTAGGTGGAGATTTTCCTTCATGGAAGCCAGAGTTGAGTTACATTATCATTGTTTTGACTGGATGAAATTGGACCTTTGAATGCATTTCAGCTATGTATAAGAAAACAACCAAGTAAACCTTACAATATTCACTACAATGTGTGCTCTTGGCTTTAATTCAATCTGATCTCAAATTTGTGATATTTTATGAAAGTAAGATGTTTTTTTTTTTTAATTTTGTGGTATTTAGGGAGGGATAATTGAATGGGAATCTGAAGGAAACTCTTTCACACAGCAGAGAAGAAAAATGATTATTTAACAGAAAAGTGTGTGTATTGGAGAAAAAAACAATGTCATGGCCAACACTGATATTTTTGGACACCAGATATTGATGCAGGAGTTGTGAAAAAAAAAAGTCTCGTCAGCCCCTGCGAGCTGTTGTGATATAACACACGGTACGAGGCTGCCTACCCCTGTGAGTTCACTGCTCTCCACACGTCCACCAAGACATCTGTCCATATATGCACCTCGTCATCTTGATTTCACCTCAGACTAAGGTTTACTGAAGCCTAATTCACGTTTTTGCGTAGAATCGACTGCATAGCCCTGCAGAGCCCTCTGTGCCTCCAACTACTGCACCAGAATACAGGAAATCACATCAAACAAATTAAAAAATTTCTGGGGGAGGACCCCCAAACCCCCCCTCCCACATATACGACAATTAGTGGGGGTCCCATAATACATCTGGACCCAGGGGCCCAAAAGTTCATAATCTGCCCATGTATGTAATCACACACACCACGCACACACACCACGCACACACACACACACACACACACACACACACACACACACACACACACACACACACACACACACACACACACACACACACACACAATATGACTTTCTCCAGTGGAACAAAAGCCATCAGCAACTTTATTTTATGATGCCTCATTAAGTGCTTCTGCGGGTGTCTGCTGCACAACTCAAAGTCCCAAAGGCCTTCTATTACCCCTTTGTTTCCTGTCCTGAATTTGAAGGCCCGTGATACTAATGAGGTTTAGGTGGTCGTAAACTCTATTTTTGTTAGTAAAACGAGAATATAAAACATCAGTAATTACTTCCATAATTATTTAACATTTGGCAGGAAGGGCTCCATGCTGATCAACGTAATTGGGAAAAATGGGATATCCTGATTTTTAATTTGGAAAAGGCTGCCTCATGGAATATATGGTTAGTGCCATATAAAGAGCAGTCATGCTTCCTACAGATGCCCCCTGTATGTTTGAAATCCATTACTTTCAGCAGGAAGCAAAGAGAGAGTATTAACACATTTCACATCCTTTAAACACCTCATTTATCTGACTAACCACACCAAATTGAATGTGTGTGTGTGTGTGTGTGTGTGCATGTGTTTGTGTGTATGTATATGCCTTTCTGTGTGTGTGTGTGTGTGTCTATCTGTTCTATTTGTCTGCCTCTATGCATATGCGTCTATCTGTACGTAGTGTGTAAGTGTTTGTGTGTCTTCACATAACTGCTATTTGTGTGTGTGTGTGTGTGTGTGTGTGTGTGTGTGTGTGTGTGTGTGAAAGAGGAAATGACCTTGTTGGAGTGTGTTTTAATAACTGCCAGTCTAGTGAAAAAAAGACCCAGCCTGTGGCTCGTGTGCTGTCTGGTCTACACCTGGTGTCCCGAGGTGGCTCTGGGGGCAGCATTAAGATTCCACAGGCCTGACGACACGAGTGAATCATCGGCACGCCATGTGCATCTCAACCACCAGCCTCGAAAAAGAGAGGAAGAGAGAGAAAGAGCAAAAGTGAGAGAGAGAGGAGATGGGGATAGAGAGAGGTTTTGTGGCAAATCTTATGAGTAACATACTCAGCGCCGCTTCTCAAGGTCCCCTCATTCTCCAAATCTTTCTCATCTTTCCGTCCCTTTCACAAATGCTCTCTCTGCCTTCACTCGCTCTCTCTCTCTCTCTCTATTCACTCTCAGGCCTATTCACTCAGACTCAATCTGTCTGTCTTTTTATTTCTCCATCACTTGCTCTAATTCACTTTCTCTCACTCTCTTACTGCCATGTCTGTCTATTTGAGTCTCTCCTGCCTGCTCCAGCTGACTCTCCTTCTTTCACAAGCCTCCTCCTCCCTCCCTCTTTCTTTTCACCAACTCACCCTCCTCTTTCTTTCCCTTTCTCTTCTCCTCTATACCACCCCTCCTGCCTGTGGTTTCACTTATAAGCCTCATAAAAGCGTGCTGAGCCAACCCCAACAACCCCCCCCTCTCTCTGTCTCTCTCTGTCTCTCTCCATCTCTCCCTGCACTCGTCGATACCTTTGCTAATGGCTGGACAAGGCCACGGATGCATTGTGGTCATGTTCCCATGTCCAGGCGCTGTCTTACATAACCAACACACGTCACTCATCCTTTCCCTTTTGTAATGCAGGGGCCAGAGGTGAGGTTTGAGTTTGTTAGGGGAGGATGGAGTGTAACATCTCTCTATTTCTCTTTCTGTCTCTCCTTCTCTTGTTCTCTCTCTCTCCTTCCCATGCACTCCTTGCTCTCCTCTCTCTCCCTACTCACTGTCTTCTATATTTATCTCCTTTTTCCTTTCTCTCTCTCTCTCCTTTCTCTCCCTCTCTCTCGCTCTCTCTTTCTCTCTCTCACTCTCTCTCTCTCTCTGGTGGTCTGGTTCAATCAGGGCCTTCTATAAATTATTCAGTTCTGCTTTTGGAATAAAGGCTCTTGATTGTCACTTTTATTCTCTGTTGTAATGCATTGTTGAATGACCACCATAGGTCTTTGTCACCCCAGTGGAGGGTGAGCGTGACACCAGTAAGTGGTGACCTAGCAAAAGGAAAATCTCTCCTCTTGTACCTGTGGATTGTCATGGCAGACCAACACCACACCACAACCCCATCAGAGGAAACCTCTGGGGAGTCCAAAATGGAAAAGCACCATTGACCTCACTGACTCCACAAATATTATATTGAATTAAGTGCAAATCAGAGGGAGCATTTAGAGTTTTGTGGCGGGGGGGGGTGGGATTGTTTAGAGCTCTCTCTTATGCTTTGATTATGCAGATGGATTTATGAATGCAACCTAGCTGTATTGCCCTTCATATATATTTTTGAATTTGATAGATATTATATGCTCTTTTGAAGTCAATACAGTTCAGGTTCAGTGCAGGTTTGTACAGAGTTCCTGTATGGCGCAGTAGCTGTCCGTCTTCAGGGCTGATTGCTGGGGCTGTGAAGAGCACCGAGGGGGTCCTTTAGGACTCAGTATGATGGCGACCTAAGGCATGGTCACAGAGGCCAACCAAAGGCACACGCAGCACACACAGATACCACACAGCAGCGTACTTGTGAGCAGTCTCGGTTTGGCTGAATGGACTTGAGCAAAACACTTGGCACACTCAAGTCAATGGCAGTACCTAAGTATGATGAGTTGGGGTGAACAGAAGGTCTTTGGGACTAAAAGCTTTTATAGGCATATGCTATCTTGGGCTAGAATGCCATCTGCTATTTTTGTAGTTTTTGAATTTCATACACTCCTCGTCCATCTCCAAGACTGGTAAACAGAACTGATGTGTGATGATTTTTTCAGCTGGATAACATTCATACATTACCTCTACTGAACCTGTTGTGAACCTACAGTACAACATGCCAACATCAATAACTAATACCGGTAGTCCTCTTTGGGTCTTCAGAAGCATTTGTTTTCACAGAACACACTAATGCATTTTCTGTGCATAACATTTTACAGAAATAGATTTTGTACTTGCTTTGAACATATTTGACTTGAAAAGTTGTTTACTAGATTTTGTAAAAGCATGAAAAGTGGTTTTATTCTATTTTCCACACCTATAAGTGCAACATCTATTTCTGTAAAATACTATAGACATTAGTACAGTATGTTCTGTGATAACAAATGCTTCTGAAGATCCAAAGAGGACATTAGTTAATGATTGCTTGGTTTAGTGACAGAATGGTTCACATTTCAAACAGGATTATGGTGTTTGACTATACTAAGTAACTTTTAAGAAGTATTCATCATGGTCATTCTTAAATGGTATATAATTCCAGCACGACACTAACTGCTACCTTTCCTCAATAGTCATGGATATTGTGGTCTTTCTTCAAAAGGAAAAGCTTGATGTACAGGATCTGACGGTATGAGCTGATGGAGTTCATGTGTGAGCTGAGCTCCTTCACTCATATATGATCAGGTCTCCCAAGAGTGCAGAGCAATATCTACATACTCACAGCGGGGGAAATAAGTATTCAACGCGTCAACATTTTTTTTGAGTAAGTATACTTCCAGTGAGGCTATTTGTATGAATTTTTCACCAGACATTAGTATTAAAGGGACACCAGGCAAGCCTGATTGTAGCAGCCCTCGGAACCGAAATGAAGAGGAGTCACGAAAACGGGTGCAATGACATTTATTGTCGCTCTTCCAGCACCGTGAAACTAAAGTATGATACACACAAGAGCAAGTAAATAAAAATACACAAACAGAGTGCATAGTTTTATGCAATTATTAACTGGATACTCAAAATGATAAATGAAGAATATGCTCGTGTAAATGCCCGGCTGCACTCTCCACTAACCTTACACTATCCCACACCCCTCGCCTATCTGGACGAGGGGGCGGGACGGGCCTGCTGATCTCCAACAAATGGAAATTCACCCCGCTACTGCCTTCAAACAAATATGTCTCATTCGAATTCCACGCCATCACAGTGATCGCCCCAGCAAAACTCTACGTGCTGGTCATCTACCGCCCTCCAGGCCACCTACGCGACTTCATTGACGAACTTGACACTCTGCTATCCTCCATCCCTGAGCATGACTGTCCGCTTCTTGTTCTCGGTGATATGAACATCCACTTAGATGCCCCAGGCTCAGCGGACTTTTTGGCCCTGGTCCACTCCTTTGACCTCGAACTGGTTCAAAGCCCACCGACTCACAAAGCTGGCAAAGAGCTTGACTTGATCTTCACTCGGAACTGCAGCACAGACACCCTCATGGTGACGCCTCTCCATCTTTCTGACCACTTCTTCATCCAGTTCAACGTCAGCCTGTCAGAACAGCCTCCAGCTCCTCAGCCGATGGTCACGTTCCGCCGCAACATCCGGAACCTGTCTCCAACGCACTTCTCCTCTGTGGTTGCCTCCGGTCTACCTCCACTCAACACCTTCTCCTCTCTGGAGGTTAATGAAGCCACTGACTCGCTCTGCTCCACACTGACCTCGTGTCTAGACGAGCTGTGCCCTCTTACCACAAGGCCGGCTCGATCTAAACATTCTCATCCATGGCTAAATGATACCCTCCGATCGCAGCGCACCAAACTCAGAGCCGCGGAAAGGAAATGGCACAAATCCAAACTAGCTGACGACCTCAAAAACTACCAGACACTCCTGACCTCCTTCTCAGCCAGCATCACTGCTGCTAAGACTGCTTTCTACAATGACAAAATCAACAGCGCTACAGACACTCGAAAACTTTTCTCAACCTTCAAATCGCTACTCAACCCTCAGCTACCTCCTCCTCCATCCAGCCTTACTGCAGATACCCTCGCCTCATTTTTTACAAACAAAGTGGCGGCAATCAGCAGTCAATTCTCTACATGCCCACTCAACGCATCTGACTCAGATACCGCACTCCTACAACCTCTAGGGACTGCTGGAACATCTTTTTCAGCATTCATGCCTCTCTCCGAGAGTGAAGTGTCCAGACTCCTGACATGCAGCCGTCCTACCACATGCTCGCTGGACCCTATACCTACGAGCCTACTTCAGTCCATCAGCCCGACCATCGCTCCAGCTATCACACATGTGATCAATGCCTCGCTAACCTCCGGCACATTTCCAACAGCGTTCAAAATGGCCCGGGTAACACCGTTACTTAAGAAAGCTTCTCTCAACCCTGCTCAAGTCGAGAACTACCGCCCTGTCTCACTACTGCCTTTCCTATCCAAAGGCATTGAACGAGCAGTCTCCAAACAGGTCTCTGACTTCCTTTCACAGAACAACCTTCTGGATCCAAATCAGTCTGGGTTCAAAAGCGGCCACTCTACTGAAACGGCTCTGCTGTCTGTAACAGAAGCCTTAAAAGAAGCCAGGGCGACCGCTCGGTCATCAGTACTCATTCTGCTTGACTTATCGGCTGCCTTTGACACGGTTAATCACCGTATCCTTCTCTCTATACTCGCTGACATGGGAATCTCCGGTTCTGCTCTCTCCTGGTTTGAATCCTACCTCACAGGACGCTCGTTTAACGTATCATGGCTTGGTCAGCTATCCGCACCTCACCATCTCACCACAGGGGTCCCCCAGGGCTCAGTGCTGGGCCCCCTCCTCTTTGCTATCTACACCACCTCCTTGGGACAGATTATCCGTTCGCACGGCTTCTCATACCACTGCTATGCAGACGACACACAGCTCTATCTGTCCTTTCCACCTGACGACCCCCTGGTTTCAGCACGGATCTCGGATTGCCTTTCAGACATAGCTACATGGATGAAGGCACACCACCTCCAGCTGAACCTCTCAAAGACTGAACTGCTGGTCATCCCAGCTAAACCTACCATACACCACGACATCAACATCAAATTTGACTCCCTGTCTGTTTCACCGACCAGGACTGCAAGAAATCTAGGAGTTGTTCTTGACAACCAACTAAACTTCTCGGATCATGTTGCCTCAGTCGCCCGGTCATGCCGTTTTGCACTCTACAACATACGGAAAATCAGGACTTACTTGACTCAAGATGCTACCCAACTTCTGGTTCAGGCAATAGTCATCTCACGACTCGACTACTGCAATGCCCTCCTGACAGGTCTCCCAGCCTGCGCAGTGAAACCACTTCAGATGATCCAGAACGCGGCGGCGCGCCTGGTCTACAACCAACCCAAAAGGGCACATGTTACCCCGCTGCTCATCCAGCTACACTGGCTACCTATGGCGGCCCGCATCAAATTCAAGTCTCTAACGCTTGCCTACAAAGTAGTCTCCGGTTCTGCTCCCACCTACTTGAATGCCCTCATACAGACTTACACTACCTCCAGACCGCTGCGCTCCTCTGACGAACGACGTCTAGCTCTACCACCGGTACGCTCAAGCCAATCCAAACTTTTCTCATCTGTTGTTCCTCGTTGGTGGAACACACTGCCAGTTCCTACAAGGACAGGGACATCCTTTTCCACTTTCAAAAAACTCCTGAAGACCCAGCTCTTTAGAGAACATCTACTCTCATAGCAACACTTACAACAAGTCTTACTGATCCTAGCACTCACCAGCCGTTTTAAACTGACAAGTAACTGTTAAAAACAGCACTCACCGACGCACTTATTCTTACTGTACTCTAATGTTTTTTTTAAACTGTCCTAAAATTGTGAGAATTGTTCTAAAAACTTACTGTTTACCATGTTGTTAGTCGCTTTGGTTAAAAAGCGTCAGCCAAATGTAATGTAATGTAATGTAATGTAATGTAAAATGCAATAGGCTACAATAAAGCCAACTTTCACATTAAATTCACCCGTGTGGACAACTCATAACTCAAGAAAACACTGCAAATATCATTTAACACTTTACGTTACAAGGTTCACTTGGATAACTGAACATTATACTTAAAGATTTCATACCTCGCTCCACTTTCCAAGGGTGCAAACTAGCAGTTCATTTAGCTGTCCATTAGCTCCTTGCAGGTAGTTCACAAAACAGACTTAACACGAACATAATATGCTAAAATGTAATCCGTAACGGTGATGTACACATAAATCTTCAAGTAAAACAATGAGAAAAGGTGTTCCTGTGCGTATGTGGTGTATGTTCACGCAAGAGAGAAAAAATGTCTGACTTGTCTAACAAAGCTTGCCGCGCGCTGAATCTCCTTACCCCTGTCCTGTGTAATTTCAAAATAAAAGTCTCAAACTATGGTCAATTACACTCCCACCAAATCATGTTATGATGAATGAGGTACAAACATGAAAATGAACAATGAATCAGTCATGATTTCTAGGCCACATTAGTACACACGCACAACAACAACAAAACAAAAAAAAAACATTCCACATGTGACCTAAACATGTCTGAGGTAAGTGGCTTGTGTTGGAAATCGTTTACTGAGCTTCCAGTAGCAAGACTAATTTTTGGATAGGTCTTTCTATAATTGAAGTTTTAAAAGTGTAGTGTCCCTTTCCTGTCAGATTCCGATCTCCTACTAGTACCTTTACACGACGAACTAACCCATCACTTCCTTCTGTGACGTCAATCACTCGTCCAAGACGCCACTCATTCCTTGTGAGCAGGTCATCCTTGATGATGACTAGGTCATTTACCTTTAGATTTCGCCGAGGTAAGTGCCACTTTTGTCTTATGGAAATATTCAGGAGGTATTCTCTTTTCCACCTGCTCCAGAACTGCTCAACAAGGTATTGTACCCTGCGCCACCTTTTTACAGCATACAAATCCTCCCTGACAAACTTCCCAGGCGGCGGCAAGGCGACTTTGGATTTCATCAAGACGAGGTGATTTGGAGTTAAGGGCTCTAATGAGCGAGGGTCATTGATTCCTTCCACGTTTAATGGACGACTGTTGACAATGGCCATTGCTTCATAGAATAGTGTTCTGAGAGAAGAGTCATCTAGTCTACCTGGACACTGCGTAACAGTAGCATTCAACACATTCCGAATGGTTCGAATTTGTCGCTCCCAGATGCCTCCTGCATGACTGGCGGAAGGAGCATTGAAGATGAACTCACATTGTTTGTCTGCCAGGAAGGCTTCCAGTGCCTTTGTATCACATTGCTTAAGGGCTTCCTTGAGCTCATTTCTAGCTCCGACGAAATTTGTGCCCTGGTCACAGCGGAGTTGACTGACTGCTCCTCTCAGACTGACAAAGCATCTTATGGCATTGATAAGACAGTCCGTAGACATATCTTCAAGCATTTCAATGTGGACTGCTCGTGAATACAAACATGTGAAGATAAGCCCATATCGCTTGTAATCTTTACGACCTTTCTTGACAACAAATGGACCGAAGCAGTCCATCCCACAGAATGTAAAGGGGTCTGAAGCTTGGCAGCGCTCCTTTGGAAGGTCGGACATTTTTTGCTCCTCTGTAGGTCGTCTAAGCTTTCGGCATTTTATACATCTGTGAACAAACTTGGCAATAGTCTTACTCCCACCATGGATCCAAAAACCATTGGCTCGTAGCTCCATCAATGTTTGATTTCGTCCCTGATGACAGATCTGGGCATGGTAATGAGCTATAACCAACTCAGTGATGTGGCTGTCCCTTGGGAGGATAATGGGGTGCTTTAGTTCTTCACTGAGGGCTGACTCTTTCAGTCTCCCACCAACACGAAGCAGTCCTTCATCTAGCATGGGGTCCAGGCAAAAAAGGGGACTTGAACTTGGGAGACACTTGCCCTTGTGACTTGTTTGAAGTACCTTTATCTCTTCAGAGAAGGCTTGTTGTTGGACCAGCTTAATCACAACCTCAGCAGCTCTCTTACGTTCGCCAATGGACACACATTCAACATGTTGTGAGGTTTTCTTAGATCCAACTCTCTTGATTCTTGCAACCACCTTCACAAGCTTTGTCCAGGAGGAAAACCGGTTCAAGCGGCTTAGGAGATCACTCGTTTCACTGACTTGGGTTGCAAATATTCGAGCTGCCTTGACTTCTGGATCTCCGACAAGCAATTCAGTCGAGGGTTTGGGTGGCAAGAGCACTTCTTGTTCCCACAGAAATCTAGGCCCGGATAACCAATTAGATGAGGAGATTTCTTCTGCGTTAATGCCTCTCGAAGCGTGGTCAGCCGGGTTTTGTGTTGTGTCAACATAGTGCCATTGGTTGGGATCTGTACTTCCTCTTATCAGTTGGATACGGTTGGCCACAAACACGTGGAACCTTCGTGCTTCATTGCAGATGTATGCTAGCACCACCTGAGAGTCAGTCCAAAAAAATTCTTCATCAATTTTCATCTGAAGTTCCGTCTTTAACATGACGCTCATTCTGGCTGCGGTGACAGCAGCTGAGAGTTCCAATCTCGGGATACTTAAGATCTTTGATGGAGCTACTCTGGACTTTGCCATTACGAGACTGCAATGGATCTCACCTTTGTTGTTTCTGTACCTTAGGTAGGAACACGCTCCATATCCTGTACAGCTGGCATCCGCAAAGTGGTGTAGTTCAATCCTGACAATGTTACCGAGGTTGTGAGGAACAGTACATCGGGGTATAGTGATCTCCTTTAACCTTCTGAGACCATCCTTCCACTCCTCCCACCGTGACTGAAGGCTTACAGGAATGGGATCATCCCATCCAACACCTCGGTGACACAGCTCTTGCAGGATACATTTCCCTCTCAGGGTGAATGGAGCCACGAACCCAAGTGGATCATAGAGGGAGGCGACAGCTGACAGGATACCACGACGAGTTGGAGGGCGGTCTTTGGCATCAATATTGAAAGAAAAGGTGTCAGTTTCCATGGACCACTGAATGCCAAGTATGTGTCCTTCTGGTAAGGTGTCTGGATTGAGATTGAGAGGGTCAGTAGTTGCTGCTCTTTCTGATGGAGCTACGCAGGTAAGGACCTCTCTTCGGTTTGAATTAAACTTATGCAAGCGCAAGCCTGCACTTTTGCAAAGTTGCTGTGCTCCGATGATTAGCTCCTTAGCCCCTTCCTCCGTTGGAACACTGATTAACCCATCGTCCACGTAGAAATTATTCTCTACAAAGGCTGATGCTAGGGGATGGTCAGTCTTATGTTGTTGTGCCAGGTACCGGAGTCCAAAATTGGCACATCCTGGGGAGGAGGCAGCGCCGAAGAGGTGGACTGTCATTCTATATTCTTGAGGTTCTGCTTCCAACTGACCTCCTTCCCACCAAAGGAACTTCAGGTAATTACGGCATTCGGGTAAAACGGAGAACTGATGAAACATTTTTTCAATGTCGCAGATCACAGCAACAGCTTCTCTTCTAAACCGTAGAAGAACTCCCACCAAAGAGTTGATCAAATCAGGGCCAGTTAGTAGTGTGTCATTCAAAGACATCCCATTAAACTTGGCAGAGCAATCAAAAACAACTCTAAGTTTATCTGGCTTTCTGGGGTGGTATACCCCATGATGTGGAATGTACCACACAGTCTCGCTCTCAGAAGCTGCTGGGGCTGGTTCCGCATCACCTCTGTCTATGATGTCTTTCATGAAGGCCATGTAATGGTCATAATACTGTTTGTTTGACTTCAACCTTTTCTTCAGGTGTTGCAGCCTAACAGTGGCCAGCTTCTTGTTATTTGGAAGAACTGGTAAACCAGTGCCTTTAAAGGGAAGTGGCATTTCGTAATGTCCATTGTCCTTTTGCTTAATGTTGTCACTCAGAAACTGAATGAATCGAACATCATCCTGAGACACGTATTTATCCTCATAGGTCTTTTCGCTGAAGTCCGATTCTAAAATCTTTAACACATCTGGAGCAGATGGCACTGGGATTTCTTTCACAGAGATTCGATGAACAAAGCTTTGATTTCCCTGCCTGTCCATGTGGGGATTAGCTGACCCTATGATACTCCAGCCTAATGCAGTCCTTTGTGCAAAGGGCTCATTTTCACTACCTGAGATGACCTCTAGGGGGGCCAGTGCTGACGGACAGTCGTAACCAATCAGTAGTCCCACCTCACAATCTTGCAATGGTGGCATCTTGTTTCTTAAGTGGTTCAAATGAGGCCACTGGAGTGCTGTGCCCTTAGTGGGAATGTGTGACTTATCGACTGGAATGAAGTCTCGAGTATAGGCCTGTTTTACTGTGATGTATGTTTCCGAGTGCAGTCCTCTAACCTGTAGACCACTGACAGTCTTACTTGCTATTACTGTATTGGCAGCAGTCATGGTGCTTAACTTGAGTTGTACTGAAAACGTGGTCACACTGAGTCTTGCAGCTAGATCCTCCAATATGAAAGTAGAGTCACTCTGTGTGTCAAGCAATGCATAAGTGAGAATTTCCTTTTCTGGTGCTGTCGTCGAAGACACAAGAACTGGGACAATGCTGGAGGTGGCTGAGGCATGTTGTGTCAAAGCAAATGATGTAACCTTGTGTGTTCCTTCATTC
Source organism: Alosa sapidissima (assembly GCF_018492685.1). Classification (NCBI taxonomy): domain Eukaryota; kingdom Metazoa; phylum Chordata; class Actinopteri; order Clupeiformes; family Clupeidae; genus Alosa; species Alosa sapidissima. The sequence goes on from NC_055963.1 coordinate 25,749,573, forward strand.
CTATGTTCTCCTACAGCTCCAGAGTCCTTTGTAGCTTTTTCATTTGAGTTTATATTTCCTTCTATGTGCAGGCATGTAGGATGACGTCGACCACATGTGCTGCAGGTGTGCCGCCTTTTACACTCTTTGGTAACGTGTCCCTTTCTTAGGCAACCGAAGCAAAGATGATGTTCATAAATGAAAGCCCTTTTATCATCTATGGATTTTGCAGCAAAAGTTGGACATTTAGAAATACCATGAGTTTCATCCTGACAACATAAGCAAGGCAGCCATGCCCTTGACTGTTCTACTGTCTCAGTGGGAGAGTCTTTCGTTTGAGTGACTGTGTTTAGGGCTTTGGCTCGCTGTGGAACCCTCTCTTCTGTGGTTTTAATGTTCAGCAGAAGTGGTGAAGCAATGGGGTTGCATGCAATTCTGGCTTCCCTTGCCAGGAACTCTGTAAAGCGTGCAAAGCTGGGATAATTTCCACTTTGATCTAATTCTTCCACGACAATACGACTCCACCTACGGACCAACCACTCGGGAAGCCTTTTAAGAAGTTTGTGATTCTCCTCACAGTCATCGAGAATGCTCAGTCCCTTAACATGGGGAATGGCCTCAGCACATCCTTTAAGAAAATCAGCGAAGTCTCTAAGTGCAATTGGGTCATTTGCAGAAATCTTCGGCCACTTTGCAAGCTTATCTCTAAAGGCCTTTTGAACAATGAATGGATTCCCATACCTATCTTGAAGGACTGCCCAAGCACCCTGATATGCATCATCTGCGTTCCGATAGAAAAATCCCTCCACAGCCTTGCGTGCTTCTCCTGCAAGATAACTCTTTAAATAGAGCATTTTTTCAGCGACTGGAAGGGGCTTCTGATCAATTAATGCATTGAAGGATAATTGCCAATCGATAAACTTCAAGGGGTCACCAGTGAATGTTGTAGGTTCTGGGACAGGTAGACGACTTAGAGTGAATGAACTAGCAATTTCTCGAGCTAGATTGACTTCTGACTGATTTGACGACGCTCCTTGTGATGTTTGATGAGGCTGGAACGGTGTGGCTTGTACATTTAATGTTTTGACAGTGATTTGGTGGTCTGGTGGGATCTGGATGTGTGTTTCTTCACCACCACGAATGAGGCTATCGCAGTCATTGTAAGCTTTCACGCGCGCTGCTGCTACCTTTACTTCACTCTCTGCTTGTAGTTGTTGTAACTTTATTTTCTCTCTCCCTATTTTTAATTTAATTTCAGCCTCCATGGCTTTCCATTCACTCTCAAGTTCATCAAGCCTTGACTGTTGAGCATGTAGTTCCTGCATGGACTTTGCTTGTTCTAACCTGGCAGCAAGCTCAGCCTCAGCATCGGCACGTTTGCTAGATGCCGTGGAGTTGGCATTAGAGATCTTATCAAATTCTTCAGGTGACTCAGAGAACACAGTTTCAGTGTTTGTTTTACCGAAGACCGACCCGTACTCATGCTTATTTAAAGTCATCCTCACTCTTTCCTTTTCAAGTTGACCGTTAAAAACTTCATGAATATTTTTTAGTCGTCTGGTGGCTAGTTCACAGATCTCTGCTGTTATAGTGCCACATGCATCCATTCGACTTACAATGTCTGAAGTAGTACTATGGTTTCTCTGCATAGCTTGATAATGTTGAGCAACTGTGTTGAGCTTAGATTCAATGTTGACTTTACATGATCTAAGCTCTTCATCTGAGCAGCACGACTTTAGCTGTGTTCTTATTTCCCTTGCTGTCTGTCGCCACACTTCATAAGTCTTGTTGAATGCTTTCTCATTTTTCTTTGCTTCTTGTTCATGTAAATCTTGGCCCTTTTCTGTTAGATTGCGCTCACGAGAGCTAGACCTGACCTGCGGTGACTTGTCTGCTTCTTCAGTGGGTTCTAATATCTTGTCTACTTCTTCAGAGGGTTCTGACATCTTGTTTATCTATGTGTCTGTTTATGTTACAAGCTTGTAAGTGTAGTATGTCTGTACTCAAATCTATGACTTTAACTAAATCTTAAACTATATAACCACTCACTTCAGACATTTACCCATCAAGGATATGCTAAGATAAGCAAAGAACAACAAAAACTATATCAGACAGTATTACTGATGATGTACAATCAAGCAATACACTTCTTTTAAACTCAATCAGGTTAACACAATAAACAGTGAAATGCATTCACCTTCGTTTTTCTTGCTTATTTGGAGTGTCTATCACAAAATGTACGTGAATTTACTCAATCACCTTGTAGGCCTAGGCTAATACACAATTTCCATAAACCATGTTCAATGTATCAAAATGTCCAATGTTGACGATCACTTAAATTTAACCTGTACTCTGTCGGTCTCTGATTGTGGACTTATCTGTAGACCATGGACATTTTGACGTCTGGCAAGCTGATCCTGGCAGAGCGTGGTAGATGACTCAGCGTAGTGACGAGTTTCACTGTAGCAGCCCTCGGAACCGAAATGAAGAGGAGTCACGAAAACGGGTGCAATGACATTTATTGTCGCTCTTCCAGCACCGTGAAACTAAAGTATGATACACACAAGAGCAAGTAAATAAAAATACACAAACAGAGTGCATAGTTTTATGCAATTATTAACTGGATACTCAAAATGATAAATGAAGAATATGCTCGTGTAAATGCAATAGGCTACAATAAAGCCAACTTTCACATTAAATTCACCCGTGTGGACAACTCATAACTCAAGAAAACACTGCAAATATCATTTAACACTTTACGTTACAAGGTTCACTTGGATAACTGAACATTATACTTAAAGATTTCATACCTCGCTCCACTTTCCAAGGGTGCAAACTAGCAGTTCATTTAGCTGTCCATTAGCTCCTTGCAGGTAGTTCACAAAACAGACTTAACACGAACATAATATGCTAAAATGTAATCCGTAACGGTGATGTACACATAAATCTTCAAGTAAAACAATGAGAAAAGGTGTTCCTGTGCGTATGTGGTGTATGTTCACGCAAGAGAGAAAAAATGTCTGACTTGTCTAACAAAGCTTGCCGCGCGCTGAATCTCCTTACCCCTGTCCTGTGTAATTTCAAAATAAAAGTCTCAAACTATGGTCAATTACACTGATGCTTTTTTCTCTACGAAACTCCCCCTCGCTCGGTCTGAAGCTCTTTTCCTTTTCTTTGCGTCTTCCGTCAAGGGTTTTCGCTGCTTCTTCGCCGGCTCTGCCATTATACACACGTTTGCAACAATCTCTAGCGTTTAGTTAGCCTGCCTCTGTGCTGTAAACTGATCCTGCTTCGGTCGGCGGGTAGGATACACCGAACTTGCAAGTGGGATATTCTTCCTACAGGCAGTAGGGGCGGGCGAGAGAGCCTTCATTTGCCCTGTAATGAGTCATTTAACCATATACCGACTTACGAAGATAATTAATTAACACGAAAACGTTGCCTGGTGTCCCTTTAACTCAGGTAATTCAGTCATATAAAAATTCAAACATAAAGTCCATTAAGTAGAGTTATGTGTAATAAAGTGGAATGACACAGGAAAAAAGTACTGAACGCGCCTACTGACATTTCTTAAATACTTTGTTGAAAAGCCTTAATTTGTAATGACAGCTTCAAGACATTTCTTTTAAATCTTGAAGATTCCATGGAATTCTGATCTTTACTTATCTTCCAGTTCAGTTGGATTTAAGTCAGGGCTTTGATTTCCTTTCTCTGACACCAATTGAGAGTTTCCTTTGCTGAATGCTTTAAATCAATCATTGTCCTGCTGGAAGATCTAGCCATGTCTCATCCTCATCATCCTGGTGGATGGCAAGAAAAAAAATACTCCATTCATCATTCATCAGCCCCATACCATGATGCCTTCACCTCCAAACCTGTAGTTGGTATAGTATTTTTAGGGTGATGTACAGTGCCATTTCTCCAAACCTGGTGTGTAGTATGACATCGAAAAAGTTTGATTTTGCTCTTGCCTGACCAGACTACATTATCTCAGTATTTCATAGGCTTGTCCAAACTTTAAACGAGCTTTAACATGTTTTTCTACAATAATAGAGTCATGTGGGGTAAGCGTGCATAGAGGCCATAGTGGTGGAATGCATCTCCTATGATTTACTCTGTAACAATTGTACCTGCTGCCTCCTGCTGTCTTTCTGGAGTGGTCATTGACACTTGGGTTACTCTTCTGACTATCCTTCTGACTTCCTGGTCAGAATGCAGTGATGTTCCTTCCTCTTGCAGATAATGGCTCCAATGCTTCTTACTGGAAGAGTCTGAAGTTTTGAAATGCATCTGTAATCAATTCCATTGGCATGTTTTGCAATAATAAGGTTGCGAAGGTCGTGGGAGAGCTCTTTGCTTTTACCCATCATGAAATGTTTCTTGTGTGACACCTTGGTAACAAAAAACCTTTTTCATAGCCCATATGTACTAATCCAGGTTATATTAATTTGCACAGATAAAAAGGATAATTAGTCTCTTACTACTAATAGATTCCAGCTTGTTCCTTGCCATTCCTTGCCTTGGTGTACTGCTTTTTCTTAGCTTGTTCAATATGTTTTTCCTGGGTCATTCCACTTTATTACACATAACTCTACTTATTTGTTACTTTAATGTTTGGATTGTTTTATATGTGTGGATTACCTGAGTTAATACTATTGTCTGGTGAACATTTCATGCAAATAGCCTCACTGGAAGTGTGCTTACTGAAAAAAACGTAGGGCCCAAGAGGACACTAGCTGCTGGCTGCCTTGTGTGATTTGCTACTTTAATTCTCTCTGTTTGTGTATGATAGAGACTTATTGTGTTTCTTTTCTCAGACAGGTAACACTGTCTGAAATCTCTAGCAAGATGAATTTTAGTATAGAAATCCTTCCTGGATTTCAGGATGCATGGCTTTATGTTGGCTATGGATTGATAGATAGATAGACCGGGACTGGCCTGTAGTTCTGTGTGCATGGTAAGGTACTCAAGAGAGTGAGTGTCATGGTGAAGGTGCAAAAATTAGTGCAAAAATTATTACTTAAGTGAAGCATTGAACAGTTCAATGGCCCTGGGGACAAATGACTTCCACAGTCTGTCTGTTGTGCAAGGCAGTGAGCGAAATATCCAGCTGATCAGGCTCTTCTGCTTTACAATAGTGGATGACACTCATTGTCCAAAATGTTGATCAGTTTGTTCAGGGTCCTTTTGTCAGATATTGAAGTGATGCACTCCAGTTCAGCTCCCACTACAGAGCCAGCTTTCCTTACCAGCCTGTCAAGTCGCCCAGCATCCTTCTTCTTTGTGCTTCATCCCCAGCATACCACACAGCATAAGAGGGCGCTGGCAACTGGAAGATCAGACAGACTGGTAGAACATCCTGAGGAGCTTGCTGCACACATTGAAGGACCGCAGCCTCCTCAGGAAGTACAGCCTGCTCTGCCCTTTCTTGTAGAGTGCGTCAGTGTTGGCTGACCAGTCCAGTTTATTGTCCAGGTGGAGACCCAGTAGGTGCTTACCACCTCCACATTGACCTCATCAATGGAGACGTAGCAGAGCGGGCTTAGACCTGCGGAAATCCACCACCATCTCCTTGGTCTTTGAAGTGTTGAGTTGAAGGTGATTGAGTTTGCACCATTGCACAAAGTCCTCCACCAGGCTCCTGTACTCCTCCTCTTGCTCGTCCCTGATACACCCCATAATTGCAGTATCGTCAGAAAACTTCTGCATGTGGCATGACTCGGTGTTGTAGCAGAAGTCAGATGTGTACAGGGTGAACAGGACTGGAGAGAGCACAGTTCCCTGTTGGATGGATGGTTTAATGAGTATATGGATGGATGAATGTGCAGATGGACAGATGCACATATGGCATTCATGCATACATACATACATACAGTACATACATACAGTACATACCTACAGTACATATCTGCTTCCTTTCATTCAGATGTGTGGTTACCTCCATGCATCTGAACTGATAAGCGTGTGTGGAGGATGCAGTCCAGTGCCATACAGACCAGTCTGCACTGTTCCACTTGCCTGGTCTCTGTGTGCCCTGCAGGGCAGGCCCTGCTGCACCCCTCCCACCCCCTGGTGTCATTATTCAAATCAGGACACAAAGAAATGATTGTCATAATTACTGACGGCCAGCCTCCGTTCTGTCTAAAATTAAATCCTGGGAACAATTATGCGAGCTGAACATTGCCTGCCTTCCTGTGGCAGTGATTTGGATTCGTTGCATTAGTTTTTTTTTTTTTTTTTTTGAATATCGCAAAAGAGTAGGGGCCTGTTGGAGGATTTGGAGCCTGACTCGGAGCAGCAGCCAAGTGGAGGGAATCAATCTGCTGGTGCTGACAGAGACAGAGACAGAGACAGGTTAGCAGTGCTATCTGTTGTCTCTCTTGATTAGTTCTTCTCTTCTTCTCTCCTCTATCTACTGTACGCTTCTCTGTTCATGAGCATAATGCTCCTGTGTGTGTGTGTGTGTGAGAGAGAGAGAGAGAGAGAAGGAAGTCTACAATGTTTGTTGTCCTGCAAGTACTGCAAGTAGAGAGAAAGATGTTGGGACCTAAAAAAAGCTGGAATTTGCTGTCATCATCACTTTTTTCTGAAATTGTTGGGGGATCACCACCAATGTGGTTACATTTTTCCTTTTCCTGTGCGTGATATAGGGAGTATACAACAGTATCCGTGAGCACACTGAGCATAACCTACAGGAAAGGTCTGCCAAGCATCACTGGTATGACATGGCACGTGTTTGACTTGTGTGTAGATGTGTGGCAGTGGCCTTGCAGGACAATGTTTTGGTTGCCAGAGATAACAAAACTCTCACTCTCAGGTATGTCATTGTACTGCAAGAGTTAGTCACCAGCCTGGCACCATTTTAGCTAACTAAGAGTTATCTCTGTAGAGTGTCCTGATGGTTGTTTTCAGACTGAAATAGAACAGAACAAATGATGCATTATATAGCACACATTATCACGCTTTGAACAATAGCCATTGCTGGAGTATGTTGCTAGACATATAAAATGTGAAGTTGAATAGTGTTGCAAGGATGCAAGTACGCTGTGCAGGCATTACATTTCCTTTTATATAATGCACGTACACACAATAGTCAATTTGTGTATATTTACTATGCTATGGTACTGATAATAAATGACTAAATTAATAAATAAAGGTCTCATTTTGAGCTTTGAAAGGTCAACTCAACAGGAGACACGTTTGGTTGCTCGATTCTTGTCCAGGCCAACCAGAGAGACAGTTATGGCTTTTGTGAGGCAGTGCTCTTTGGGTGTCCATTGGGATAGCCACTTAAACTTGTTTCATTTCCAACCTGGAAGAGGGGTTTGGAGGGTGATGAGGCGGGAGACACCACAGGGGAGGCTAGAGGTGTGCTATAGACAGACTCTGACTCACCACTCTCCACTGCGCAAGACACAGCTAAATTGTAGGCCACTGTTGGAGTGCGCACAATGTGGCTTAAAGTATAAGCTCTTACATATAAAAGCAATGTGTTGCTGTTATGTCTTCACATCCTTCAACACACAAAACAAGTACATAGCTGAATGTGATGGTGGGGGAAAAGAGAGATGTGCTGTTGCCAGCTGTATCTTTCATAATAGAAAGTTAATAGAGCAAATTAATTTACTGGGGGAAATTGCTGTATCATCAAATGACTTCAATAATCTATTTTTCTAATTAACACAGGCATAGTCTGGTTTTATCTGCTACTCTGCTGTAATCCTCTGATAAGGATGTTACTTTTCAGAAATGTTGAAAACCATTGAAATATTTTGTGTATAGAGTGTAGAGATTACGGAGACAGAAGTTAATTAATGAACAGTAATCTTCAAATATGAACACTAGAAAAGTAGAAGCTTTTACATGGCATTTGAAAATGGAGAATGGGCCTCTTTTTCATATGCCTCCAAGTGGGCAGCCGTGGCCTACTGGTTAGCGCTTCGGACTTGTAACCGGAGGGTTGCTGGTTCGAACCCTGACTGGTAGGCCACGGCTGAAGTGCCCTTGAGCAAGGCACCTAACCCCTCACTGCTCCCTGAGCGCTGCTGTTGTTGCAGGCAGCTCACTGCGCCGGGATTAGTGTGTGCTTCACCGCAGTGTGTTTCACTAATTCACAGATTGGGATAAATGCAGAGACCAAATTTCGCTCGTGGGATCAAAAGAGTATATAGACTTATATATATAAGTTCTAAAATGACAGAACAGCCAGAGATGGTAATGACTTGTTTAAAGATTATCTTTCATCTGATATGTCACCTGTAACTAAATTAGATTCTTTGTGAGCAGCGCTTACCAAGGCCATTATTTTTTGAGCGTTTTCAATCAACAGCAGATCATGCCTTTGACCCCCAGGAAGACGCCTGCCAAACAGGAGAGGAGGAGGGGGATGGTGTGACCGGGAACACATGAGCCGTGTGACAAAGCTGAGAAGTCTGAGGGCAATTGGTAATGTAATTTCTGAATTATTCATCACCTAACACCTTCATGACAGATAGACACACACACACAAACACACGCACGCACACACACACGCATACACAGACTGAGAAAGGGAGAGAGAGAGTGAGAGAGAGAAAGAAAGAGGGAGTGATAAATCAAGAAAGGGAGAGAGAGGAAGACAGAGACAAAGAAAGAGAGAAAGGTAGAGAGGGAGAGAGAGAGAGAGAGAGAGGAGCAGTCAATCCTTAGGCCACCTGTACTGGCATCTCAACAGATCCGTGGTATTTATTATGGCTGAGGGTATTAATTCTGAAATCCCACATGCGTTTTAATCAGTGCAAACAGACCATGGACACACAGGGACAGTGTGAGGGCGAATAACAATATCCATTTTCAGTTCTTTTTACATAGTCAGCCTGTCACTCAAATAGCATGTGTAGTTCATGAGTTTATAATTCATGAACAATGCAGTAAAATATGCACATTACATGTATTTGTCTGACATTTGTCTAGAACCTTCAGTGGAAAGCTGACACAAAACTTAGACCACAGAAGACCAGTTAGCATGTGTGTGTGTTCCTCCAAAGGTCAAAGTCAAATTAAATGGATTGAATCTATTTATAATCCCATAATAACACTGTATAAATAAATGCTAAGTAAAGATGATGCTCTGACTTTGACGCTGACGTTGCCTGGATTATCGTCACAGTCAGGAGAACTGGCTTTGTCATGACATCTTGCGTCTTATATGCTGATGACTTGTCATCACTGGGGCTTTACTTCCCTTGCACTTTATGTGATTAGAAATTGATGCAGCATTTGACTTTAATGGGACTCATTGACTTGCCAATAAATACAGGACATGCACAATTAATTAACAAGCTATATTTATGGTGCATATGGTTTTATTGCCATAAAACAAACAACTAAGCTACTTAAAAGGAAACAATGTGTCCCTTTAGACGACTACATGTGTAAAGGCAGTTTCTGTGCTTTCCTTCTGCAGCAGTATGCTGTCAGGGGTAACGACTACAACTGAAAAGACCAATAAATGACGTAGTTGTGACGTAGGAGGTGATTTGTCACATATTTTGTCAGATGTGGTAAGTAAATGTGGGCAGCATTACACTATGGGGTAGAATGAATCTGTGAGCTGTGCAGTAGTGAAACATGATGTTTTATCTTTTACCATCCACTGTCAAATCTAATTTCATGGCTTGGTCAATAGGTTATTTTTCTCTTTCTCCCTGAAAACACAGTTTGAAACCTACCACTCTCACAAATGACTATAAGTCTTTGGCATCTATCTAATATTTGAATATGTATCAGTGAGAAAGACATTATAATCTGTCGCTGTCTGGAACATTTATGCCCTGTTTTGTGCCCACTTCTCACCTGACCTGTGCACAGAGAGCCACTGGACGTTTGAAGTCCTTTTATTTCACACTGGGGGATTTCGGACGGAGAGATGCAAAGTGGGTCTGTTCTGAGGGTTGCTGCTGGCAAAGACAGCCTGACCCAGTTACTAAACACGGATGCCCTAAGACAGCCGGGCTGAAGGGCAGAGGGGCCACCCAGGCGATGGAGCCGCGCTTGGCCGACATAAATGAGTTATTAGCGCGCTGCGCTGGAATGAGCTAACCGAGGCCTAAGCCACACCTCACAGGAGAGGGGGTTCGGAGATAATCATCACCTGCTGACCCACAGTCAACAGAGTCTCCTCCTTTCTAACCTTCAAGCCCCCCTTCCAAAACAGTTGTTTTTAATGCCCTGCAGAGAGTGTGCGTCGGGAAGATAATGACGACGCACTTCCTGAAACTGTCTGGTTAATGAGCCCCGCTTGAGGCTCTTACGGCTAGTGTTTACTTTGTCACATGGATTGTCTCTGTTTAAAATACTTAACTGTCATTGCCTGTGTGTTTATCTTTCCACAGTGTTAATTGTTTACAGGAAAGCCTACATAGGTGTTTATTTGGAATAGAGGAATGGCTAATGGATGTAGGCCAAGTTTACATCGAAAGTGATCAGATGAGATTGTAGCATCACATGAATAAGCATGAGGATTAATGATAAGGATAATGGCCCCCTTGTTTGGTTGTTTTAATTCCTCTCAACATGTTTGCTCTCACTGGTGAGGACAGATAGATCTGTGCATGAAGAAAGAGGATCTGTGCGAGTACGAGAGAGGACTAGAGAGAGATGCTTGTCCACATCTGCTCTTCGGATCCATCTGGCAAAGCTGTTTTCCGAGCAAAGGTGCAGCGCTGTGCTTTGGGGCTCTAATGTTGTCTGCACGCCACCAGTTGTCTCTCCATAACTCAGTTGTTGTGTTTTTTATTTTATTGCAGTCTGCCAAGATTGACTGAGTCGTTAGAGAACGAGCATGCAGACATATTCTTGACCCATGTCTGTGTTACGCTTGCGGAGGGAAAATAGACCTCATTATCTCTGCATGGGGTGATGGAAGGGATCTTTCAGCTCAGGGAGATGCCAACTATGTAATTCAGTATACTGGGCTTGGTTTATTAAAAAGTAGTCAATCAGCTTTTCCAAAAAGTAGTCCATTTAAAGATTTCGGTATGTTTTTTTCTTGGGTTTTATACTGTGTTGATTGGGTTGTGAAATGCATTGTGCCAATATTACATCAGATATCCAAGAAATGCCTATGTTGTTTTGTTTTTCTGATATATTTTTTAGTTCTTTCCAGGATTACCCAATTCTAACAAGCAATACGTTGCCAGATGGCAACATTGCAAATCTCTCTCTCGCTCTCTCTCTTAGAATATGCATATATGCATGATTTTTTTTTTTTTGTGTGTGTGTGTTTGTGTGTGTGTGTGTGTGTGTGTGTGTGTGTGTGTGCCGGTGGTCCAGCAAAACAGGAAGCATTTCCAACATTTCATTCAGCAGAGCACAGGAAGGGCTTGTAAAAGAATTGATTAAAATCATCTGTGTTGCCATGGTGGTGAGGCAGGAAATAGTAGGGTCTGAATTAATGAAGGTGACTGGATCAAATGGGGGCAGGCAAAGAGAAAGAAAGAAAGAAAGAAAGAAAGAAAGAAAGAAAGAAAGAAAGGGGGAGAAAGAGAGAGAGAAAGCAAGAACGAAAGACTTGACTTTCGATATACACTTTTAATGGAGCAAGCATTACACACAGACAGAAAGAGGAGAGGAGAGAAAAAAGAAAGAAAGACAAACAGCATTAATAGAGATACAAATCTTATGAAACTAGTCCAGCCAGCCATCTTATTCCTTCTGTGTGTGCAAAAGAGGAGGGTTACCTTTTGCCTTCCATGTGAATGCGGTGCTCGAGCCTGTGGGAGAGTGGGAAATCCGCTCCACTGCAAGCTGCCTAGTTGTTTATAACACTGACAGCTGTATATGGGCTTCCCCCTCTCTCTGCCCATGGAAAATTCATGTCATCCATGCCCAAGGGCTCACAAATCATATGGCATCCACTTAAAAGCTGGTGGGCGTGGGACCAGCAGCTAAAGCTCTGGTTTTGTCCTTGTGCAAGGGGGCTAAAGTGGTAAATTGAATGTTCTTGTGATGTTTTTTACTCATCAATCATATGTTTGAATTATTATTTAATGCAATTAGGATAATTGCATCTTTACTTCTTTGCAAATAGTACAATGATCCTATCTGGGACTCTTCTCCATGTGATCTGTACTGTGATCTTGCTTAGAGAAAAGGCAATGATGACAGTTTTAATGTGATATGTAAAGAATAAACAGCAAAAATAAACTTTTATCTTGTATGTTTATTGAACCAGATGGAAGAGAGAGGCAGAGAAAGGGAGAGAATCACAAAGGTTGTTTCATCCTCAATTAATATTCACGTTATGATTGATCAGTCAAACAGAATTATTAGGTAAACATTGTAACACGTATGCAGATATTCTGCACTAAGTGCAAACATGTGCCCAAAACAACAATTCCTTTCATAGCTTTCACAAATCCACCAATCACAACGTCCTTGGAGAGACATCCATCAAACCACAGGCAATACGCGTCACATTCTTGGAGTCTAACATTCCACGGGGATGTCCTGCGAGCAAACATGATCCCTCCCAGTTATTAGTGCAGGGGTACAGGGTGAATGTACGTGTGTGTTTGTGTGTGTTTTGGGAGGGCGGGTGCATAAGACAAGGTCACCTTGACAACCCTTTTCCCCCTGTCACCCCCCGAACTGAAACCTTGACCTCAAGCTCCAGCAGTTTGGAACGACAGACAGGGTGTGTAGCCAGCCTCCCCTCTGTGCCTGGGGAGTGTTTTGTATCTAACACACACACAAAAACACACACACACGTACAGACACACACACACACACTTAAGTCTCAATGTGAAACTGTTGTTAAACAGCATATTTTTGATGCCATGTGGAATTTGGTTTCATAGCTGAACCGCCTAACAGCTAAAAGCTGCTTCACCAAGTTTGGTTTTGACAATAGGTCTCCTTTGATCTGAGAGGTCTGGAAGGTGTACATATTGTTGAAACATATCTGATAGGTAGTTTTGTCCCATCCCATTTAGTGACTTTTAAATAAGCGCTATGGCAGGAGCCATAGTTCATCATGTGGCACAGACCTTTTTTGACAAAAAACAAAATGTCTTGATATATCTTTACTTACCTCTTAATGCATCTGCATACAAACCAACAGAAAATCAGTATGTAAACTATAATATTTATAACAGTGTGAGTAGATGGATATTCTGAGAATGAACTGCCTCTACAAAGCTGTACACCGGCTGTTTACTGTGTATGCTATGTGTCTTTTAAAATGGGATCATCATTAGGAACGTTATGGAAAACAGTAGAGCACAAATGTGAGGTCTAGGCATGCCTATTGACTTACCCATTGGCTTTTAAAAGACTCACATTCCCTAATGAATCTATATTTAGCAAAATACATACAACATAAAAACATCTTTGCATGTGTTGTGATGGTTGCAACTAATAATACTTTTTGTGATATAGAAGTACTGTTTGAACTGATTGAAGTGGATAAAAAGAACCCTCAGATTACAACGCACAAGGTAGCCTAATTTTGTAGGTTAATAAGGGACTTTGGACCATACTATATATAGTCGCACAAGTGGAAACCACATTAAAAAACCCTTCGGCTGTCCCTGAGCTGTGGTCCCAGTAGGACGTGTCGCTCTTTTTTCATACGTGCCCTGGATAGGAAGACAGATTTAGAAAATGTTTAAAGAGTGGCACTCACATATGTTAGGCAGGCATGGGTATGTTCTGCTTATATCTCCATGACTTATGATAAAGCTTCATCATGTAATAGATGCTACTGTATATGTACCTTTAGACTATTTATGTCTCCTCGTATGGGGATGTATAAACAATGCAACAACAGACTCGTGAATAACAATTATGCATGCAGAAGATGGCTTGACACCAGTACTTAGTTGTGAAGAAACTACTTTCTCTCATTTCCAGTGAACAAGTGCAAATGAGCAAAGTTTTTTTTTCTTTTTATAAAAAGGGCTCTTCAGATCTGGCAGAGAACATTAAACGCCAGCCCCCAACCCCCTTTTTCTGATTAATCCCAGTTTACAATGTGAGCGAAACCAAATCAAAAGGGAAGTAGATGCCCTGCAAATAGCATCAAAGTCCTTCCTGCACTGCAATTAAAGGCTGGGCTAAACGAATCTTGTTTTGGCCCCAGCAACCCCCCCCCCCCCTCTCTCTTTCTCCCCCTCTTTGTTTTTCTTTGTCGCTCAGCTCCTCATGATGGTTGTGTGAGTAAAGCAGAAGAGGTGGGCCAGCAAAGGTGCCTGAGGACATCCAATCCCAGAACACTCACAAGGACGCACAGCAGTCACACAAACACACACACACACACACACACACACACACACACACACACACACACACAAAGACAAAGACAAAGACATCTGAAGAGAAGGGAGCACACAAAATGCTTCCACCACTTCCACCACTGACGCCAATATAGATAAACAAGGAACCTGAGAATGTCTCTGGATTCTGTTGCCATTGAAAGAATCGCCTGAAAGCAGCGCTTCAGTGCCACGCGGACGCGGTCGGTACAGACTGCAATGTAGCCCATCTGTTTCCTGCTAATTAGGAGGGAGGCGGAGGGAGCAACAGGCCACCAGGAGCAGGTCAGACATTATGCAAATAATGAGAAAAAGACATCAGTAAACAACAGTTTTATTTCATCTCTGTCAGATTAAACAGAAAACAGAACTGATCCTTCACAGGCCTACTGCGAGCAGTGTGTTGATGAAACAAGCTGTTGTGGATTTCTACTGCCTATGATATTCATCATTAAAGATGAAAAACATGACTTCTAATATCTTTTTGTCACCCTGTAACCAATGTACAAGTCAAATTCCTGGAACTGTCAATACTGCTGTCTGTGTTAATTCAGGAGGGAAAATCGCATGTCACCACCATTACATATAAGGATAAACACTGCACTGTTGTATGCACAATAACCAACAGTGTGGGAATTCAGATAACATTGTAGCAAATAGTTTTGCAATAACTAGACCTGCTGAGAACAGATAGACATAATGGCTGCTGATGGCAGGGAGTTGATGGTAAATTATTTCTCTTCACTTTAATCACATCACCAATAGCAAACTTGGAGCCAACTGGCTGAAGACAGCACTGAGAGGGTAACCACATTAGCCACATGCAGCTGGTCTTGCCAGCCCCAACGTGTCTCCGAATATCAAGATAACGCTGGCTCAGCCAGCTTTAATTATTCACGCAGAGAACCAGGCCTCCATGTGTGCCTCTGTGTGGCAAGGAGGTTGTCTTTTGGGATGACAAGCTGGAGAGAAGAAAAGCCTGTCTTGACGAGAGGGACGTCTCCATAAAGCTCAAGCTTTTTCTGGTGTGATACAGAGGAGGCTTCCAGCAACAATGCAGCGGGAAGACACAGTCAGACAAAGTCAGACAAACCCATTGCAATTACAGAGCAAGAAAGACATACCAGGACGTTACATGGAGAACCATTATAACAAAAAAAGCCAATCAGATGCCAGCTGCTGCTGTATTGTCAGCTGATGAATAACTACTGCAGTGAAAGAAAGACATGATTGTCCCAAGCTAACTGACTATTTAATTAACTGCTTCTTGATCTGTATTTGTCAGCTACTGCTATAAATGTGCTCAGGGAATAAACCTCACAATCTGGTTCAGCTTTGCATTGTGGAGTTCTTTGCCTCCATTAATTCTGTACTGTACATCGAGACACCTTGGCGGCCGTTATCCCTTATATAGTTATTTACATGACATGTAAAATTTAAATATGCACTATCCATCACTTGTGCTCTATGTTATGGATAGCCTTAATTTACCTTCACCCCCTTATCTATACATTATAGATATAGTGGTTTCCTGTGAGGATCTTTTTCTAAGATAGGTGCACTGGAGGAGAAAATTGGATTAAAAGCAGAAGGTCATCTGATGCACATGAGACACAGAACTAAATGTCTTAGTCAAATTCAAATTTGCTTCAGCACAATGGACAGTTCCAATATGTAATAGTCGTTGACGTTCTTCTTTCTTTCTTTCTTTCTTCCCTCTCTCTGCAACACACACACACACACACACACACACACACACACACACATGCATGTATATATACACATGGACAAAGAAAGAGGGTGAGACAGAGTATTCCTTGCCATTCACTCTACCTGACAATGTGACGTCAGTACCACGCACATCAGTTTTTCTTTTTGTCAAGACATGTATCAGATGGCCACGTGCGCGACTTAATTTACATTTGATATATGCACTTGAGTAATTATTTTCACTTATGATGCTGAATGGAACTTTAAACAAATGCATAGCTTCGGTAGTATTTCCATGCATCAGCTATATGCATATATAAAAATATATGTATTGTTTCATAAAGCAGTTTTTGTTCTATCAGTGTGATAAAATGTATTTAAAAAATCATTACAGCAGTATATTGACACTCTTTGCATAATGCTTATAGACTATTAAGGCATGAGTGAGGATGCATGCAATAGGTGTGGAGGACCCTCTGATGCCCTTTTCATTCAAGGTGAGCGCGCATAAAGGGTGGCATATCTTTTGAGGTCCGGTGACGCGCGTCTGGGGGTCTGTGTTTTTGTCTTTTTGTCTTCCGATTGGGCGAGGGGTAGATGTGCACTGTGCATGTGCGCTCCGTGGGCGGGAATAGTCATGTTTATAAACCCCAGTGCGCGCGCCGTGGGCGGGAGGACTAGATTGAGAAAGTACAGGACGCGGGACAGAAGAGAGAGAGGAGAGAGGACGCGCGCGCGGCAGCAGCGGCTGTGGCTGTGGCTGGCAGACTGGAGCTCGTGGAGGAGGCGCGGCTCCCCTGCCCCTCCATCCAAACACCTGTATGGACGACCACCTCAGTCTCCTTCAATCGCCTCCGCCTTCCTCGACCAAACACCGGAGCAACAACCTCGTGAACCACGGATACACCGAAACCGAAACGGACATCATGACAATTGTTGCTTGTGACAACATGTTGGAGGAGACGGCGGCGCTGCCCGGGCACCACTCTTTAGAACGTTACGCACCTGACCACGAGTGTTGTGAGAGAGTGGTCATCAACATTTCGGGCTTACGATTTGAGACGCAACTTAAAACCCTTTCTCAATTTCCAGAAACCTTACTCGGGGACCCTAAGAAGCGAATGCGTTACTTTGACCCCTTAAGAAATGAATACTTCTTTGACAGAAATCGCCCCAGCTTCGATGCCATATTATACTATTACCAATCAGGGGGGCGTATCCGACGACCTGTCAACGTTCCCATAGACATTTTCTCAGAGGAGATCCGATTCTATGAACTAGGGGAGGAGGCCATGGAGAAATTCAGGGAGGATGAGGGCTTTATCAAAGAAGAAGAGCGTCCTTTGCCCACCAATGAATTTCAGAGGCAGGTGTGGCTGCTATTTGAGTATCCCGAAAGCTCAGGTCCAGCGAGAGGGATTGCTATTGTTTCAGTGTTGGTCATTTTAATTTCCATTGTTATATTCTGTCTAGAAACATTACCCGAATTTCGAGATGACAGGGACCCCATTACTGTGGCGCCCTTTATAAATGGAACTGTTCCTTACCTCGGAAGTCCTTTTTCCGACCCTTTCTTTGTAGTGGAGACTCTCTGCATAATTTGGTTCTCATTTGAACTGTTGGTCAGATTTTTTGCTTGTCCCAGCAAAGCCACATTTTCAAAAAACATCATGAATATTATTGACATTGTGGCAATTATCCCATACTTCATAACCCTCGGGACCGAACTTGCGGAGAGACAAGGCAATGGACAACAGGCGATGTCCTTGGCCATTCTTCGAGTGATAAGACTCGTGAGAGTATTTCGCATTTTTAAGCTCTCCAGACACTCCAAGGGACTCCAGATTCTGGGTCAAACTCTCAAAGCCAGCATGAGAGAACTTGGTCTGTTAATATTTTTCCTCTTTATTGGAGTGATCTTATTTTCAAGTGCCGTGTACTTCGCCGAGGCAGACGACCCCTCCTCTGGGTTCAACAGCATCCCTGATGCTTTCTGGTGGGCCGTAGTCACCATGACAACGGTGGGATACGGAGACATGCACCCAGTAACCATCGGGGGCAAAATTGTAGGATCCCTGTGCGCAATTGCTGGTGTGCTAACAATCGCCTTGCCAGTTCCCGTGATAGTTTCCAATTTCAACTATTTCTATCACAGAGAGACTGAGGGGGAAGAGCAGGCTCAGTATTTGCACGTCGCCAGCTGTCAGCCCCTGTCTTCATCGGAGGAGCTCAAAAAGACACGTAGCTCATCATCCCTGAGTAAATCGGAGTATATGGTGATAGAGGAGGGTATCAACAGTGCTTTTAAGCAGCCCAACTTCCCCGCTCAGAACAGCCAAAATTGTGTTAACATCAAAAAGATTTTCACGGACGTTTAAGCTTTTGACAGGGAACACCGCAAACAGTTTGGCCATTGCATTAGCTATTCTGTTTTCAGTCATTATGGTGTCTGTAGCCTACAAGTCAGTATGGAGGGCGCGCAGTGGGTAGGCTATATGTAGCCTATGTGCCATAACTGTCAGTATGAGATTGTAGCCTACACACCGTTTTCACACAGCTATTACGAATCAGCGTTCAAATGATCCATGTTCATTAATTCTATACAGACAATGCAGGGGTCATCAGTGTTAGTATTTTTTTGTTAAGAAAGGTAGAAATAGCCTAGGCTAGTTTATAGCACTATCATCAACGAATTGATGAGTATCAGTTTAGATTACATTATGGTTACTATAAATTCTTATAAATGAATATGGTTCAAACAGTATATTATAGCATCTAATATAGCCTGAAATTGTCCATTCATTAAAAACCGTTACCAAATTCATTTCAGTAGCTTTGTAAGATTTTATGAAGTTCAACGTACAGTTTATTACTCTATAAGTATAATTAAACTGATGGCAGCATAAATCAAAGGCAGCTTTTTATTATATGACAGGAGCTGCTATAGTAGGAGATATATTTGTGCTTGTGGATTTTTAAAAAATCAGATCAGATCGTCGGTCTTTATTTGCGGAAATTGCTGTTAAACAGGTAGCTAGGTGCTTGAAGCCTCTGAGGGATGTCTGCACATATAATCAGGGGTGCAAGACCACACAAAAAAAGAAAGGAAAAAAGCGATCTGAGAACACGGTTTCACTGGATGCCTTTAATCATGCCTGGAGTGATGCAGTCTCCATAGTGACCGTGGTTTCCTGGGTAACGCCCGCTATTGTTGCCATGGCATTGTTGCCTTTCTCTGTTTCCACAGTAACACTCCAGATGGTTTTGAAACCATGGCTTGAAAATCATAAAGATTAATTGAATAAAAGAACAGCTGACGCAATCTCGTTATAAACAGGAACAAGATTAGTAATGGATTACCTGGTCAACATATGGTTTGGTCCTCAAAGAGTAGATTGAATGACACTGTGGAAAAACAGCGCGCCCTGTCTTAGTGATGCGAAATCACACCACGACCTTTTTTGGATAAAGTGAAATTCAGGCAACACTCGTCCTTGACAAGGTGAAAATGTGAAAGTTGAGGGGAATAAAATAAAACACGGAGGCCTTCAACAGAGACTTTATGGACACGTGGACTGTGAATGGGTGTGGACCAGACTGTGTGCGTTACATCTTATACTCACAAGGGGATGCTCTTCTCACATCAAACAGGAGAGGTGAGTACGACTGCCCCGGCACTCTAGCTATTATGCTCTCGTGACTCGCTCGTGCGTCATGCGCAGGCTGCATTTGTTTTGAGATGAAAGAGTTATGGGCATGTGTGATGCCTGCTGCCTCATCGATGCCTCAAACGTGAATTCATTATGCTCTCCTCACTTCACCTAGTCGTGATTCCAGCTAAAAGCATTGTGAACTCCGCAACATTTTCCAGTATGAGCAAAAGTTCTCAGGAGTACAATTAGTATTTAAATAAGAAGAGGATTGAGATTACAGGACTAAAAATGGTTTTGAATTTACTGTATTTCAATATCAGAATTAGCTGGAGTAAACATATGTTGTTCATGCATTAAATAAGCAAACAGACAGAAGACACACCCTATTTGCACCCAAAACTACATGTTTTTGACATAATCTGATTTTGTTGAAAAATGTGTTGATAAACTCTAATCCTGGTCTTAAAATAATCTTGATGACAGAACAGTAGCTTTTGTTTGAAATATATTAATAAGAAAACATAGTGCATCACAGTGGTCTCATCCTAATCCATAATGCATCTTGTTTTACTTTATTTCCTAAGATTTGCAATTAAAACTGACAGCTATCAAACAAAATCTACATGACTGACTACTGAGAAACTGTGTTTCTTTATATCAACCATTTAGAATAAGGTCATTGTTAAATGTGCAATGGCAGAAATTACACTAAAAATGTAAACTTCACCTGACCAGCACAGTGAGTTTTGACCGATGAAGTGAAATACATTGTTTGCTCCTGTTTCAGGCTGAATGAATACAAAAGTTATATATATTTTTAATTATGCGTTTCCCACATTTCAGCGCCATTGTCTTCATTTATGAAGTTTCGAAAGTTATAGTGTTTCTGTAGTTTGTCCTGAGTTAGTTCACCTTGAGCTGACATTGGATTTATGGCCTGTTTAAAGGAATCAGTAAGTGCTGCCATCTTGTGTTATTAAATATATCAGACATTCTGCAGGTGACAGCAGACAATAAACCACATTCCAAACAGTTCCAGTCAGTTGATTATCCTGAACTCTCTCTCTGGGTCAGTGTATCACATCTAACTATTTTGCACATACTTTGCATGTTGCTTAAGTAGGTTGTAAGTGAACCATTTCATGTTGAATTGAGTTACCAGTAATTTACATGCTATAGTTACTGTGTAATCTCTGAATAATCTATTTGGTGAACGTCACAACTTGTGCTAAGTAACAACAGAGATATAGACAGTTAGGTCAGGGTGTTATCCCTGTAGATGGCAGTTTTTCCAAATATCACCCAGAAAGACTTGAGTATTGTGTTTAGAGCGATGAGGTAACTAGTGTGTCTTCATCATATTAGTAACAGACATGGTGAGCAGGTTCAACTGTCATACCAAATTAGTGATACCTAACCTAATGTCTGACACAAGCATAGAGTCTATTCATCTCTCACTCATGCTTTTGTTGTGGTGGGACTGCGCATTTCTTTTTTGACCAGTGCATTGCAGGCAAATCCAAAGTCAGATATTTATGAAGGGGTGGTAGGGGAGGGAGTTCTGTGTATCATGCAGAGCTTGTTAATTTGCTCTGTGCACCACTTGCATCTTCAAACTGCCCCCCACCCCACACACACACTGAAAAAGAACAGAAGCAGAGCCTGTTGATGTTGTTCATGAGAAACTGGGACATTGCGTATTTCTTGGGGAGCATTAGTAGGTAGGTTGCTCCATGTGCTTGACTGCACCCTCACCAGGCTGCTATTAACCCAGTAGCTGAGGCAGAGAGGCCCCGGGCTCTCTAATGCATCTCATGCCTTCCCGGGATCCCACCACCTGCATGCACTTTCATGCGTCTCCTTTTTATTGCCCCCCCCCCCCCCCCTCTGTCACACACACACACACACACACACACACACACACACACACACACACACAGACACATACACATTCACATACACATACACATACACATACACATACACATACACATACACACACACATCCCTAG
The DNA here is from genome assembly GCF_018492685.1 of Alosa sapidissima. NCBI lineage: Eukaryota > Metazoa > Chordata > Actinopteri > Clupeiformes > Clupeidae > Alosa > Alosa sapidissima. The sequence continues at coordinate 25,771,221 of NC_055963.1, forward strand.
ACGTCTAGTCCCATACCATAACCACTTAAAGCCCCTTAAGGTATTTTTGTGTTGTATTTCTATACTCTTCTCCGGAGTTATGCAACCTGTCGTTTATGGGATTCAGTCTCAATCAGACACAACCACAGTCACCGTTTTTGTATACAAGGTTGTTTGCAGAAACAAATGAGTTCACTGGTCACTCTTCATGCTTTTTCTGATGAGAAAATGTAAGCCACTTTAGATAAAAGCCTCAGCTAAATCAATAAATGTAAATGAAATGTAAATGAGCATGCAGATGTCTGTAATGAACCATTGTTTTTATCCCACAGCATCACAGATGAGTAGATGGGTCGTCATGACCACAGTCCTGATGCATGACCTATGCCCACCTGCCAAATGGAACGGCACAGCAATGGGGGGGGGGGGGGGGGGGGGGGGGATCCGCCAACAGCCTTTCACTCCTCTTAGCCATACAGGCTTAATTGGTGCAAAAACCCAGAAGCTACAGCTATTTTACATGCCTTCATGCCTTTCTACTCAGCTTAGTGTGCCGCCGCCAGCATTACTGTCGACTCTGACAAACAAGGAAAAAAAACAAAAAAAACTCGGACACGTGTTGTTTTTTTTCCTGCAAATCTACTGTATGTTTTTGTGCCGGACACGAATCGAAACGACGAAGGGCTCGTGTGATGTATGTGCCCACCCCCTCTCTTTTTTGCCACGCTGTGTCTTCTTGTGACAGTGGAGGTAGATTGTCGCCATGCTATCTCTGTCATGTTCCATTGTGTTATGATCACAATGTGATGTCTTAGAGCTGACTGTATAAACGCATACAGATAAACTGTGTTTTGCCTCTTGGTCTGAATATTTCATTGTCTCTGTCCTACTCATTAGAAAGGCTTTTAGTGCACAACAAACAGTACATTAGAAGGGTACCAATTAGACATGTGGTGTATAACAAGAGCTCAATATCCATACTGTCCAGCATAAAATCATTTGCAGAGATCATTCATATCTGTGCATGTATATTAGATGTATTCAGTTTAGATTTGGTTTTGTACGGCAAGCATTTATGATAATAGGTATTGTTTCAAATATGCTTACCAGAAGCCCAACAGAAAGCCTGTAGAGCAGCAGACATATGTGCCAATTACAATGACCTTCCAGAGGACGGCGGTCCATCAGAGAAAGTCCAGCAGGAAGCTGAGTGCCCTTTAGGGATGGATCGCTCCTCAGAGGTCCTTGAGGCTGCAGCAGGACTTGGCACACTGACAGTTTTCTCCTCACATTTTCCTCTAGAAGCGCCATCATGTGTTTTGATCACAACGTATTACTGGGGGACGTGTGTGTGTGTCAAGAGAGAAAGGGGGGATAAATAATGAGTGAAAACACTCATGCATGCACACACACACACACACACACACACACACACACACACACACACACACACACATGTGAACATTTACTTGTCGGTAAGAGCTAAACATTTACACACCACGCATCTCATTGTTATGTTATGGAAAAAAAGAGATTATGTCCTTTGAGGATATCTTTCATCTGCTAGGCATTAAATAGCTGTATAAAAAGCTTTATGAATGGCTCACTCAAAATGTATATAAAGTGTAAGGTGACTAGTCATAAATCTAGTCATCACCATCTCTGTTATAAAGAGAAGGTATAGATGGGATAGTGCTGTTTGATACATGTAAGTGTGGTGATTCTTAGAGGACAAGCTAAATATGTAGTAATGGACACTGAAACACACTGCCACACACATGCACCTGTGTGCAGCATACACATGTGGTCAAAATTATTCCAAGACAACTGGTGTGAGACTGCAGCTTTATTCACGATACCGGGAGACTGTTACCCACAGAAAATGTCAAGTAACAATCCCACACATCTCTGGGTGAAGCCAGTTCTTATACTCCTAACACACACACACATGGAAAATCACTTCCCCCCAACAATGATCCATCCACCCAGTTAGTATTAACAAAGATAAGGATGTTACAAGACCCCTTAACCTTCTAATGGCCTAGGCTATGTTTGTGACCTTGGGGTGAAGTCAATCAGACACCCTACAGCAAACAATCTTCTCACTCTGGAAATTTCCACAGAGGGAGACTTTGGATGACACAGGGGTTATTTCTAAGTTAAAGGATGGTACCAGATGGTACCACACACACACACACACACACATACACACACACACACACACACACACACATCCATACTCAAAGAAGGCATAGAAAAGCTCTCCTTCATCCTTTACAGATGAGATCACGATTCAGTAACAAATAAAGTGGCTAGTCGTTATCTTTTTCTGTCGATGGCTGCTTCTTTGTCAGCGGTGACTCTGGCAGGTGACCTGGCCACAGATGTACTTGAGTTCAGCACCATCAGCGTGGACGCGGGGATGCAAACGGCAGGAAACGCCCTCCTGCCAGGAGACCAGATGGAGTCTGGAAACGAAGGGTCGTGTCTCTGGCTACCAGCAGCAGAGTCTTCGCTGAGAGATGCACTCGCTGCTCACATTACACTGATTTATCATCATCGTCCGCTGCTGAGCTGTGACCACAGAGGCGTATTTTATCCAAAGTGCCTCTCCGGAGAAAAAAAAAACAAAAACAAACGTGCAGAGTAAGTTCAACTACAAGGATGCACTTTCTCTTCTTTTGCAAGGTGAGTGCCATTTTGTAAGGAGTCTGGGACTTCTCTAGTTATTTTTTTGTCAGAAAAAAATATATATTTTGCTCAGGAGCACTTGACCAGATTCACTGTCTTTTATTACTGTGTTTTTTTTTACCCCTCATCTATAGTGGCACGTCTCACATGATTAACTGGTGGTGAGCCTCGCCATGGCCCTTTTGGCTATGTCCAAAATCCACACACAGAACAGATGGGCTTTCTCTTTTATTTCCTGCATGGCCTCACAACAGGTTTTAACTCTCCTCTTGGTTCCAACACGAGGAGGGGGAGTTGGAGAACTGAGAGACAGGAAACCCAAGGGTATCCCCTGCCCAACTGCTAGGGCTGGCCATGCCAAGTTAATCATGTCCCTTAGCCAGCGCCACTGATCTCCAAATCTGGGAAACACAGAATAAATTATCCATCACAGATATGGATGTTGGTATTTATTTTATAACACAATGTAAAACTGATTGAAGGAATTCAAACATTATTTTTTATTTGTGTGACGTGTTATGGCTCAAATTTCAGATAAACCTTGTGCATTGCTGAGTACAGATACCTAGCAAAAAATATATAACTTTAACTTTGTTTAGAAAATATACTCTATATATATATGCCCTAATATTTATTTGGACAGATAGGGTCTTCTTAGATCTTCTATATTCCCAAAATTCATTAAAAAAAATCTCAAAATTAAATTCATCTCATCTCTCTCTCTCTCTCTCTCTCTCTCTCTCTCTCTCACACACACACACACACACACACACACACACACACACACACACACACACACACACAAAATAACCCATCTAGCATAAATAGCAAACAAATCCTTGTTGTGGTCCACGTCCAAAACTACTAGTGACACAATGTTTTCCCTGATCACCAGCTCACCTGAGTTGTGTTCTCTTGCTGATGCCATAACTGTTTCGCAACCACATTCTTGGAAGTTGGGCAGCTGCTGAGAATACAGGCAGCAGTAGCATCTACGACACAACACCATCTAGCAACATAAGCCAAAGAAGAGCTATCATCTAGTGAATAGGGTCATTGTAAGTGGGAACAATTCACACATTTTTAGTTGAATCATCATTGCACTTGGGTTGTACTTCATAGACAGACAGAGAGAGAGAGAGAGAGAGAGAGAGAGAGAGAGAGAGAGAGAGAGAGAGAGAGTCTGTCTGTGTAAAGTTCAACTGCTTTTTAATTTTATGGGTAAATTTGGAGTGCAGGCATGCTGAGAGGCTGAGTGTGGGATGGGAGCACTCATGACAATGACCACTCCATCCACGTGCTGAGTGGCCATCGAAACTCTCCATGCCACCACTAAAACATGAATAGGTTAGTACAGAAGAAAAAATGAATGTGCAATAATTGGAAGTACTATTGTTGTAAAATATTTAGAGAAAACATTTATTCAATAATATGATTACAACATTATTATAATGATGATTATTATTAATTTATCAAATTATTTCAAGGAGATGCAAAATGTATTTTTTATGTATGTTTTAATGTATGAAGAATAATGAAATTCAAAAGAAAGTTCAAAAACAACTTCAGTCTACCGATCCCTAAGCGAAACTGCAACCACACCCCAATTCAAGCCACCTCTGCTGAGACAAGAACAAAAGTGGGTTTGTACTTGCACTTTTTATTTCTCTCCCAGCATATTCAGGAACTGCTTGTTAAGATGCTCCCCTGAGACATAACTATGTGTCCAATCCAGTCCAGACTGATGGCCGTGTTCCCAAGGACTGCTCGGGTTCAGGAGGCTTGCTGTCCGTGTTCCCCCCTGCACTCCAGCCCTACCTGTTTAGAGACGCCTCATTGCCCTGGTCATGGAGAGAGCAGCCGGGGGAAAACAGAGCCGGCTGCTCGACTGCTCGTTTGGTGTCTGAGCTCTCCTCGTCTCTGGCGTCGGCTCCTCTGGGCATAATTACTGCAGTGCAGTCAGCGAAGAGCGAGAGAGAGACAGACAGAGAGAGAGAGAGACACAGAGAGAGAGACACAGAGAGAGAGAACGACAAGGCTCACTTAACAAGCTCTATTTCCATTAGTGTTTTGTCATTTAGGAGATGCTCTCATCCAGTGAGAGTATAGTAAGACAATGAAGATAGAGATTTTCTGAGGAGAACACTTAAACATTTATGATTTTAACATTGCTACGACCACTGTTGATGGATACAGACATATACCACTTACAGTAATTCACTCTTGCATAGACATAAAGAATTATCTTGGATGTATTACAATGATACAGGAACACACAAAATTCCCCAGACAAATCTAATTTGTTTTCTCATTCAGGATAAAGATCACATATAAGACTGGCATATAAGCGTCTTTCCAAATGATCCTGTTAATCTATAGATGTGGTCTCAGGCTCTAATAAGTTTGTCAAAAAGACGCCGCATTTTTAATAAACATGCATAACAAACAACTTTATTCATGCAGACTGGCACTTTTAGTAAATAAACTATGATACATCTGTGTTTCTGCACTTAAGCACATATAGGGCTTACACATGCATGTTCACACATGCACAGTCATCTAAATGTTATCCGTGAGAGATCTCAGTTCAGGTACCTCCGGTGAATTCGAAAGATGAATGGTGATAAACATAACTGAACAATCTTCTATGCTGGTAGTGATTTTTAGTTTAAACTGTAAAATACCCGGTATTTTAGTCGTTGATTGTGATTACATAACAAGGGCCTTGTGTTCTTCCAAACCAAAATAGCAGTGCTAAAGCAGCACATTTTGGACATTAAGAGATCCATGACTCGATCAAAGGGGTCTCATATCACTGGTTCCTGGAACGTCTCCAGACTCCTGTCGTACTCGACAGCTCCGTGCCAAAGATTATTGGCGCACTGGAGCTCTGGGGCCACGTCCACGTGGGAAGGTGAGGAGAGGGCGTATGGATTTTTCCAGACGGTGGCACGAGAAAGGGAGCTGAAACTCCACCCTGAATCAATAGGGAGCATCCATCAGGATGGAGTAAACAAAACAGGAAACCCTTCTGGGCTGGAGCCCACTACTAAGTGTCTGGCCTGCGAGGAGCCCTTTCACTCCTCCGGTGCACTATATATCACCGTAAACACATACACAGCCTATAGCCTATAAATACCAGGACTCTTGAGGAGGGCAAGGTGAAGACCGTGTTGTCTCCAGTCACATTTATCCCAGATAAAGTCACGCGGTGTATGACTTATGGTCGCAGACAGTTGTTGAAAGTGCAAGTTTATGGCCTGTCAGGACGTGGATGGTTGGTCTACGGATGTCCAGGTGATGTTTTTGGAATCCCTAACCTCTCCAGGAAGTCCAAGGTTATTCTGCTGTGCTAAAGAAAGCCCCAGTGTTCATGTTCTAATCTAATATCTCTTCCTGTAAAGTACATGTGAATGACTTTTTTCCTTCAGCCCACTCACAGTGAAGCCAGGCAACAATGTGGAACGTGGGTCAAGGTAATTTCAGCGGAATAAGTGCAAGCAATTTGATACAGAGCCTGTATAAAAGTTATGTTAAGAAAAAACATCTAAAGCTTGATTTGTTACATAACTGAACACATGTACAGTATAAGAAAATAGTCCATTTTTAATTTCACCATTCATTTTGAGTTTGAAATAGAATATTACCGTTGATGATTTCGTATTATCTACAGGCACTACAGTCCATTTCATTACTATAATAAACAAAAATGAAGTTATGCGAAATATATATATATATATATATATATATATATATATATATATATATATATATATATATATTTATCAGTTGGACGTGTAAATTAGTAGTATTTTTATATACTAATGTACATGTCCAACCCCCCACACACACAAAACACACACAAGCAGAAAGTATGTTATCTACAGTAACTGAGCCTGGTCCATAACATGAAGGCTTTGGCTATGACATAGAAAATATGAGGGGCATGCACAACAGGGCTTCACTGCAGCAACTGCTGCCCCTGTTTATTTCTTAATTGCATAAAGCTATTTGTCTTCCAGACATGCAGGGTAAGAGCTCCATCGAGATCATGTGGGCTCCCCACAGAGTTGTTTAGCTGCTCCAAATCTACCCACACCCTGCCATACTCTTTCTTTTTCAATTCCACCCACCAATCAGCTTCTGGAATGGGTTCAGACCTCACTGAGCATACACAAAGCAGGTTATGATCTGGTCTGCAAGACTGATCAGCATCCTCCCCTTCCCCTAGACCCCCCCCCCCCTCCACACACACACACACACTTCCATCCCCATCCATACTCCCACATGCCTTCCTCCAGTGTACGTTCCATTAAGATCCTTGTCAAGAAAGCGATCAGTCCTCACTCATTTCAATGGGACAAAGTATGCAAAAACAGATAACTCTCCCAGACAAGCCCCTCCCTGGCACCTGGCACTGCAGGCTGTCCCTCCTAAGCCCTCCTTGGGAGAGATATTTAGGTCTGCTGCAGAGAGAGAGAGAGAGTGAGAGAGCGCTGGCTCTCTGAGCGCAGGGTAAACAACAGAAGGGTATGGCTTACTGGCAGCCGCCTCTCACTGGAGCGTCCACGGCCAGCTGAGAGCGCACTGCTGATGATGGCTCCATTATGGTCCAGTGATGGAGCTTCATTGGATTAGAGGACGACTCTGGGCAGCGGAGATCTCCAAGGCTTTTACAGGCACTTAAGGTCCTCTCCATGGTTGTCTCCCCCCTTCTCCACCTCCTCCACCTCCATTTATGTGATGGTATGGGAGGGTCTGTTGGCTGATGGAGTACAGCTATACATGAGACAGGGGAAAGTGAAACTGCTGTTAATTACATGCAGGCCATGAATCACTACCACGTTAAGGGGCTAAAATGAGAAGTGTTTAAGCATTTGCTCATAATAACCGACATGTTTTAAGGGTAGGCTATTCCCCATACCTTGCCTCACTCAAGGGATGTGTTAAGCCTACTGTACTTGTGAACAGGATCAAGCAGCATCCATGTGAATAATTAAATTACATCATAATTACCTTTTATGGATACCTTCTCATCTGTGAGTGCGTATGTTTTCTACTTAACACTTCACAACTATGTTATCTAATTAGTCTAACATTTCTAGGTTTCTTACAGACTGTGCCAAGCGCTCTAGGCAGCCGATGAAGTCATACGCGTCTCCTTTAATTTGCCCACGCTGTATATCGGTGAGGAGTGGTACAGCGCAGTGGGATCGGCACACTCCGAGGCTCTCTGAAGTCCCTTTGTATGCGCGGCATTGCCTAGCTGCAGCCTACACCGTTGATTCTAATAGTCATATCGTGTGAAATGATCAGCAAGTAGGCTAAAAGGAGAAAAACAGAGAGGCTACGATAATGACGATATTACATGGTGCCGCTTTGTTAAAAAGAAAACAATAACGGGGAAACAAGTAAGGGCATGGAGCATCCTTATCTATTTGATATTACACTATGAGGGTAGACATATATTTGCATCTTGCATACAAATAAATCTGCATGTAATGGTTTACACTTTGCGTTTTCTTTTGCATGGGCATGGTAATGCTTGGATCCACCCGAAAGTATTGCTTGAGCATGTCACTATGAAGAGACCTTTCATCTCACGGTACTTTCGGTGCTTGACTATGTGAAACAATTTAATTGGACACAAACAGTAGCCTAATTAAATTGGAGATTTTCCATTTAGCGGACTTATTAAAGCAAATCATCACAACGTGTATTTTTGCAGTAACTGTTATCACATTAGGCTACTTTTAAGACTTGTGCAGTGTGCAGTGTAGCCTAGTGTCATGAAAACAACATTTAACGCACCAGGCATAGGTGTTGCCAACAGGCTGAATTGTATTCTAAGAATGCTCTAGTGGCAAAAACTGAAAGAAAAAAAAAATGTAGTGAAACAAACAACCACGACTAGCCTACCTGAGATATTTATCAATTGTATCCTGGTAGGTTGTCAGTTAAAGAGAGTGGATAGACCATTATGGAACGCTTTGCTTTCATGTATTATTAAATGTGTTTTGCATTAGCCTAATTGATCTGCAATTCAATGCACTGTCTATAACACACCCATGTTATGCCTTTGCAGAGACCTGGAATTCTGCCAGGACTACCTAAGATGCTGTTGCAGACAGCGTTATTTCTCGTAGTGACACCGGGGGAGTCAGATTTTGCTGATCCCAGCATATCCGGATGACGATTTTAGGGGTGCTCTTGGAGGAATAAAAATACAGCTTGACAAGCTCAATACCTCCCGATTATTCATCACGCAGCATCCCCTCAAGCCACCATATTTTGGGTTCGAAGCCGCAAAGAGACCAGGAGCCTTCATCTTCTCGTGTGCGGTTCTTTCTTTACGCACCGCTGTGTTGTCGGAGCCTCCGGTTGCTGCAGAGCAGCTATACGATGAATAACTACAAGAAGTACAGTTGACCGTTGGGCGCCTAGATGTTTGGGGAAAGGAAAACAACACCGTTATGACAAAAAGTGACATCTATAAAGACCTGTAAATGTATCAAAGACCTGCAATTGTGACCGTTGGAAAATGTCTTATCTATAGGTACGTAAGTGAGCATGCTTTGAAAAAGGAAGAGGATTGGGCAGCGCTGCTAAGAGAATATGACTGTTTATAACAGAACATGTGTCAGTAATTGTTTGTTGATCATGATGAGATTGCAATTGTACTACAATAGTAATCTATCCACCCTGGTCATCATGTTTAAATACTGTTATTTCTAATTTGTGCCTTAGTAGAACTCTAAGGTGTATAACGATTGGTGCGCTTTGGAACTCATGGCGTGATTCTTTACATTATTGTGGCTCAGATGGTTGAAGTACATGCTAAAGCCATGGGTTTCATTCACATTGTCCACACTTATTGATAAAATGCTAATTTCTATTATGTCACACTGGATAACACATTGTGAATAACGTGTGGGTGGCTTAGTGTCTGCTCTCAGGTATGGTTTTAGAATGGCCATGATTGTATTTAGAGTGTATGATTCCACCACTACAGAAATCAGTGGAAATATTGATGTCCCAACCAGAAATAAATAAATATGTGCCTAATGGAGTAAGATAGTAAATACAGTTTATAATGTGTCTATATCCTTCCAATCATTCAGAATTAACTGATTTGTGGATTATAGGCTACCATTATAATGATATTGTTAGTACTAATCATCCAAATCATATTACATGTGAAGTTGAAACTGCTACTCAGAGGCATATTAGTATAATTCAGTGGGTCTTATGCTGAAATTATATATCTCTATACATCTCTTTACAATATCACTGTAATGGATTACATCTTGATTTTGATTGTTTCTGTTTTGCTTTGAAGATAACCTCTGGTGACCTGGAGTTTGAACGTGTGAACCGTGTCCCACTCCTTCACCTTGGTAGCATTCAACAGAGGTGCCATCCTCACCCCCACTCCTCCACCATCACCTCCACACTGTGCCTACTAAGAAAAGGCTCGGACAGGCACCCCAAGCATGACCGTGGCTACAGGCGACCCTGGGGACGAGGCGGCAGCTCTCCCCTGCCAGGCGCAGGACATGTATAACCTGGAGTCGGACCACGAGTGCTGCGAGCGTGTGGTCATTAATATCTCTGGCCTGCGCTTCGAGACGCAGCTCAAGACCCTCTCGCAGTTCCCTGAGACACTTTTGGGAGACCCCAAGAAGCGGATGCGCTACTTCGACCCACTGAGGAACGAGTACTTCTTTGACCGGAACCGACCCAGTTTCGACGCCATACTGTATTACTACCAATCGGGAGGAAGGTTACGGCGGCCGGTCAACGTGACGTTGGACGTCTTCTCCGAGGAGATCCGCTTCTATGAGCTTGGGGACGAGGCAATAGAGATATTCCGGGAGGACGAAGGCTTCATCAAGGAGGAGGAACGGCCACTGCCAGAAAATGAGTTCCAGCGACAGGTGTGGCTGCTCTTCGAGTACCCAGAGAGCTCAGGCCCTGCCCGCATCATCGCCATCATCTCGGTGATGGTCATTCTCATCTCAATCGTCAGCTTCTGCCTGGAGACCCTGCCTATATTCCGCAATGACGAAGATGACATGCACAAAGTCTATCCGACCAACTTCAATGGGACGTCGGCATACGCTTCGACCAGCTTCACCGACCCCTTTTTCATCCTCGAGACTCTTTGTATTATCTGGTTCTCGTTTGAGTTCCTCGTCAGATTCTTTGCCTGTCCCAGCAAAGCTGGGTTCTTTGTGAACATCATGAACATCATTGACATTGTGGCCATCATACCTTATTTCATCACCTTAGGGACCGAGCTGGCGGAAAAGCCAGAGGATGGTCAGCAGGGCCAGCAGGCCATGTCGTTGGCCATCCTGAGAGTTATCCGACTGGTGCGAGTATTCCGCATCTTCAAGCTCTCTCGACATTCCAAGGGCCTGCAGATTCTGGGCCAGACTCTCAAAGCCAGCATGAGGGAGCTGGGGCTGCTCATCTTCTTCCTCTTCATCGGAGTCATCCTCTTCTCCAGCGCCGTTTACTTCGCCGAGGCCGACGAACCCGACTCCCAGTTTGTCAGCATTCCAGATGCCTTCTGGTGGGCTGTGGTCTCCATGACGACCGTGGGATACGGGGACATGGTACCCACCACCATCGGCGGAAAGATCGTGGGATCGTTGTGCGCCATTGCTGGTGTGCTCACTATTGCCCTGCCAGTGCCTGTAATTGTGTCCAATTTCAACTATTTCTACCACCGTGAGACGGAGGGCGAGGAACAGGCCCAGTACCTGAACACCCCGAGTGTTCCCAAGGCCGACTCCAGCGAGGAGCTGAAAAAGAGCCGCAGTGGCTCCACAATCAGCAAGTCTGACTACATGGAGATACATGAAGCTGTGCGCAACAGCCACGAGGACTTCCGCGAAGACAACCTCAAGACGGGTAACTGCACCTTGGCCAACACCAACTATGTCAACACCACTAAAATGCTCACGGATGTATAACCGTCTGCGGATGTTTCTCATCAGGATTTTGGCACACAGATAGAAAGGCACTAATCACCCTTTTTGAGGGTGATTGCTTTAGAGGACTAATGCAAGTGTATCCTGAGAGAAGGCCAGGGACAGGAAGCAGGTGATATGCAGAGAGAATGAGAGAGAGTTGTCTTAATCTCTCTCTTCATGGACCCTTCCATTTGCTCTGCTCCTAGGCCAGCCTTCACAAAAGTTAACCTACTGAACAGGTCTGGCGTTTGCATGGAATTAATCTCACATGTGATTATTCTGTTGTCATGCTGCTCACCATCATAGCCAGATAGCTGAATAAGGATAGCATACTGCATAAGAGACTCGTGGGTGTCCCACGCGTAACATAACGCCCCAAACACACTGCCAGTATATTAAGGTTTTCCCTTGCTCTTACATCAAAGACAGGTGTTGTCGGTCCATTGCCTCAGAGCAAATCCAAATGGCTTAGCTCAGCCCTGTAAAGCTACATACCCTGAATAATACCAACAGGGTTTATGTAGGTGGAAAGAAAAACAGATAATTCACTGCCACCCCTGCCTACATGATGTCTCATGTAAGCACCAGAAGTATGTCACGTTCCACTTTATGTTTGGCACTTATAAAGGAACCTGTGCATGATTTACTGTTGCAGAAGGTAGACGATAGGTAGATGATATTTTTAGAGTGATATTATTAGTAGCACAAAGTTTTACCGTGTCTCTGCTTCCATAGTTCATGGGCCAATGGATGTAGAAAAAAAAGCCTATTTATTCTTTGTCAATATCAGGCTGACCAGCGAGCGACATCCTGTCAACACAAATGAGCAAATGTTTCTTAGGTGATACGTGATACTGTCCATTCCCACATATCACAGGTTCTTTATTTTAATGTACACAGCTGGCTCACATGGTGTTGTTTTTATTCACCGAGGCATGGAATGTTCTTGGGTACAGATTCATGTCAAACAAGAAAGAATCCAAGAGGTGAAAATTAACCATTTACAGAGGTAGCCGCAAGATGCTTTCATTCATTCCATTCCTCTCATACTGCATCACTACTAGTCACTGTCTAACCTATACACCTGTGTTATCCAGCAATGCCCCCCTAAAAACTTCATAGCATTCCACATTTTATACAAACAGTATTACTAGAGTCATTTTATGACGGTATAGGCATTCCAATAAGCAAATGTGCAATTGGGAAAGAAGTATGGTAGGGTCGGGTGGGTAGACATTTAACTGTGATATCGGCAGCCTAATAAGCAAATATTGTAGTTAGCTCGCTAGACAAGTCACCAAAGACAAAAAAAAATCACTGCCACTGTAGTTTTCCTGCATTTTTGAAGATTTTTCATTAATCGGTTTTATTAGCAATCATCTGTAGCTCCATTGATGTCATACAAAAACAAGCTATTGGTGCATGTTTTTCATTCCGTAATGCTGCAGACAATTTGGTGACACCTGTGTTCAAAATATGCTTCCTACAAACAGCTCTTTGTAAAATAAGATCTATACAATTACTCTAGTGCTGCATGCCATCTATACATTCCATATATAGCATGCATTTGGAATGAGTGGTACCTAAAACACTAGTAATATGTGTTTATATCTCAGAATAAACTTCTCTGTGAGACATTAATGCTATGTGCAATATGAGAGAGTGTAGAGTTGTGTATAATATGTTGAGGTTTTAATAAATTCCAAAATGTCATAGTTTAGTTCTACTCAGTTGCAGACAACCACATTGCTTCGCTCGAGTCACTAGGCCCCCTTACAACAGGTTTCACTCACGGGAAGGTTGCTCATTTTTTCCTCATGTCTGAATCGAAGGAAGCCAATGTTGCATTAGAAAGTGTTCAAAGCATCACTTTTGAGATGTCTGATTGACATGCCATAGTTTCTCAGTCATAACAGAAGATGTTCCCTTTCTGAATTCCAATGACAAATAAACGATAGATGACATCTCCACACCGGCATGTGAAAGTTGCCGCCAGAGTAGTGTACATATTACTGTAGTTCCAAATCCTGTTTATGCTTCCTACATAGTTTTAGTCAGCATTCAACAGCACATTAGGTTAGACTAATGAACTAGATGAAGGTCTACGGGACTGTTGCATTGTATGCAGAATAAAGTCGTAGGAAGTTTAAGCAGTGTGCAGAATTACTTGTTGTTATATTAGACAGATACAAATGCTGGAGGCATTTCATAATCTAGGGAACAAAGTTACCACAGTTTATGCATGCAAAAGGGGAGATTAAGAAGGTTCTGAGTTTTTTTTAGTGCTGACTAAAACAGGGATATTTGTATTTTTTTACATGATGATTTTACATTTTTATGATATGACACTTTTATGATAGGAAACATTTTAGTATTGTATCTTGATTAAGATTATTTTTTAAATACAAATACATTGTTTTAATCTTTGTATTTTATTATGTCCAATACATTTGATGTCAAAATGTGTTCAAATATCCCATATCCTAAAGAATTTAAAGCTAAAGCTTTAAAACACCCTCAAAAGAGTCTCTCAGTTAATATTCAGGCACACTATGGACGAAATATTCAGCTTGGTACCACTGCCACATATAGTAAGGACCCCACTATTTTGTTCCAACTACATGCACCTTGCATTATGTAATTTTATGAACGGGACTCTCTTCCAGTTAGCCTCAATGAAAAACCTGTGTCAGGCAATTTACACAAGAGCGGCTGGCAGTTTAGATCGACTGCCATCTCTAAGATCTCTAAGATGTTTTTTTTTACTTCCATGAATGTGGTGCTCTGTAAACTCTACCCAAATATGCTGCCCTACTTCAGCCATGGAATACAGTATCTGAACATAATCTGAACAGCTGGACATCAAAAGCTGTGCTCTAAGAAAAGAAGCCCCATCTACAGATATAACACACAAAAATAATGGAGCATTTTTGAGAAAAAAATTGCAACCTTCCTATAGAAAAAAAAATCCCATGTCAAGACAAGCACAGGATTTGTTTGTTAGTTATCTTATTATGAGGTAGACATGGCCAAGACATGTTCCAGGTTTTTACCTTTATTTATACTGATACTAATTATCTTCAGTCTTCTTTTTCATATACTTACAGTATCAAAACCCCATGCTCATTTCTATCACTTCATGTACATTTCTGTAGTTTTGTTTTTCATTGCTTTTCTTAAGTCTTTAGGTGTTCATTTAAGTGTGAATGTACTGTTTGCATGCAAGTGCCACTATGTGAATGTGGGTGATGCCATGATTGCTTGGTTACCAAGTGTTTAAATGCAGAAAATCCCTCCTGCACTGTCCCCTGCTATGGACATGGAGAGATGGATAATGTCTAAAGGAACAGTGCATTTGATGGACCTCAATTGTAGCAAATGCACTTATGGACAATGGCACCCTTTTGTTGACTGCATACTTTTCACAGTTGCCTCATTCCGAAAACAAAGCATTAACGTATATTTTCAAATGTATTCCTATATACGTTATATATAATAGAAAAAAGTCAGTTTTGGATGTACAATACCATTAGGCCTAGTGTATGTACAACCACTATCATTATAGATAAAGCCAGGTAACTACTGTCTAAAATACAGCTGCTTTCCTAATTGTCTTGCAATGCAATATTTAGCTTTAAAAGAGCCTCTGCCATATATAGCAGCAACTGGATATGCACAGCTGCCATTATATATAGTTTTGATCTCCAACTGGAATTCAAAGTATTATAGTATTACTATAACATTTTGTATATTGCAAATGTATGAGATGTTTGAAAAAAGAAAACCATAAAGAAGACATGAAATGTTATTGTAGGTTTGCCTTTGATTGTAAATTTGTCAGCATGTACTCCACATATAAAGGCTTTATTTTTCTCTGAAATATAGGCTATTAATGTATAACTATGATTAAGCTTCTTCGCTAACTGGCATGTTTCATAGGTTCTGTAAATATGTACTGTAATTACAGATATATAGATAGATAGATAGATAGATAGATATATAGATAGATAGATAGATAGATAGATAGATAGATAGATAGATAGATAGGCTTATGGGGGCAGATCAGCTAGCCTGTTTCAAGATTGTATTGATCAAGGGAGAGCTCTGATGCACCATTGTTCACGCCATCTTGCTCTTTCCATATCAATCAATGTCTCTGTCTCTCCTTTACTTCCTGTGCCTCACTCACCACATCTCTCTCTTTTCCCTCTTTCATTTAATTTTTCTCTCTCTCTCTCCCTCCCTCTCAAACTCATTTTATTCCCACCACACCAGCCATAAGACAGGCTAGACATAGAACCTTCATACCTTCATCGCCATAATAATTAGCCAAGGGTTTGCTTTTCTTGCTTTTTTAATTTCAGCTAATGTCGCTTGTTTGTCCATGGATGTGGGTTTATATGTGTTTGACTGAACTGACAAACTGGCTGGATCTCTGACTTTCTGCTGAAAGCAGATTTTCCTTACAAGGAGGAAATCATGGAAACGCTAAACTTGGAACACAAGAAAGAAAATGACTGAGGAAATCGTCAAATGCACACACACACACACACACACACACACACACACACACACACACACACACCCACACACACACACAAACAGATGGTGCTCTGGATATATGTCATGCACTTTAAAAGGACCTCCAAATACCCGAATACTCTGTATGGTATACCAGAAAAACAAGGGAAAAGACACCTCCACCAGAGACCAACATTTATTCAAATCGGTATCTAATAATATCAACAATGATGATGTTGAAAACAACAATACAGTAATATCAGCATCAAAATCAGTACTGCTTATTTGACTCTTTTTTGTGCTTTTTTTCTTTCCCTGCATTTTATATCCGATGCGGAGGAATCCAGATTAAGCCGTTGCATTTCAACACAAATCACTGCTTGATTGATTCCTATGATTTTGGTATATTACTTTAGGTTAACACAAGGTACAGAAAAGTGGCTTTTGTCAATATCCAACACTGGGTGGTTATCCTCTAGATACAGTATTTTTGTCTTTATGAAAAGAATAAGACATCTACTGTACTGTAAGCTTTGCATAATGACAATAAACCAACACGAGCAGAGGAGGGTAGGTGACAAAGCGTTAAGTTGCGTTGGCCTTGAAAAGAGGCCATTATGCTCATTGTCTTCATGTTGTAGAAGGGAGTGTACGTAGAGGAGAAAGGGTTAGGGTGAAAAAAGCGCTTCTCAAATCTATTGTGCTGTTTTCCTCTTAAGTGGATAAAATGCACTTAGTGGTTAAGTGAGAAAGCAAAGCAATCTATTTATACCCACCACCATGCTATGGAGGAGAGGATGCACAGGCCCCTATGGGAGAATACACAACTTTCATTTTCCATCAAGGCAAAGGGGCCTGATATCCACTGATGTTTCTTATCTTCTGTAAGTTTGTTGCTTGTTTCAGGCTTTAGTTTCCCCCTCTGTTCTGATAGAAAACTGATGTTTCATCTTGTCGTCACACTTTCAATACTGCAAAGCGTTATTGGTGAAAGTGATTCTGTGCTTGTTTTATCAGCTCATTGGCAATATGATTGGGAGGAGACAGTCTGGATGTTGTCCGAATATGAAGCAGCTGAAAGATATTGATTGAGCACAGATTGCTTTTCCATGACTCAAGCGAAGAGTGAATTGGCTGTATTTCAAGAAAGAATGCTGGGTACAAAAGCTGATGTCTTCAAATGCTTATACATACAGTACTGTGTTCTAACTTTCGACTTGAATACATAAAACATTATAGAAAATTATACGTATAGCAAATTAGAATTATCGTTTATCAAGTTGGCTGTCAAGTCATGGATAAAAACAAAATCTCTTCGTCGATATAGGCTGTAATAAGTTCGATTTCTGATTTTGCTGAGAAATACTACATGTACAAGTGATACTGCTGTGATATGGTGCAATTAGAAACAAAATCATAGTGGAGGTACCAGTGTTTTATTTCCCTATTGAAGACATGAAGTTAGATCAAGACTGGAACAATCTGACCATCTTTAACAGCCATCACACTATATTCATCATACGGCCCAGACCATATTTGTACGTCTTACTGTGCAACCATTTGGGCATTTGTTCAAAATCTTGGACAAAAAAGGCCTGGAGAGCTTCTTCAGAGATTCCGACCTTTTCAGAGTGATTAATACCATGTGAGCCACCAAACGTCTGCTCAGTATGGAGACCTGTTGGTTATGCAGTTTGTAAAGGAATTCTAACACGTAATACACACCTACAGTAAGTCCTTTCTCTATGATAAATGTGCTTTCAACAGGTTCTTAACATCCGGACAAGGTATAATATAAGGTTGATAATGACACAAATCTAATGGCTGACGCAATGTCTTAAAGCAGAAAAGGCAATAAATCATTCTAATAGGTGGTGACATAACCAGCCCCTAATGTTCAACCATACTTCCAGTCCTCCCTTGCTGGGTTACAGTAGGTCTATAGCAGGTTTGTGTGACTTGTCAATTGTCAGTAAAATCGTCTCTGCCCTATCAGATGTCAGGTAAAACAATACAGTTCAGAATTACAAGGTGCATTTCATCCCCATGGACCTTCAAAGGCTAATGTCAGATCAATTGTTCAGTACTGTAGATCACTATACAGTCTGACATGATACACAAAACATTTCCAAAGGTTTATGTCTGGTAAATCCTCACTCAGTTGCAGACAGGTACCTTTGCTGACCAGATGTGGACGAAGAACACAATTCCTTTACTTAAGTGAAAGTATGGATACTCTGTGTCAAATATTACTCCAATACAAGTGAAAGTTGCAAGTGTTAGTCAGATTTTTACTTATGTTGAATTATAGAAGTACTTGCTTTTAAAAATACTTAGGTATTCAAAATTACAAGTATTTTTCCTTTTTAATGTATTGTAATGTAATGTTTATTTGGTCATTAATAGGGTATACACCCTTGGATTGGTCATAGGACTTGAACAGACCTTTAGTTCCTTACATCCAACAAAAAATATTTGACCTATTTTTTATAACTTTACAACTGTTCAAATGGATGCAATAACCTAATTTAAATCATTATTCATTCTCTACTAAAACATTTTCATCGCCACATACAAAACCAGATAACTCCATTTAGTAGCTTATTTATCGTTTAATGATGTAGGCTAAAAGCTATGTGGTAAATGTCCAGTGATTGTTTAATTTCATTCCAACTTCACAATGATCATGGAGGATAGCCTGGTTAACACCAGACCACTTCTCAAATCTCAATTTCTAACAGGTTCGTCTGGGTTCTCCCAGGCTATGGAGGATGTTTTTTCTGAAGAATCTGCTGTCACCATCATTATCAGAGCCAAGATCAAATTGAACTACTGAAAAAATGAACTTCAAGATGGTCTGTCACAATATTGCATTTAAAGAATCACTTCAAACCTGGTTAATAGTGATGAGTACATCATGCTCATATTTCAAATGTAGTGGAGTCAAAAGTACAGTATTTGTCTTTAAAATGTAGAGGAGTTAAAAGTCATAATTTCCAAAAGATGTTAATATAAAGTACAGATACTCAAAAATCATACTTAAAGGAGAAATCCGGCAAGTTTTCACATAGATCTCTGTTTCTCAAGGTCACTGAGTACTGTCAAAAAATGAAAACAATCGGTTTTACCTACAGTAGCTCGAGTTGCTACAGCAGTAGCTAACACAAACAGGAAGCTATACAGCGCTACACTCTGGGGGCATGTCCGTGAGCTCCCATTTACAGCGTATAGCGCTGTAGCTGCCTGGCTGCATTAGCTCCTGGTTGTAACAACTCGAGCTAGGTAAATTTTTCGTACTGACAGTACTCGGTGAACTCGAGGAGCTGAGATCTATGCGAAAACTCGCCAGATTTCTCCTTTAAAGGAACCATATGTAAGATTGTGGCCAAAACTGGTACTGCAATCACTTTCAAATTACTGTAGATCGGTGTATGCCCTCCCCCTCCCCCCTGACTCGAGGTTGCCAACCCGGATGCCGAAACACTACTGACTTTGTGATTAGTAGATAGGTGGAGGGTGGCGCATCAGGCCAAAACACAACATGATATGACAAAACACAGCATCAACATCAGTTGAGGGCTGCAACTTCACTTTTTAAATGACAATATCCTGGCCGGACTAGTGTTGTCAGTGATATAAGTATTTGAAATTAACATGATTTCTTAATGTCTAGTGACATATCAGGGCCATTTTATGATTAATTGAAATACATTTCTTACATATGGTTCCTTTAAGTACAGTAATCAATTAAATGTACTTAGTTACTGTCCACCCTTGTTGCTGACCCTGAAGGAAGGACAGGGACAGAAGACTGAGAGGGAATGGTGTCACAGACTATGAGAAAAAAAGACTTAGCTCAGCCAGACCTCTCTAAAAACAGTTGAAAGCAAATAACAAACAAGTTGTCTCTCTTTTTCAATGTTTACCACCACAGTTACCACCGATTAAGCTACAAATGTGATGTCAAAGAGATGTCAAAGCGGTCTCTGTGAGGCCAGTCTACACATTGCACACTTGACCTTCATGGGTAATTGAACATGGCAAGATCAAAGCCACTTCAATCATAACAAGGAGACAGCGTGGAAGTACATGTGATTGCTTCTGATGGTGATGGCCAGGGCTACTGGTCCACTCTACTCTGATTTTCAGTGTGGAAGAAGACTTGAATTTTCCAAGTGCAATCATTGACAGCCAATGGATCTCCCATAAGGCCATACTGCTTTGTGAAGTGCATTTGTATGTGTGAATGAAAGTTTGAGGGGAAAAGACTATTGTAAGGTTATCATTATGTCCTAACATATACATTTGAATTAGGATATCAACTTATTAGTATGTTGGCTGGTTAGTTATCTACTTGGTTAGATGATAACTAAACTATAGGCTATTCTAATATAAAGAATTTTGTTAGGCAGACAGATAGGTGGCAAGAGAATCACAGTGATTTTAACAGAAACAAAAGTCGATGCCTCAACAAAACAAAAAAAGTCCATGGATCAGACATGCAGTTCATGTAAGACACATAATGGCAACGGTAAATGGATATCATTGGTCTGTTGGTGAAGGCTGGAGAGGTTTGTAGCACAAAATACTCAAAGTGCTGCTATTTAGATTTGGCCAGGTAAAATAATGAATCTCAAATCATTATTCATTGTACTCCAGCTTCATTCCCTCTGGTTTCATTCTATTAAATATTTAATAATGAGCTTAATCAAATCTCGCGTCATACTCTTCCTTGCCTGCATATCATCTCAGTGATGTGACTCCTTGGGAACTATAGGCTACTACTGTATGTGTCCTCTGAGCAACATTCATAGAACAATTCCAAGTACATGGAAGCATCCATTTTTCAAATGGTTTCCTGTTGTTCTCTGTTAGGGTGCTCTTGAATTCACGATTCGTGGACATGCTTGTTTTGGCCCCACAACCTGTGCCATGACTGGAGCCCTAGTCAGCGAGGTTTTACTGTCTGACAGCTTCCTCTACACTCCACCACCCCAACCCTGGTTATTTACAGTCTGTGAAATGGGTGAGTTGATCAGACGTATGTGTGTTTCTGTGTGTGTGTGTGGCGGACCTGGACACTTTGAGGCCCAAGGCAAAGGATCCCGAGGCCCCTCCGAGCACAGGGCTTTTTTTTAACGATTTCAACTCGCTCTGCATCTCTTACGGTGTCTGGCCATAACCCAGGGTCGTCACTGATAACTGTAGGCTAGTGCTAGGTATTGTGTTAGAGCTACTCACGTTACTGGTTTCGTTTGCACCCAAAGCTTCTGCTACTGAAATGGTGTCCGTAGCAGCACCACCAGCACCAGTGCGGACTTCGGCAGTGACAGTGATCTTGTCCCTCACGACTGTTTCACTTAGATCAACATCATAATCATCATCATCATCATCAGTAGAAGAATATGTAGTGCAAGTTTGAGTTGCCGGTGGTGGTGCATCGCTGCTGTTGTAGCTAGCATTAGCTACACCACCCAGCTTAGCAGATGTTGTTGCATCACTATCCAAATTACTTTCTTCCGTGGAAGAATTCTTCGACTGGAAGAAGTTGGTTAATTTAGGCAATATCTTTCTAAATTCTTCCTCCTCCCTTTTTCTTTTATCACTTCCACTCTGGAAACGTTTCATGGCTGCTGTCAATCGCTCAACTCCACACCTCACCAAGACCTCATTCAGACTAGCTAGTTGCTGCTATGGTGACAGAAAGCGGACCTGCAGTCATTTGATTTTATGATGAGTTTATGAGCAATCATGAGGCAATTTTTAAAAAAATCTTTATTATGGATTAGAATATATTGTTTGGATGCGGTGATCATTTATTTAAAAAACAAAACAAAACAACAACAAAAAAACGAAATACGATACGGGGATGACGAGGCCCCCTGGTGGCCGAGGCCCCAGGCAATTGCCTGACCATGCCTAATGGCAGGTCCGCCCCTGTGTGTGTGTGAGCGTGTGTGTGTAGGTGCATACATGCATGCTAGAACCCCTTCCGCCCTTCTTGTCTCAAACTGCACATTCAACGCACTTGGGAGAATGCAGCAACAGATACACTCTCCACAGCAAACGACTGGGACACAAGGAACTCACAGCAGGAAAACATGTGCTGTGAAAGTCAGTAGCCAGAGAAGCCATCTCAGAAGATGGAGAAGGCTCTGGTGAAATATTAATGGAGCTGGGATATTTTAAGCCCTCTGTATCCTGTCTGCTGGAATGATATTAGAATGTAACATGTTCAATAACTGTCGCCTGTTCTCGCCTTCTTTTGTGTTGAGACTTGGAGACGGTTCTATATTCATTACAGGCTGCTGCAGGAGAGAAAAGGTCCTATAGAGTGTCCCAGTGACGCCACTTCCATTTGCCTCCATGTCTTTCAAAACATTTTGATGACATTTTGAACATCTTTCAAAACATTTTGAACGCCAGTCTATGGCGAAAAAGAAATTATTTTCTGGTCCCGGTTGACTTGTGCCTTGAATTACCCATATGATGTTTGTCAATTTTAAAGATAATTTTTCATGTAAAGACATTTGCAGTTTGTTTTGTAACTATGTTCTTTATAGATCAGTGTTCGAGACGAGAGATGTAGTCCACTGAGCGGATTCGCACAAAACCAACATAACTTTTGAAGTCTATCGAACAACAGTACTTTCTTGACGTGAAAAATTATCTTTTAAATTCACACACATCATATGTAAAATTCGTGGCACAATTCAAACTGGACCAAAAAATAATTGTTATCTCTCCATTAACTCCCGTTCATATTTTTTTGAAAGACTCTATACTCTGTGTAATGCGATTCTGTGAAGTTTGAACTTTTTCCACACAAAGAATGGCTGATTACTGCAATAAGTTGTAGGTATGTATTGCATTGTATAGTAATTATATGCATATATTCTATTACATATCAAATTTGGAAGATAGAAAAGTAAAGCATTTTTTTAACTGTGATGGCACTGTATAATATTACAATACAACACCCAAACAATCATCTGCTTCCTATCTAAGCAACAGCAATTCACAAAATAAAAATGGAAAAGAAATACACTTTATTACCAGAAATCTGCAAGATTACACCCCCTCTAGTAACCTAATTACAGTTAGAAAGTTAAAGTTAGAAAGTCTTTGTTTGAAGATGTTTTTATTTGCCCCGAATGATTGAAATGACTTTAAACAGCATTTGCCAGTGGAGGGCGATATATTACAGGGACAATTTGAATGCCAGACCATGTGGCCCTGTTTCAGTTTCATTTATTTTTATTAATATAATTGTTTTCACTATCGCGTATTGTGTGCATGTCCACTATTTTAAAGTATTGATATCATTGGCCTCTGGTAAATAATTCGCTCACTGCCTTGCACAACAGACAGACTGAGGAAGTCATTCATCCCCAGGGCCATTGAACTGTTCAATGCATCACTTAAGGGACTTACCTTACCTATGCACAGAGGACCACAGTCTCAGTCCCTGCTTCAGTCATTGCAAGCGCACCTGATTGATTAATCACCCACTATGTGGATACTGTTTTTTAGAATTGATTTAGATTAAGTTTTATTTAGTATAATTTGTATTTTAGTATATTAGTATATTCTTTATCTTCTACAGTCCTTATTGCTTAGTTGTGTTTTTTTATATCATACATTTTAATTACTTTTTCTGCTGTTAGTGAATGTGTGTGTGTATGTTGTCTGTATGCTACTGTGACCTTGAAAGTTTTCTCAGCCTACTCCAGTTTTCATTTCTTCCAGTAGGCTATATACAGTATCTCCAGTAGCCTACAGTAGCCTACGTGGCACTAGCTGATGTCGTGCATCTCTCCTGTAAACCGAAATATTCTGGCTGCACTTCAATCTACCTACTCATATTTATTTATTTTTCTCATGTTTGTTTACTCCTCCAGTCCGAGAATTAGCCAAATAAACGAAACGAGCTGTCACTGTTATATCACAGCCACATCTGGCCTCCCCTGTGTTAAACAGTTCGCTTAGCCTTCTGTGCCGCTGTCCCTTGGTTTACTGATAACCCTTGTCCTTTCGTGGGTTCTCCAAGACAGCCATGGAGGGGAGCTGAAAACTTTGACGGACAGTGCAAGGCACTTCTCAAGGATATTCCGCCTGAGCAAAGAGGTATTACGTTACTTTTACACTCGTGTGTTTTACTGGGTTTCCACTTTTAGTTAAAATGTCTTGCGCTCCTCAGCTCGACCACTGCCTTCCTAGTTAGCAGCGGTTGCACAGTTGTCAGCGGAGAGTCAACTCTTGTGCACTCTATCAATTATTCAGAGAGCATTTCATACATGTGATTCATTTGACATGTATGAAACTGTTAATATGAATTCGAGCATAGATTCGCGTAGGTTTGTGTGGCCAGAGATTGGTAGATGCTTACCCAGAGCATAGGCTATGTCTGTCATTTAGGCATACAGTAAGATGCAGTGATCACCGCCGTATTCGAGGGTTCAATTTCGTAGCCGCCCTTGAAATCGGCAAATGGAGGGTATTTTAACATAAACAAATAAACATAATGACAATTATGTAGTTTGATGGTGTAGATGTACATGTGACTTAATCCCTTTCAAATGTAAATTTGACGTCAAGGAGACAGATTACACATACAACATCAGACGAAACAGTGAAATTTCTTTTTATAGACTTCCAGAAATATCTGCCAATGTTTTTATGGCAGAATCACTATTTTTTCTCTCCATCATAGTATTATAGGTAGTTAGTAATGCACATAATTTCTACATGAAGTAACCAATTTGAATTCAGGGTGTTTTCGTTGAACTGTAAAAATCTGATGCAGTAAGATGAGTGATTTTTGATTATTAATGAATTATTAATAGAATTAAGGCTATTGGATCTGTGTACTTTAATTGAATCAAGATGCATGGTTTATAGTTGTAATCACATGCAACAGGTATCACCAACTGAGCGCACGTTTTCACCAAATTACAGAATTAAATCAGCTATCAAAACTGCAGAATAATTTAAAAGGGCCAGTGGTAGCCAGTCTACTTTTGAAGAATTGCACAGCACCTGAGAATTGGTGATGGACAAACACTAGGATGAGGAAGAGAAAGAATATTGAAGACAAGTTTCAGATGAAATTCATTGTCACCTTTCATGTGTTCAATCAGGCGCGCCTGCAGGTGTACGTCCGCACTGTGCGTACCATCAGGCTACTCACCACCAAGAGAAAATTTCCCGTGTGTGTGTATATTCACATCAAATTGGCCCACCATACCTTCCCAACTATGGACAGTATCTCCCATTAGCTGCATGCCATCAGGCTACAATTTACAATTTTCTATTGAAGTTAATGAATACCTTATCAAAATTAACACGCACACATTTTGTTTGAGCAGGAGAGAGAGAATACGCACGCAGGCACGCAACTAGGCTACTTGTTGTTTTCTTTTACTCGGCTATCTATATATGGTTATCAGCACACATTGTTGAGTTAATTCACTAACTCAATACTCATCATGGATATCACAAGTTTAAATAACGAAAACAGAAAGGATGGATGCAGCAAAGCTAGAGGAGTTATTCCAGATGGGCAAGAACAAGGTAGGCAATTGCTTGTCAGAACGTTAGACTGCATTAGACAGCTGTTTAAAGCCAGACGTCACGGTAAGCTAGAACAAAACTAAAGGTAACTTTAGCCTGTATACAGTAGGGCTGGATCAAGTTATCCAAATGAATAGGTCATTGAAGACGTTGTTGTTGTATTATTGCATGTGAATGTTGCTATGCTACTTTTTTGCTGACCAATGCACGGACCTAAAACCGGGAAACGGACAAATATTGTCCACGCACGCGTGAAATGTTTTTTTCGGGTGGGGGGGGTCAGTGATGGGTGTGCGTACCATAGCATTAATTCCTGCAGGCGCCCCTGTGTTCAATCATACATAGGATGAACAAACATTAAAGTGAGCCATTTCACTGCATCACTGCAGCAGGTTGTAAACATAATTTGCTTCAATATGATGTTTGTACTGTTTAGATGCACGCAGAGCATCTAAAGACAGTATCTAAATGTTGACCTTGTTCTTACGGTAAGTTTTCTATGCAATCCCATAGCAATAATTGGTGACTTCACCCTAACCCTTCAGTCACTTTTGTAACTGTAAGGACTTATGTTGAGCAACAAACTGCTCTTCAGTCAGTCTTCATCATACTTCTGTGGTTTAGCCTGCGACCGTGACCTTGAAGTTGGATGTTGTATATGAGAGTCACTTTGATAATTGTGGGGATGAAAATTGGGAATTGCACCAGGTGCGCTAGCAATCAGGGGAAAAAACTGTAATGGCTTTGCTGTTAAAATGGATTAAAAAAAAAAAACTTTTCTGTGAAACATTCAAGTAGAGAAAACTGTGGCCATGAGCACATAGTACCGGGTCCTGGTATTGTTATCACAATACAGTAATACTCAAAGCGGAGACAGTATGGCTCTCCACAAACAGATGGTCGCATTTTCTGCTCTCGTAAAAAACATGAAGCTCTCAGAAAATGTCATATTTTCAGTAAATAAGAAGCGCTTAATCTCTTATGCCTGGAGAGAGGAACAGAGGCTGAGTTGAGGCAATACAGGGTGTATGGGAGTGGGAGTGGGGTGGAGAGCAGAAATAAGTATATATGTGTGTGTGTGTGTTTCTGTGTGTGTGTGTGTGTGTGAGTGTGAGTGTGTGTAGGGGAGGGGGGGAGGGGGGTGTTATGGGATCAATGCCCGCTCTCTGTTCCCGGAGCGCGCTGGGTGGTGAGGGATTACGACGCATTACGCGTGGGCATCAGAGGCCACTGCTCCCCAGCGTCTGTGGTGAGTTTTTGCCCGTGCCCGCCGACTCCACTGCCCTGTCCTTGCCCAGGCTGCCGCACAGATGGACACTAGGTGGGGGCTGGGCTATTTATAGACAGGGGATGGGGGTGATGGTGGTGGTGATGACAGGGTTTGGGGATGGAGGAGGTAGTTGGAAGGACTCTCTCTCTCTACCCCAATACAGCTCCACCCGACTCCACCCTCCCACATTCACAACACAACAACTGCCCCAGGAAATGAGTTTCTGAACCCAGCGGGGCATCACAGGGCTGGTCAGGGTAAAGCTCAGGGCAGTGATCCGAGAGGGGCTTACCTGTGTAGGAATTCCCTGAGTGGGCACATTTCCCTTGGTTGTGGGCATATGTTTTTTTGTGTGTCATTTTGTGTATTATGTGTGTGCATATGTGTGCCTGTGTATGTGTAGGTGGGTATGTACATGCAATCTTGTAGTTATGTTCTTCTGTTTGTGCTTTTCCAATGTCCTTTGTACTCTAGTGAAGGTTGGTAGAGAGGAAGGGTTAGGCACCCACAAGTTCAAAAGTGAAAGGTCTTAAGTTTGAAATGTTACATGTAACTTGCAAAAATGTTCTAATGTTACAATGTCCGACCTCTTTCTTCTTAGCTGCTATTAACTGAATGCAATTTTACAAGTCATTGTATGCTCCAAGGCCTTTAATACTGTCGACTGTTCTATCCTTGTCATGTATCTGATGTGAAAACCACCCAACTACTGCTGTGAATAAGCTGGTCAAATTACACTTTTTTGTTATTATTTTCCATCCTCAAATAGCACAGATTTGTCACTGTTGCCTGGGATCTGTCCAGTCTCATCTCGGCATGCATCATCTCCCTTGGTAATTGCTGGCTTTTACAATCCAACAGATAAATTGCCAGCCTCTATTTTTTTTATCAAATATATATATACATATACTGTATATAATTCTTTTTTGTGCCTTCTATGATTGGATGCAAATTAAGAGCGGGGGGAGATGGGAGATTTATGCAGACCCCCCCCCCCCCCCCGCCCCAAACACACACACACACACACACACACACACACACACACACACACACACACACACACACCATCCCTTCTACTAATTGCTGGCCGTCTTGACGCCTGGTGATTAAGCTGCAGGAGGGTCTTCCCATCGGCTGGCCCAAGGAGGGTTTTTAATCACAGCTGTGAGAGCCAGGGAGCCATCGCAAGCGCCCCAGCAGCAGCTGGCAGCCTGAGGAGTGGCCTCATCTGGGCAGGGTAGGAGTAGGAGGAAGGAGGGAGGGAGGAGGATGAAGGAGAGATGGAGGAGGATGAGAGCATCCTCTCTGCTCCATCTCTCCAAATCTTCCCAGTGCCACTTTAACCCTGTCCAGACATGCTGGACGTAGTCCCACACCGAATCCCCATCTGGGTTCTTACAGTCAAGGTTTTTTTTTTTGGCTTTTGCCTTTATGTAGATAGGACAGTTGAAAGTGACAGGAAACAAGTGGGAGAGAGAGATGGGGTGTTGGACCGCAGGTCAGACTCAGAACTCGAGTCCCGATGGGCACTTGGACCTTAATGTGATCCAGATGCTGCTACTTCCACTGAAACTCTCCCACAGTAAACATTTTAATGCCAATGAGAGATATGAGGCCCAATTGACTAATTTAGTCAGTCTGAGCTTCTGATAAATGAAGACTGTATAGTCAGACAGGCTTAGAGAATCCTTTGAGGATGCACAGCATTCTTACTTTGCTGTGTGTATGTGTGAACTATTAAGCTATTTATAGTGTTTGTATAATGCACGGTTGTGGCAAGTAATGTGCAACATAATTGCATATGATTGTTTATCGGTGAAGGATTGTTCTGATATTTGCATGAAACAAGAAAAAAACAAATACTGCATGGATTATTATTCAAATATGTGTACTTGGAGTGTCTACTTCTCCGTAAGTAAGGACATATTGTAGTATCTTGGGACCTCTTACATTGCCAAGGAAAACTCAGTAACATTTTAGGAATACTTCCATGGTGAAAGTGTTGTGAATCAGCCTCATTTCTGTAAATGTACATACTGCGTACTTCTTATGGTCATCTGTGATTTTTGCACCCATGTGTACCCTGTGTGTGTCTTTGGTCTGTATGCAAGCATCCTTTGTTTATCCTTGAATTCAATGAAAGCCAGTCTAGGCCTTTTGCCTAGGTGTGAAATGTTAATGTTTGTAGAACAGCATGTGTCCAGGCCTCTGAGGCAGGCTTGTGCAAAATTCCAGAATTTAATTGAAACTGGCTCTTAAATTCCAATTCAAGTCTTGAATTTCACTTGCATTTCAATTGAGGTAGCAAACAGGAAGCAGAATTGCAATTCGAATTGTGCACAACCCTGCTCTGAGGAACTTCCCAGGAAAGGGGGTAGTTTTAAGACAATAGAAGCTGACCAGACCTGATGAGGCCTAATCCTCATCCTCCCTTTCTATTGCATATTCAAACTGGGTTGGTTCCTTCTTTTGTTTGTAACATAAAGTTAGTACACTGTTTCAGAGAAGTCAGAGAATACTGAGAATCTGGTGAAATCCATGATGGGGTGAAACAAACATGTACTTCTCTCCCTTGAGGGCCACTGGCCCCTCATTGAAAAGAATAAAGCCTGGATCCTGATCTTGCATCGTCCTGATTGAGTCTTAAGAGAAATATGGTAGTAAAAATATACTATCAATGGCCATCTGCCCTCTCCTCAAAGGTCTGTTGGGTTGTGTGCATGTGTGTGTGTGTGTGTGTGTGTGTGTGTGTGTGTGCATACTGGCACAGGTGTTTTTGTATGTTGCCTGTGGTATATATATATTTTCTTCATGACCTTGGATTCTTGTAGCACCCAGATGTCTATGCGGGCCCCAGGAGGTGTGTGTGTGTGTGTGTGTGTGTGTGTGTGTGTGTGTGTGTGTGTGTGTGTGTGTGTACGTGTGTGTTTGTGTTTGTGTCATGTGTGTTTGTGTATGTGTGTGTTTGTGTAATAGTTTAAACATCTAAGCACTTGCATTCCTCACCCATACAGTAGCAGCATGCCTGCCTGTTTGTGTGCGTGTGTGTGTATGTGTGCGTGTGTGTGCGCGCGCGCGCGCGCGCGTGTGTGTGTGTGTGTGTGTGTGTGTGTGTGTGTGTGTGTGTGTGTGTGTGTGTGTGCATTCGTACAGGCGCGTGTGTTTATGGATGTGCATTCGTAAAACAACACTCCTTGGGGTCAGACTGTTAATTTGTCATCCAGGCGCCTTCTGCCCTTAAGCCCTTCCTCTTTATTGTAAACATCTGAGCCATGGCCAAGGAAGAGCTATCTCAAGCCAGCACGAATTCTCAGGAAGCCCAAGGCAGCCGCGGGCATCTCTGCCTGGTAGCAGAAACAAACACCACACTCCCACGTCATTCTATCCTCACACTGTCTGCTCTGCTCACCACCACCACAGAAACACTCAAATGGGGCCTGCCTTTCTCTCTCTCACTCTCTCTCTCTCTCTCTCTCTCTCTCTCTGGAAGGCCTAAGTCCAATAGAAATGCTCTTTTCAAAATTGTTCATTGATTGCATTGATCGCATTGACAGCTTATCTGGAGAGCAAAAAGTGCCATGTCAACCCCCAGGCACCAGTTAACACACTACCCTCCCAGTCTGGTCTCCAATCCTTGCAGAATGATTTTAAAGTCCTTGATCAATATCTGCCCATTTCTCTTATGAAATGCAACCGGTGACTGGCTATGTCCCCGCAAGCCAATTGGCTGTCTGCCATTAGGGGGCATGAGCTATGTCATTCTCATGTCATGTTCACTTTGAGGAGTCTTGTATTTGCCCTCTCCAATGCAGCAATGACCACACGCCATGGACTCCAGGGAATATGGCCCCGAGATGAAGAGGGAGAGAGAGAGAGAGTCTGGGTCACATGTCCCCGTGTGTCGCAGAAACTCTCTCTCTCTCTCTCTCTCTCTCTCTCTCTCTCTCTCTCTCTCTCTCTCTCTCTCTCTCTCTCTCTCTCTCTCTCCATCCACTCACTCCCCACCCCTGGACATGGACACCTGGTGTGTTAGGAGCATTAGAGAAATGGGGCGAGTCGTGTACGGTGTCACTTTTTGTGACAACTTCCTTCCCAGCTGTGCATAGTTGGAATAGCTGGAGAGATGACACCAAGTGTCATGCTGGGCTGTATTTCACTGAGAGCGTCAAAAGGTATAGAGACCATTCTTTCCATCTTTGAGCAAGACAATGTAATGCATGTCCTTATAGTCCTTTTTACAAGTTTAATTTGATCTCCAATGCAGTCTCTACTATAGCTGGAAGTGTTACTTCCCCTCTCCAATGATAGCTGGTCTTGTGTATGTATGTGTGTGTGTGTGTGTGGGGGGGGGGGGGTATTGCTTTGGTATAGACTGTTTGAGAAGACAGTCTATGTGGTGAACTGATGTTTCTAATGTTTCTAAATAGAGTCTGGCTCCGTTCACTGAGTGCAGGGCTCCATAGCAGCTAGTGCTCATCTCTGGGAGGCGGTCCTCTCGGCTTATGCCATCGAGCCACCACAGGCAGATTAATCTTCTTAATAGGGTTATTCCGCCAGCCATTGGCCCAAAAACACCTGCTCTAGAACACACGGTTCCAAGGAGATATGATGTGTCTGAGTGTCTCTCTGGTCTCCAGAGAATTTCAGACCTTATAGAGACTTCTGGAATTCCAAGCGACAAAAACATGAGGGAATGGAAGGCATGGGGAAAGCCCTACTGTGGGCTAAAGTGGGACAGCTGGTCTGGGGTACTTAATCTTGTAGTTCATTTGGGGGAAAATTATGAGGGTTTACAAACACTGGTCAGGCTCAATGACAAGCATTTGGGGTGAACCAATGCAGAATTGCTAAGCTGAAGTCTGAACGTAACTAAATACAGCATGTTGTCACCATCCACATTGCCTCATTCTGAGAGGAAATTCCTGTCAATTCATCACTGATTAATGCCCCTGTATGGCAAATAATGTGTCATATCATCAACAATTTGTCAAATCACTCTTGATTATGTTGTATAATATGTAATAAACTGTAATGTAAAAGCTGCATACCTTTATATAACATAAACATAACAGTTTTTCTGCAGTGTTAACAGAAATGAGGCAGTTAGTCCCTGCCATTTGTGATGTACGTGATGAAACACGTATACCAATGCCCTTTGACACTGCTGCAGAAAGTCCATTATAGCAGCTGCTCTTTTCCATTAACGATACTTATATTGTTACAGGTTGCCCAACTCACAGCCCCAGGATATAAATAGAGCAAGCTCAGTAGAGGACAGAGGTTGCTCTGTTTTATGGCAGGTCAACCAAAACCCTGCTGTTGGACATTACAGTGCCATTATGCAAGCTTTTCCTACTTATCATTGTTTAGTTTTATTCATTTGGGTTGTACATGGTCACATTAAGAAGAGATAAACATATTTATCATCTCCATCTCCATCTGCTCAGGCCATTTGTAATCTAATTTGAAACCTCACAAAAATGTAAATCCAATGGCAAAATACAATAGTTAGCTAGTGTAGAATGTTCTATTTAGAAAAAGTAAAAAGTAAGACAACCATCTAATATGAAATATTATGAAAGTTTGGGGTCGTGCCACATGTGTTAAGAATGTAGGGCACCGTTTTAGACAGAGGGCCTGGATTGAGTGACTGTGCTTCTCATAGTATCCCCAAGGCTTGAATTTCTCAGTTCTTTTATTTACAGGGCAACAACGTCTATTCCCCTCCTTGCATAAAAAGAAAAGCAGTTCACCAATAGTTCCCTGTGGTGTTTGCTGTCATCTTCGCTCCCAGTCTCCTCTCAAACCACTTATCACCGCTGATTTAATCATCTTGTTAAAACATTAAGAATTTAGAATGAATTCGTTAGCAATTCAGGCGGTGCAACCTGTAAGTAAGTGGTTCCAGTCTGCAAGGTTTTGTGTACAATGTAACCGATCAGGTAGGTTTTGGTGTTGCAGGAGCTAGGATACTTGCTCACTGTAGCCTCATTAAAACACACACAATTATTTAGACTTCAGTGCCCTTCCCTGGCACTGTGCCCAGGCAAAATATAGACTTTCCAAGCTGGGGAGATATGTTTTTTTTGTTGTTGTGTCCTGATTATTGATGCGCTTTATTTTCCAAGGTGAGAACAAAGCATGTTGATGTGCATGCATATTGATATGTTTCTTCAGGTGTGGAGATATCGGGCTGCTGTGTAAATCCTAGACCTCGGAAAGTCATCAAATGATCAAGAGCACTGAAATGGGTACCCTGCATCTCAGCCCAGCCAACGTGCCAGGTGAGACCCAAACTTTCTCCACGCCAGGAAAATATGTGTGATGTCCTTGATATGTGCGCATGATTTTGTGTGTGTGTGTGTGTCCAAGTGTGTGTTGAGACGGGAGTTTCTTTGTTTGCGTGTACGTACTTGTTTGTGTGTGCATGTGCTAATGAGTGTGTGCCAGTGAGTGCAAGTGTGTGTGTGTGTGTGTGTGTGTGTGTGTGTGTGTGTGTGTGTGTGTGTGTGTGTGTGTGTTGCCAGCTCCTCAGCTCTGGTTTCCCCTCAGCGTAGAGTTACCCAATGGTGGCTTTAATAGATTAAGCCAAACTGAGCCCAAATAAAGAGATAGGACACACATGTGGGATCAACCCTTGCACTTCAGGGCTCATCCCAGTGCCACTTGGGTCAGTCCCTTAGCCCAGGAACCCACTCCACTCAGGTGAGGAGGTGTTCGGGCTGAGCCCAGGGCTTTGGCAAGCACCAGGGTTAGGCTACACCATGTGAGTGTAAGTAATGCACCCTCATTCTTTTATTTACTGTACCGATGTGCGTGGTGTTTAGGCAGCTGCCTGTTGTGATTGTGAGCAGGTGTGAGAGAGAGGGTGATATGATTTTTTCCATGGGTAGTGTATGGGTGTGTGTGTGTGTGTGTGTGTGTGTGTGTGTGTGTGTGTGTGTGTGTGTGTGTGGGCAATT
This sequence comes from Alosa sapidissima, assembly GCF_018492685.1. Classification (NCBI taxonomy): domain Eukaryota; kingdom Metazoa; phylum Chordata; class Actinopteri; order Clupeiformes; family Clupeidae; genus Alosa; species Alosa sapidissima. The sequence continues at coordinate 25,805,198 of NC_055963.1, forward strand.
GGCGCTGAGAGCTAATGATTTTGCTGTAGTTGGGTGACAGTGTGTGGTGTGTTGATTGGCAGGGCCATTGATGCAGATAAACATTGTAGGATTATTCATAAGTTTGAACTGAGAAACATTTACTGCTGACCCGCTGGCACGCATCCAATCGGAATAGTTTCATGGATTACGTTGCGCAGGTATCACTTTTGTATTACGTCAAAGGCTTTATTCAATCCGATAATGGAAACCGTTAAATTAGGACACTGTGGTCTAAGAGTGTGAAATGACTGTGAATATGGTATCAGATGAAAAGCATTTTTCTTTAAACAATCAAACTTTTTTAACCACCTATGTCATTTTTTTAGTTGAAAGCTAACAATTCTAAGTATAGTATAGACATTATCTGCTGTACTAATGCTGTAATATTTTGTCTCTTCCCACTATCTTCCCATGTCATCTCATTAAAACTTTCCTGTTGCTAAAAAAAACATTAGCCTGAGTTCCTTGTGACTTCTCTCCAAACAAGCGTGCGTCAGAGGTATCCTCTAAATACCTGTATCGTTTCCCTCGGTTTGTTCTCCCTCTCGCACTCTCTCTATCTCTCTCTCTTTCCCTCGAGTGTTTCCTTCTCTGTCTCCCACGCAGAGACTGTAACCCTCTAATCTCGTCCCCTCTGTCTGACCTACATGTTCCCCGTCCTCCCTTCCGGCATCGGAGCAATGGATGATGACTCATTTTTGGTGGCTTTAATTAAACATCTGTTGGCTTCTCTTTTTCTCACTGGCTCTATGCTACTGTCAGATTGGGTGCTGAGTTTAGCCATGTTGATGATGATCTCATAGGCTCTTTTCCCTGCTCTAATTGATATGAGAGAAAATTGTAATAGCCTAATCGTGTCACACAGTTCATTCTTCTGCAATACATACTTATAAGGGTTCAGCTGGACTGCTATTATTAGGGGCCGTTTATACGAGAACGATTACGAAGGAAGACGACAAAATATTTTATCATAAGTGCCTTTCGTTTACACGGCGACCCCGCCATCGGGGCTTGAAGACGCAAAAATCGGAAGACTCCTTCCAGAGTGTAGAGTTTTGAAGACGACCCGGGTTATGTCTCAATCTAAACAGCTAAACCAAAGATCCTTGATTACCTCTCTGGCTAAACTGTCAAATTAGAATGTTTGGGCGTGACGTACCGGGGTTCTATCACACCACCACCCAGCGGTCTGGAATGCATATCCAATCGAATATCACATAGTCTTGCGTCTTCATATAAACAAAGATTTCCCCCTGAGAATGCTCGTCTAAACTCGAATAAAAAAATGAAGACGAGACGCCACTTCTGCGTCTTCTCTTTTCATCGTCACCGTATAAACGTAGCCTAAGGGGTTGTTGCAGGATTGGCCCAGACCCTGGCAAAACAAGTATATTTCTAATCTACTAGGTGCTTGATAAACAAAGTGTGTGTAAATACACTTGAACTTCATCTGCACTTGTGCAAAACATGTGCTGCTGGTAGACAACAACTGTTAAACACAACAACCTGATGGTCCAACCCAAAAATGTAAGCAGCAAGCCTCTAGAAGCCTCTGGTTAGAAAACATATTTTTCTAAAAGCACAAATATTGATCTGAAGATATATATCTGAATACACGAATACAGTTTCATGACTGGTTTCATGTAAAGAAATGAGAAGTATGCCACTGTCTCAGTGAAGCCTAAATAACTAAATACAGAGAGGTGAGTGGAGATTATTCTCTGAAAAGTTTCTTTGAATCTCTTACTGTTGGTCAATTCAAAATACTTTACTTATAACAAATATAAACAGTAATTAGTGGATACTTTAGAAAAGCAAAAGGTGTACACGCAGGAAGAATCTATAGTCAGTAGGTCAGATCTCTAGGTCTCGGGCCACGTGTGTGCTCTTAAGTGGGTATCTGTGTGCAGACCACTTAAATATGTACAGTAATAATGTATTCAAGAGTCCTTAGAGAAAGAGTTCTACTAACCACAGTGTTCATGCATCAGTTTAGAGGAGAGTCATTGGAACAGTGAAAGAGGAGTAAATGGAAGCTCTTGAGCCTGTCATAGAGCCTGATGGAGAAACCAGGACTGTGGTGTCAAGTGAATGGCAGTGGCTGTGAAAAAAAGGAGGTTGGGAGTTCAGCTGATGGACGTGTCAGAAAAGTCATCGCCGGCTCTGCCGGCTCTCTGAAGTGCAAGATCTAAAGGCTGTTTCAACACACCTGCTCCTGTGTCAGCAGTCTGTGCTGGGGTAGGCCAAGGATGGGGTTTATGGCACTCTCAGATGTCTACGGTGATGGCAGCGTAGACTTTTACTGTCTCCAGCTCCAGGGCCAGACAGAGTAATAGAGAATGGACAGATACAGAAAAGAGGATCTATTTTTATCTATCTGTTTGAGATCTATTTGTCCTGCACGTTTTTTTTGTGTGCTTTTTCCAGAGGCATTCAACAATATGTGTAAACGGGTAGAATTTTGCAGAGCTATTAACAAATTAATATGAAGAGTGCTTTGAAGGATCAGAGAGAAATGAGTCTAATATCTGTACATTGCAATATACATTACTTTACATTTTTTCCAGATCTTCTCTTTGTTGTACTGAAACGCAGAAATGTGCAGATGCACTTCATTTCATATGTGTTGTTATTAAACCTACATCTAAAAATGTGCACACAATGCTGATGAAAAGGCATAACCCTTTTCACATGCTTTGCCTCGTAAGTCATTTTTGGAAATGCTGTCAGGCTCACACCTCCAGAAATATGTGTCCTCACCCTCTCCCAGCTGCCCTCCTCTGGTTTCCAGAGAGACAAGTATCCAAGGAACGAGTTATTGGCCTCATAAGTGCCTTCAGACGTCATGTTCCAGAGGCAGCTAATGACTCTCTAAGCCAAAAAGCCATGACTCGCTCATTCATCCACTCTCTTTCCCTTTCTCTCTCTCTCTCTCTCTCTCTCTCTCTCTCTCTCTCTCTCTCTCTCTCTCTCTCTCTCCTTTTATTCCTCTGTGTCTTGTTTTCACTCACTGGCTGTTTATCTTCATGGCTACTCACTCGTCTCCTTACTCTCACCCCCTTTTGTTTCTTTCTCTAACCCTGTCTTCCTAAAAAACTATTTTGGTCTTTAGTCTGTCCCTCTTTCTCACGATCTCACACACTGTCATCTTCTTTCTCTCACTCACTAACAAACAACACACACACACACACACACACACACACACACACACACACACACACACACACACACACACAGTCACAGACACATAGACTGTCTGATTTTTCCTTACCTCTCTCTTTACAGATTTTTAGAGAGGCAGTGCCAGCTGAACTGGTGACCATCTGAATGCTGTTGAACTACCTCTTTGCCCTGGTGGAGCGGTTTCTAATCCAGTTTGGGACTACTGAAATCCTACGGCTCTGCGATCCTGGGCCTGAAGAAGGCAACAGGTACCATGGAGGTTGCGCTGGTAGACTTTGAGAACGTGGACGATGTCGACTGCAACATGGAGGACCTCGATGACCCTGACTACCCAAATGAGAAGACGGCTCTGGCGGTGGACATGCCCGAGTGCAGTGTCGGCAGCAACCACCTGTGCTCCCAGCAGTCCTCACCCAAGGGGAAGCAGAGTCTGCACGGCCAGACCCTGGGGCTGCCCCCCTCGCCCACTCTGCCACCCTGTAACTCGAGGGGACGCGCCAGCTGTGCCAGTCTCATATCCAACTGGAAACTGCTCCTGAACAGCGAGGGCACCCAAAGCGAGACCATCTTCAGCAAGCTGGCCAAGGAGTGCTGCGAGGACCTGTTTGTGGACAAGCGGGGCATGGACCATGGAGAGCAGAAAGTGATCATCAACATCGCTGGCTTACGGTTCGAGACACAGCTAAAGACTTTAGACCAGTTTCCCGACACGCTACTCGGGGACCCAATGAAAAGAATGGACTACTTTGACCCTATGAGAAACGAATACTTTTTCGATCGCAACCGACCGAGCTTTGATGGCATTTTGTACTACTACCAGTCTGGAGGCAAGGTACGCAGACCTGCAAATGTACCCTTGGATGTGTTTGCAGATGAAATGATCTTCTACGAACTGGGGAACGAGGCAATGGAACAGTTCAGGGAGGACGAGGGTTTCATCAAAGAGGCAGAGGTGCCTTTGCCAAGCAATGAGTTCCACAGACAATTCTGGCTGCTCTTTGAGTACCCGGAGAGTTCCAACGCGGCTCGTGGAGTTGCACTGGTCTCTATCTTTGTCATCACCATCTCAATTGTCATTTTCTGCATGGAAACCCTGCCGGAGTTCCGAGATGACCTGGGCGTCCCGCCCACTACTGGTTTGCCCTTGAACCAATCCAAAGGCAACTTCCCCTCCCTGTCCCCACCAAGTGCCACACCCAAAACTATCACCGCCACCTTCTCGGACCCTTTCTTTATAGTTGAGACCGCCTGCGTCATCTGGTTCTTCTTTGAGCTTTTTGTGCGCTTCATCGTGTGCCCCAGCAAAAAGGAGTTCTTCAACAACATCATGAACATCATCGACATCATCTCCATCATCCCATACTTTGTGACGCTGATCACCGAGATAGTAAACAATCCGGACATTATTGCCAGTGCCCAGAACCAAAACATGTCACTCGCCATCCTGCGAATAGTCCGGCTGGTGCGAGTCTTCCGCATCTTCAAGCTCTCTCGACATTCCAAGGGCCTGCAGATTCTGGGCCAGACTCTCAAAGCCAGCATGAGGGAGCTGGGACTGCTCATCTTCTTCCTCTTCATCGGAGTCATCCTCTTTTCCAGCGCCATCTACTTTGCGGAGGTGGACGAGCCAGACACGCAGTTCACCAGCATACCGGACGGATTCTGGTGGGCTGTGGTGACCATGACGACTGTGGGCTATGGCGACATGTGCCCCATAACATTAGGTGGCAAGATGGTTGGGACTCTGTGTGCCATTGCTGGCGTGCTGACCATTGCTTTGCCTGTTCCCGTCATCGTCTCGAACTTCAACTACTTCTACCACCGGGAGACTGAACAAGAGGATAAGCAGCCCGTCGCCGAGGCGACAGACAAGAGCATGAAGTCAGGAGCGGCAGCCAAACTTGGCAGCAACACCTCTCTGAACAAAGCCAATGGTAACTGGCAGAATGATAAGGACAAGTACTGATGACTGAACTAGACATAAGGGGGGATTCACCACTGTATCTCAAGGTATTTAAAAAGGATCAGGCAATTTATTTATTGTTTGTATTTTATAAAGTTGTATACATGACACCAGCACATAAATTGTAGGTTAGACATGGATGTTTTTTTTTAGAGTTTAGAATTTCAAAGAAGTCTGCACGTGCTGTGACTGTTCTGTTATCGCTACTACATTAGTTCAATAATTTGTTTAATTATTCAGTATGGAAGCAACATTTGTAACTAGTTAAACTTATCACATGCTCTACCCAATATCAATAGCATAAGGACTTCATCCAGTGTCCTTGCAGAGTAAGAAGTCAGAAAAAGGAAAGATTCCTAAAATTTCAGTTTACGTCTGTCGGTCAAAATACAATACATTATTTGACAAAGTGGCAAGTATAATGATCTAACTACCTATCATTTGCGTTAATGTGTATAATTTATGTGCATTTAATAGTGATTTGATTTACAATAATGTATTGTTGCTTTAACAATGAGTGAAATTACATATCTCATTCATATAATTATTAATTGATTAAGTTAATCAGTTACAGTAATACATAAAGTGCTGTATTTCTTATGATGGTATTTTCTGATGTCATCTTGTTATAGAATCTTGATTTTTGTAATGGCATTCGGCTGTAAGTGGTAAAAGAACGACATTATACTGTTATTTTGGAAATGAACTGTCTCTGAAATGTTGAAAAAGCTTTTTGTTAATTTTCCTCTCGTTTTCTGTTCTTCCTCTATCTGAAGTGCCTTTCATTGTACATAAATATTAAGTACCGTGATGATCTCATTCCTTCACACAGACAAATAGCAAATTAAGGGTAGAAAGAAAGAACTGGATTCTATCTTCTATCATTTCTGTCATCTTAATTAGTTGGAAGGACTCTTATTGGATTGAAACTGACCACTGATCCTGTGGACTAATTCAGATGTCACATTGTCATAAACTGAAGGTTTGTTGTTGGACCTGAGAAAGGATTATATAAACAGAGAGAATCTGTCGTAATTACATGAATCTTTGATGAAAGTTCACTGTAACCCAGGGAGGTGATCCAGTTATGTGTCTGTCCACTATTGTGTTCATTTATTCATCCTTTAAGCAAACTATAACAGAAAACGAGAAAAGAAACTTAACACAATGGCTTCCTCTGACAAAATAAATAGTTCGCCACACAGATAGAACTTGACAGTTTCAGGTGTTCCGTGGCAACGTATTACTAGCTGACTTTTACTTTCAATTAACCCCCCCCAAAAAAAAACAAAATCCGTTGCCATTGACAGCGGTGATTATATACTTTGCCAGTGATTATATAGATTTAACAGACCTTTAAGCAAACTATAACAGAAAGAAAGCATACATTTTATCATTGCCTGCATGCTCCTTTTTAATTTGGAGATTTTCTTTTGTTGTGACAGCAGATTTCAATGGTGAGAATGGAAATGTTTTGAACCTTTGCCATGGGACATCATTTCTATGTTTTTTTTTTTTACTGGATTATCTCTCTCAACTTCACCACCGGAGATGGGATTACTGAGAACTATTTTGCTTGCATAACAGACATATGTGTTTGGAAGTAGTACTGTATATATCATATATATGCATTGTGTACTTGTTAAGATGCTGCTGCTGTGTCTGCGATAAAATGCAATACATGCTATTTTAAAAGTTTGCCACATTCCTGTGTTTTTATTATCTGTCTGTGGCTGGCTCAACATCTTAATAATATACTGTCTGCAATGCAGCCAATGCCAATACACTGGGGGGGACAGGGACATGGGAAAAATGTGGGTATTTCACTGTAGAAGGGGAGTGGAGCCCACAGACCCTGTGCTCCACTTTGCCGATATGCTGCGAGCCCTGAGAGCATAACAAAGTTATGTCACGAGGAGATGGGGACTGAGATCACAGGAAAAGGCCAAGTGCCAGTTACTCAGCCAACATAACAAAATGGGCCACAATTAGTCAGCAGGGGCTTTCATGTTGTGACACAGACCTTGACAAAAACACATGCTGTGGGGTTGGATTGTGGGACAGAGAGTCAGTGTGCAGAGCAGAGGTTTTTTTTTTTTTTACTGTTGTTGTCAGGTGGACATGGTCCTTGCATTGTCGTCCATATCTGAGCTCTGAAGAGGGCCTGCCCACAGAATTTAATGTGATCCAGTCGCGGGAGGAGAAGGCATTGATTGTTTCTAAGCAGAGAGAGAGGGGATTATGCAATGGGAGGGATCTTTAACCTGCTGTTTAATTGTTACTGTCAGTCCTCATGCTCCGACTATCTGTGGTTTATGACACCACTAATTGACATATGTATGAAGTGAACTGGCCATAGGCTAGTGACTACTGTCTGGAAGACGGAGATCCCCTTGGAACCCCCAGGTTGCTTGGAAACCCCATTAGCTCTTCATGTTAAGATGCCGTCATTACTATCGGTAACCATTCTCTGCTTTCACTGTAATCCGAGTGCCCCTTCATTTTCCCCTCCCGAGTAGGGAGTGTGCATGGAGTGGACCCAATGCTCTGCTACTTACACTCTCCCTCGTCATGCTTCCTGATGCATTGTGGGAGATGTGGCGCAGGCCCAGGTAGTGAAAGGGGATTTGCCCAGTTTGAAGGGGCACTATGTGACTGACAGGCTACCTGATCTAACCTACCTGACCGTCCCTTCGCCTTAGCACCACCAAACAATAGCCTTGCGTTGCATTAGCACACTCTGCCTGCCGACCGCATGGAAAAGATTGAGCTGTCATGCTCTGTAGCCCCCATTATGGGTTTTCATAATGCCCTTATGTGTGTGAGGTAATCTGACAAGGTGCCTGGAATCATGGGCATGATCAGTTAACCCAGTAACTTAAGCCCATATCAGCACACCAGGCTGCTAAGAGGCTAACAGGGTAGGGAACAATGGCCACTGGTGAAAGATAGAAGTAGACCAGTGTCCAGAGGATGTATGAAATATAGCATGACGCATGTGAGAGTGAAACAGAGCTTGTGGGTGTTAGGGGAGAGCTGTTGAATGATGTTGTCACTCCTGTGGATTGTGTGCTGTGTATTGTTGAACTGCGCTCACCTCAGCTTCAGGTCAAGGACAATATGTGTTATTATGGCGCCTGAGAAACATTACCACCATGACTGTATGGAATGATACAATGAAGGTTCCATTCCATTCTGTTCCACGTCTGTTGAGTAACACCGTGTACTTTTTTGAATATCACATTATATATATAGGCTATAGCCTAGGCCTATTTGTTACCGTTTCATCATGGCTTTTGCTGAGAAACAAATAGTTTGCAACAAAACACGCTGAACTTGAATCAAACATTCTTTAGAACACAGCTGATCAACCGTGTGCTTTCACTTTTGAATGAAGTTCCAATCCTGTTCCAAGTATCTGTTATACTTAGCAACGGTCTGTTATTCAGAATTAGCAGACCGCCGAACGTTGGGAAGGCCCATTCAAGTGAATGGAGCATTATGCAGCACTGAAGAGCCGTGTAATAAATAGATTTAACAGACCCCCACACGTTGGGAAGGCCCATTCATGTGAATGGGACTTTCTGCACCACTCTGAAGAGCCGTGTAATAATACAGTTATACTTAATTACCTGGCATCAAATTCAGTATGATTGTGATACTTGTGGGGAGATAGGGGCGTTGGCACAGGGCAGGGCCCTTGGAGCAGACCACACAGTGTAGAGTTTAAAAAAATATATATTTTGCACAAAGCAGTTGACATCAGGGGTTTCAGAATCTCTAAAAAAATGGTGTCACATTTACATATTATGCATCATAAAATACACACCAACTGATATCAGATCAGATGGCTAATCACACCAAGACACATACAAAGGAATTACAACACCCTTTGTCTCTCCTCTGAAAACACAAGGGGCTAATTAAAATTGCAACAGCCACTTAATGTTTTAAACCCATATCAATCTGGACTTGTGCAAGTCCTCATGGATGCACTCTGTCTCTTCTTTCTTCAGTGAGACTCAAACCTTTATTTTATTTACTTTTTTAGTCTTGTTTTATTTATCCTTTATTTAACCAATGTAGTCACATTCAGACAGAGGTCTCATCGTCTATGATGCACCGTAACGGAATACATACATGCCCCGAGCGGAATGTGTGAAGGTACCAGATTTCTGACACAGGAAGATAATCCAGTGTGTTTACAGGTATCATGCCGATGCGCTTGCACCTCCAAAACACAGGACATGACATTTCTGTGGGTGCAACTGTGTGCCCATGTAGTGCTGAAACGGCTCTGTATTCTTTCAGCTGTTGGAAATGATGCAACTCTCACTACATATAATTGTATGGTGGGAGCAGGCTTCACTCAGTCTCTTATTTGTGTTTTTAGAGTACTATGCCAAATTTATAACTGATAAGAAAGAAGGGAAAAGACTGCACTTTGCATACAAATGTGTTTATTGTACAGACGCTTTTCAGCGCAGCGCCTTCTTCAGTGTGCTCAAGTGAACTCTCACTACATAACATATCATAATAGAAAGTGAAAGATTGACAAAGATAAGGTCAACTACAAAATAAACAAAGGAATTAAGATATTCTGGATGAAAATAATCAAAGAATAATTAAAAACCTTTCATTATTTCTTCTGTTGAGAGACCCTACTGCCATTGTATTTTACTGTTGGAATCATGAGGCCAGCAAATCTGTCCTGCAGTATTTAAGCCTCACCTGAAGAGTAATCTATCAGCGGTGTTCATGTTCTGCCTGTGAATGGTTTGTCTTCACAGGCCAATAAAATACTCCCTCTGCTGGTTAGTGTGTTTTATGTGGAGAGATGGAGGACAGAATGTGCAGTGTCCTACCTCCTCCTCTCCATTCTCCTGTGCTGGAGAAGTCATATTAATCATCAAGAGGGGAGTCTTCCAACACCCCTGGGGGAAAAGAACAAAGGAGTTCACCTCCTCTTCTCACTTTCATCTCTCTCTCTCTCTCTCTCTCTCTCTCTCTCCCTCCCTCTCTCACACACACACTACACTGTGTCTGTCACTTCCAACAGTGTTATAATCTTAAAGCCTGTGGTGCAGGTTAAACAAGTCGGTGTTATAATCTTAAGTCTTTCACCGACTTGTTAAACTGCTTCACAGAGATTGTATTCTTTAATTCAAACAAGCATTCTAAGCTAAGCGACCTGTTGTTGATGATGCAGAGCCATTAGGGATCACTCAGAATCAGCACTTGAGCAATTTCCCCAACCAAAAGTCAACCAAATGGCTGAATAGACCACTTAACTAAATCACTATAGAGCAGGATTACAAAACTGGGTTCATGAACAGCAATCAATTCATACAACAATAAAGCTTTTATAAGCATTTCTTGCCTTTTTATGTGTTTCTTTTTAGCCACGTTTTTCATTCCTCTGACATCTTGGCAGACACTATAAATGAGGATTACTCTTGCTGGCAAATCACACGGCAGATATTGCCAAGTGGTGAGTTGAACAAGACATCATGTAGATTTCTTGACCTGTGAAATACTATGTTCATCTTAGTGAAAGAGCCAAGACTGTAATGAGGTTGTGGTTTCTGCTTTCTAATTATTTTTTTAAAGTGTACAGGCTGGGTTTGTGCTTTTTTTACACAACTTGGTGTAACCACCATTTTCATCATTTGGATTTAGCGAAATCCATGTAGAGCCCATGGACAATTTTAAGATAGCCTCTTAAAAAATAATGTGTTGTCTGGACACAAAGATGTGTTCAACGCAAGTTGTGTTGTTTTTAATGCAAGTTACGTTATTATGTTATTACAACACATATTGTGTAACAAAATAAAAAAGGAAACAACACAAACTATGTTGTCCCTATCTGGACACAGAGATATGTTACAGTAAACACATTCGTTTTAAGAGTGTAAAACTGTAAAGTACAGAAAGGCTAACCCTGGACTGGTGCAGATCCTTTGTTTTGTTCCTTTTAACAGTAGAGTTTCCTCCTGCTGACTCCTGCTGACTTTCAGCTTCTCACTTAGGGGTTTCTTTACCATTGTATTTGAATGAATATGGTCTGGTTTTCTCAAGTGACTGGGACACATAGTAGATAAATCAAAGTCCATCACAGTATACTCTGCCTCTGAATTGAGGATGGTATTAAAGAGAATGTGAAAAGGGGGCAGGTTTGGGACTGAGCCCCTCAGAAAACTTTTGATGCCATTTTACTACAGCAGGGACAGTGGAGGAGTTATTGGCAAATCTCTGTGAGAGCTGGATCAGTACACACAGAGCCAATAAGGGTGTTATGGGTAAAAACATAATTCATTTCTTTCATATAGAACAGACACTGTATACTCATAATACCTCATGGAAAGTTTACTGATAATAAGCTCTTCCCAAAATCATTATACTGAAATCCTACACTTTCGGAAATCATAATGATCAGAGGCCTGTTGATCATAGTTTACTTTATGAGTAAACGCCTGAGTGTTTAAATGACCTTTCAAAATGTTTGGATCGTCATGTCCTGACGACGTGACACGCCTGTGCATCGCCCAGTGACCTTTTTCTAGACAGAAGGCCGCCATTACTCTATCGAACACTGGCATCAAAGCTGAATCTGGATGGTGTCTTGTCATTACACAGTCGGCAGATCACGCACACTGTGCGTCAGTCTGAATTATTGATCGGGACTCATGTGCGGGTAATCAAATCAAGCCTCCTGGCATCTCCGCGGCTCTACAATGAGATCCGCGAGATGCCAAAAATAACCTCTAGTCACCAGCCTCCCCTCTTCAAAACAAACACATTCTCAACTGCCCTCTACAGCCGCACTGGAACTTTCCATCAAAGTCGCCTCGTTAAAGATGGATTGATGTCATGCATTTTTAATCATTCAACAAGAGCCTTCCATGGCCCTTTGTCAGCCATGCTGCCCAGCTAACCCAGAATCTATCATAAAAGTAATATTTTTTGAAAGTCTTGTATATGGCAAATGGGAACATCGAGATCATCTTTGAAGATCATTTTAACAGCAAATTAAGTTTTCAGAGAATATAAATGGAAATACTCCTCCTCCCTTCCCCCTATCTCTCTCTCTCTCTCTATCTCTCTCTCTCATACACACATACACTTTTGAAGGCAAGTGAAGGCTGGAGGTTGCTGTGAAATCTAGGCCATCGTCATATGTTGAATATGAGTGATGGCCACAGTTAAGCCCACTCCGAGGCTGAATTAAACGAGTGGTGTGCCCTGAGATTAGCTACTGGCTACACACTCTCTGCACTTCTATATTTCAATAGGCTTGGATGTCCCTCAAGAATGCCTCATGGGTATTTGCTGTACTGTGTCCCCCACTGCCTGTTTCCCCAGGTACTGTAAAAACATTTGAAAAGAGAAGCCTTGATACAACTCAAATACAATGAAACAAATATTACCACTAGCAAACAATAAAACATCATGCATACTTTCTGCCTGAGTGCAGACATAAGGTTAATCTTATCTAGCCACTAGCCACATGAGATTACTCTTCACTGGCTGGCATGCAACCAGACATTGAAACCAGTGAGGGTTATAGGATCAGGGTTTCTGATTTATAATCATAAAAAAAATGCATGAGTGTTTCTTTATAGAGCATTAACAAAACAGTGCATTCGAGGGATTGTCTAAAAAAAGTAACACTACTTATGCCATGCCCTGCAGACAGATTGTCAGAGGCAGGCTGTATGCATCTGCTGCTATGAAAATAAAAGTGGCAAAGCAATACACAGCCCGGCATAGGACATAATAAGCAAGACAAGGTCATAAGGGAATTTGTTTAATTTGTTGCAAGTCTGTACTATTCTATAAAACTATATACTTGTATACGCCATTTGAAAGCTTGAACTCTTGGGACTCCATACATGACAACCTTATTCATGTACAATCTGTATAGTAATTAATCTTACTATGTCTCAATTAAATTTAATCAAAAATGCCTTCCTCCCCCTCTTTCGCCTGTGGTGCTTCCCTACCTTCTAGCTGCAGTGTATACTTAGCAATAATGCAGCATATTGGGTCCTGAAATACCCACAAGAATCCATAGAAATAGAATATTTAAGTTGTTTTATCCAATATAAGTTGTGCAAATGTATAGTCCATCTTATACACTGTCACGGTTGCAAGGAGAGAGCTTGACCCAAACGCAGAACGAGGTATGAGAAGGCAAGGCAATCTTAAAATTATAAGAATCTTTAATGTGACCTGAATAAACCTTTTGTATACTGCTACACAAGACAACTAATGACCGACACAGACTGAGGGGAGACAGAGGGTTTAAATACACAGGGGTAACAGGGCACAGGTGGACAAGGAACAAGGTAAAACAAGAGACAGGTGGAAACCATAATTAAACTAACAGACTAACAAGGATCAGGTGAGGGGCGGAGACACAGGCATAGGGAACAGAGACACATGGCAAAACAAACAAAGGAACACATGGAACAGGACACAGGAAGTAAACAAGAGGAGCAGACATGAAGGAAAACACTAAACAGGGAAAACAAAACAAGACAGGACCCTTACATACACACCAATTAAACCAACAAAAAAATGCAAAAATACTTTTGTGTCATTATTCCATATTTCGTGTAGTCATTCTATATCAGAACCCCTGGCATACTATCAAAATACTAATAATACAACTTCAGAGTGTTACCTTTCATTTGAGACCATGATTATGCTTCCACAGGGGTTCATATACAGTAAGCCTTTTTATTGTCAGTATGCATTTTGACTCAGTTGTGTTTCTCAAGTGACACAAGTGACTTAGAGGGCTGAAATTTGGTCAGTTCAAAAATGTTTGTAACCTAGTAGAAAGAAAAAACAATATTCTAGCCTCTGTAACTTTGTGCCAGTGCATCACACATTCATTTCTAAGAATGAATTGTAATTCCTAAGAAACTACAGGGTCTCTGTTTTCTAAAGAGGTCAAGCATTTGATGGTAGGCCAAAATAGGTGGGAACAGTGCC